>NC_085843.1:91302203-91629703 GCF_035594765.1 Anolis carolinensis
CATGGCAAAAGGTTAACAGTGGTATGAGTCTCAAGGTTTACTAATAGAGCCTTGGTTTTTTTTAAAGAGGTAAACACACACAGAGAGAAATGCCACCAGCGTATGATTCTGCTATTTCAGGTTTTACTGAAATCAGGTTTTTGGTGCTGGAACACTTGGATATTGTGAAAAAAAAGTTGTTGTCAGATATGACACAAATTTTTGCTTTCTGTTAGCTAAATCAAGAAAAGATTATGCTCAGAGAGACCTAACTTGAGCAAAGTGACTGAGCAACAGTATGTGATACGAATATTGACAGATGTGTAGGAGGAAGACATATGAACCTATATTGTGTAGGAGGAAGAGATATGAACTCATGCTCTATAGGACACCAAACTAATACTAGCATTTCAGAGGAGAATCTAATATGCAGCTACATTTAAAAAATGCAGTGGAAGCCACGAACAAGGTTATAATGGAAATATTTGTCATTCTGTCTAGAGTTCTGACCTTGCAAAAACCTTCATCACAACATCAAATTCTACTTACATTTACAAATATAACAAGAGCTCCTAATGCTGTTGTTTACCTAATGAGGCACTTATTTTTCAGCTATGGCAAGAGTTTACCTTTTGATTTGATATGGCAAGAGTTTATCTTTTGATCCGAATCCAAGAACAATGAATGTTATTAACCAGACTGTAGTGGTTCCAGAAATGCCCTCCTTCAGACTAGCACTCTGTCATACACTCTGGTGTTTCAAGTGCTTTCTGAGTTGATTTCCACTTTGTTACAGGGAATATGGGTGGTTTTCTAAATTTCTAGTTAAATAAACCCTAATATGTCTATCTAACCAACCTGGCAGCTCTTCTATCACAGTGGCTGCTGCTGTGAAACTGAACAAATTCAAGACAAATGATGGTAACAGTAGACCTTGACTTTAAAGAGTAGCACACAGCAGCATTAGCATTTTGCTTTTCATTTTCCAAATTAGAATCACAGATTTGGAGGTCACCATGAAGGCCATAGAGGACCATTCTCCTGTTGATGGGGGTACAGTGGATTGACTTCTCCCACCGGTTTACTCAGTGAGGAATTACTTTTGATTTTGCATTGGAGACACGGGTACATGTGTGTGTGTTTGTTTGTTTGTGTGGAAACATCAGTCTGATGTGCTCTGATCAACAAGAGAACAGATCGCCTTTTCTTACAATGCCTAAAGTAGGATTGGGAGGGTCGAGCCAGGGGACAATACTTAACTTAATAGCTGATCTAGGATCTATCTATATTAAGTGGGGAACAAGGTCAAAGTGGTAAACAATTCAGTTTAAATAGCACCACCCAGAGAGTAAAAAAAAAGTGCAGAAGGCAGTGTCAGTGTAAATTCAGGTTCAGATATCATACTAATTTTTTGATTAGTCATTTATTTTAAGTACAGTAATTTGTGAAGGGGTAGACTCAGTAGTAGAAGGAGAAAATCCATGGGAGAACCCTATTTTATTGCACAGTCAAGCGCCAAGCTCCACAAAGAAGTCAAGAAGATAAAGAATAATAAATGTAAAGAATGTGAAATAAGAAAATTGCACTTTTGTTTAATTTTTCATACCCTTTTTAGGGTACTGATGCTCATTAAGTTATTTTCTGAGAGCTGATGAATGCATACATTCTATAAATTGCTGCAAACATAGTAATATGCTGCTTTTATAAATGAGTTACTAGTCATTTTCTTCCACAAATAACTCCTTACTATTTGTTCATAAAATGTAAAAATTCTAAATGGTCAGCTTTGTGACTGTTGTCAGGTCTTGCTAAGAAATATTAGAGCTACAAGCCTTAAGAAAGTGACATCCAGTTGATTTGAACCAGTTTTAAGCTTTCACCCAGAATTGCTAGGTATTGGAATAAACTGTGCAGTCAGAAAATGGGTGGGTTAAGTAATTATGGAGCCCCCGGTAGCGCAGTGGGTTAAACCACTGAGCTGCTGAGCTTGCTGACCGAAAGGTTGGCAGTTCGAATCCGGTGAGCAGGGTGAGCTTCTGCTATTAGCCCCAGCTTCTGCCAACCTAGAAGTTCAAAAACATGCAAATGTGAGTATATCAATAGGTACCACTTCTGTGGGAAGGTAACGGCGCTCCATGCAGTCATGCTGGCCATATGACCTAGGAGGTGTCGATGGACAACACCATCTCTTTTGGCTTAGAAACAGAGATGAGTGCCAGCCCCCAGAGTCAGACATTTTATTTATTTATTTTGTGTCAAAAACATTGCATAATAAATAAATTTAAAAGTGATGAAATAAAGGAAATCACAAGCAGCTAAATAGTTTTAGACCAAAAGCGGGCAACAGCGACCGCACTGGACTTAATGTCAAAGGAAATCTTTACCTTTAAGCAATTATATCTGGAAAAGAAGACACTGATTTGTATAATTACAGGCCCAATCTTTTGGGGAGAGCTTCACATCTTTAATGATCACAGTCTTCCTAAAGTGTGTTACAACATTAAAGGGATTATAATTTCAACATTACAATGATTTTAAATATAAATAATTTACAATAAAACCAATTTATTGTAAATTTCAACATTACAATGATTTTAAATATAAATAATTTACAATAAAACCAATTTCTATTAAATAAAATTCAAAAATATCTATCATAACATATATCTATCATAACATTAGAAAGGGTTGACTAAAAGGAAGAAAAGATTTTAAACCCATCTTAAATGGATCTGCAAGTATGACCAATTTTATATATTTTGGGAAGGGATTTCATACAAGCGACCTCACTACTGTAAACAGCGGTAACCATCACTGTTATATCTTATTTGCAAACATTAAGCTGATAGTTTGAGGGACAGAAATTCCTAGCATGATGCGAGAGCTTTAGGAGAAATACAGAGAAATGAAGCCAAAAATGAGGGAGGAGGGTGTGCTGTACTGACCTCATCACATTGGGGTTTTAACGTGAATAGAATTCTGGAAAACGTAGTTTAGGGCAGGGCCTTTTCAATTCCTTGCCACAGCGGTCATCACCTTCCCAAACTACATTTCCCAGAATTCTGTTCGCATTGGAAGAACAGGAAAAAAAGTTCCCAGTAATATATTAAATCTGCAAAGAGGACTACTAGAAAGTATCTGTGCTGGACTGACTAGTTGGGAGGAAAATTCCTTAGTTGAAGTTTTTTATTATTTTGATTTTACCATCTGTGTTTTGTGGATTTAGGAAAGAGAAAGAAAAAAAATTTAAAAATTCCCTAAAACTTCTTTCTGAAACTTGGGGGAAAATGATGCCGTGTTTATAGTGAGTCATTATAAAGAAATGTGAGGTGGTAGCTCTTGTAGTTCTTCAAAAATATTCTAAAAATCAGTGCATGACTGAAACTTTCAGAAATTTGGGGGACTTAGAGTGGTAAATGTGTGCTACAATTGTAGCAAGTTCCATCACAACAGCCCAGAACTGAGGGAGGAGCCCCATTAGGGTGGTCAACGGCGCAAATGGGCAAATAACTTAACAAAAAAGGAATGACCCTTTTGGAACTCCATACAGTTTCGACATTGACCCCTTATGATTTTTTGTTCTCCTCTGGTAAAAATGAATTAATTCAGAGCAAACTAAGGTTTCCTTGGTTTGTTGCAAATCAATTAAATACCTCATTAGAGCTGAGCCTTCCTAAAAGGCCCAGGTTAAATCAGGTATTGGGCCTATGGGGACTGACTCCCAGGACTGCTTCCACAATCCCAAGGGTGAATCCCCGCAGCCATCCCACACCCTTTGGGCTCCTGCAGCCCAAAGATGTGGGAGGGCACCCACTCCCTCCCCTCCAGCCATCCATTTCGGCCCCCAAACTTACTGGAGAGGCCTGCCAGCAGCACAGGCCTCTTCCTACAGTTCTCCTGGTGCAAGAAAATGGCACATCAGGAACGGGGTAAAGGGGATAAAGGATTTCCCCCCTCCCCCCTCCTGAGATGTCATTTTCTCGCACCAAGAAGATGGTAGGTAGAGGTTTGTGCTGCTGCCAGGCTTCTCTGGTAAGTTTGGGGATCTAAATGGGGACTTCGGAAAAAGCCTGGGTTTGGGTTGAGGGGTGGAGACTACAACCCTTACTGAAATAGGTTATTTAAAACTGCTTTGGCATGGGTTTTAGAGCTATCTGGAAGTGCCCTTCATGTTACAGACCGAAGATCAATGACTTCTCTTCCTTGGGAAAACCAACTTTGGGAAATACAAGCAAATGGAGAAAGGGTGTCTAATGTGAATACAAGCTTAACATTTCCTTAGCCCACTACTTCTCTGCTCTAGCCGCTTTTCTCTTTCCTGGGATTGGCTTTAGCTTTCCTAAGACACACATATAGGGCCTTCAAGGTAAAGCATTTGGGTGACAATACAGATCAGGACAACAACAAAAATCAGTGGAAATAGATAGATGGACTGCATGGAAACATGGGAGAGTACTGAATCCCACAAACAGAAATTGTTTCTTTCTTGTCTAGCATTTTATTGTCATTTGGAGATGGATTTTCTATTTATCTATTTCTATGCATTTTGTATGTAATATAGAATTATTTCAGCTGCCTTTGTGCAAGAATATTTTCTAATAAGGAGAAAAAGCTGCTTTCTAAATCCCTTCTGAAAGGATAAACTAGTGCTTAAAAGCCAAGACACAGTAGGTGGAGGATGACTGGGCAGCCCATGAACTGAAATGTTAAGGGCACTTTTAACGTGACACCAGAGTTTGAACTTGTTTAAGTTACTGTAGTCAGTTACAGGAAGTCATTATTTCAACTGCACAACTTTCAGTTCCAGGAAAACTCAGCTGCTTCGGGTCAAAAGTATACATTTGTTGCTTTGCCCATGGATATAGACACTGATGAAAGAAGTGGTGGCTATTATATGAAAAAAAAATGGAAATACCCAAATAAGAAAACTATTATTTCATATGACAATCATTGCTGTTTGTTTTTTTAAATTTTCATTTCTTTGAAACTGCCTAGAGCTGGATGAAGAGCAGGCAGAATGCAAATATATTAAAATACGTACTACAGTATAAATTACACACCCAAGAAGTATGAAGTCTATGTTTGGATGATGCCAAGTGAGGATTGTGTGTCTGCCTGTTCCACTGTTTAAAAATCCATGGAAACAGCAAATGAAATAGGCATGACTGCACAAATTTCATAAACTATTTTTCCTATAGAAATGCTTTCAACATGGAAATGCATGGACTGCAAAGAGACCCTGGAGCTAACTTCACGGATATATGTTTACACTAACTTCAGATTTTGACAACATACAAAAAATACATTCTTTCCAAATTTCCAGACTTGTAAATTATTTCTAGCTTTTTCTATGCCTCTGGTCATACAGTCACTTGGTATAAAATAACTGTGTGTGTAAGAGACATTTATTTACTTTGAAAAACATAACTTTACACAAACAATACAGAACTACACAATTATTTTTCCAAGTAGGACTGCTGTTCTGAGGATTTTCAGGAAACCTAACATTTGATATTTCAAATAAACTTTACGACAACTTAACAACTAAACTAGCATTTACCTAGGAAATAATGAATATTCAATTCTTCTTTATATCAAGTCTATATTAAATGTACATATGCTGTTTTGACAGCAGGGGGAAGTTTTCTTAATGACAGTAACACAATTCCCTTTCAGCAATATTCATAGAGAAATAAATCCATGTTTAACTGTGTTAAGGGTCATTTGCAACAAATACAACAAACAACACACATCAAAAATATAGGCAAATGATTTATTTACCCATTTCTTCCCAAGCTAACTATAAACATCACCATCGATGTTTAAACCGGCTAACAGTCACATATTAGTCCAACTTACAGATGATAGGACAGATGACATTGAAGCATAATGCTGGTATTTAGCTCATACAAATCAACCTTCATTGACAAAGGTGCCCTTTACACATTACCAAAGCATAGCAAGAGTCATTTTCTACTCTGCTTATTTACCATCTGTCTCCAAAGAAGCTTAATGCAGCATATAGTGTTCTTTTCCTCTTTCATTTTATTCAAGCACAACAGCCCTATGAGGTTAGGATGAAAAGCAGTGATTGTCTCAAAATATTCTGTGAACTTCATGGCTGCTCATTTATTTAATTTATATCTCAGTGTTCTCCCAATATAAAAGACAAGATTTCTCTCTTTATATTGAGTGAATAACTGATTTTTTGTAATATTTTTGGCAAGGTTATATAATACTGAATAAAAATATGTAAAAAGGACATTCTACAATCTACAATCTACAACAGAAAATAAAAAAAAGTGGAAAAAAGAAAAGGTGAGAAGAAAAAGAAAGAAAGAACACAAAAATATAAGTGACTTCCAATCTTTTCCACATTTTCTGTGACTAAATTCTAATTGAGTCTTCCAGATATCCATCTGTTTCCTTAGTAGGTAAAGGTAAAGGTTTTCCCTTGACTTTAAGTCCAGTCGCATCTGACTCTGGGGGTTGGTACTCATCTCCATTTCTAAGCTAAAGAGAAGACACCTCCTAGGTCATGTGGCCAGCATGACTGCACGGAGTGCCATTACCTTCCCGCTGGAGTGGTACCTATTGATCTACTCACATTTGCATGTTTTCGGACTGCTAGGTTGGCAGAAGCTGAGGCTAACAGCGTGCGCTCAGTCCGCTCTCCAGAATTGAACCTGTGACCTTTCGGTCTGCAAGTTCAGCAGCGCAGTGCTTTAATACGCTGTGCCACCGGGGGCGCATTTCCTTAGTACTTTTTTTAAAAAAAACCCAAAAATAAATAAGCAGGACATCTTAAAAGACCTCTAATTCAAAACAATGCAAAGGTGCTTAAAACATAACAATGAAAAAAATGTATATATGTTGTGAAGCCGCCTTGAGTCCCCTCTGGGATTGAAAAAGCCATGCTAAAATTGCCTTAAATAAATAAACAAACAAACATTTGGCTTGTGCACACATTTTGTTTCATTGGTTCCCTTTTGCCAATCCGGCTTGTTCAGCTTGTTTGGCTGGCTGTAATGGCTAAGGCTCAACTGCCATCCTTTGTCTATTGCCAGTAGTAAGAAGAACTACAAAACTTAGTTTTAGGCTTCAATCTGTAGATAAACTTTGCCATTTGCCAAGCTAACAGAACCCACTGTCTCTCTTTCAACTCCAACCTCTATCAGAACATAAAAGATTGTTGTTGTTAATAATAAAACAATTTCAAACAATTGTACCTTCAGGAATAACTTTTAATTAAAAAAACACAGAAAAACTCTGCCTGTTCCTATTGTGTTGCCCCTCACTATGAGGATTGTGTGTGTGTGTGTGTGTGTGTGTGTGTGCATGTGTGTATTAGACCTTCTGCTCGCTTTACCTTCCTCCTTGAAAACATTAACAACTGATTGTGTTGTTCCTTTAAAATTGACTCTACTACTAGTCTTTTCCTTGTACTTGTGTGTGTGCATGCACACACACACTCTTCTGTTCCCTCTCAAAAGAAGCCTGAGCCTCAAATTCCAAAAAAGTACAACTTATTAATACAATACACTTAGCATATATTTTATATTAATAATAAACGTATAACAACACATATAACATTAACAAGATATCATGAGGTCTTTAGGCCTCTTCCAGTATTTTTTGTGAGAACAAACAGTGAGGCAATGGGCTGTATGATGTGGAAGTGCATCTTTGACATCTGGCAAGAAGGAATGGTGCCCTGCTCCTGGAGAAGTTACAGGGCAAGGCCAGCAGGAGGATTTTTTTGGAATTTTTTTAAAGAAGATTTTATTTCTAAAAAGAAAAAATCCTAAAAATCAGGGGATGACCCAAACGTTATGAAACTTGGGCTAACAGTGGTTGATGTGTCCTCCCAAGTGTTAGTCCTCTTCATCCTGATAGCCCTAACAATGACAGGAAGGGGAGTCTGGGAACCCTCCCTATTGTCTCAAATGGGTCAGATCTAGCCACATTTTTTGGCTGGTGACAGAAAATGGCTATTCAGCTACCTGCCCATTTTTGGGAGGCACGCAAAAATGGATCCAGGAATCTTCTGAAATTCAACCAGCAGAAATGGATTGACATTCAGCTGAAATGCGCAAGCCTAATATATATCACACACACACACACACACACACACACACAACATGGAGAGACACTACTATACAACCATTTAATTGCCCAACGCCTGTTTAAATAAATGGATTATCTCTCACTGGAAGGCTAGCCTGCTGCAGAAAAAAACTTTGCAGCCTGACAAGGCAGCCCTTCCTTGTCACTTCATTGGATAGATCTGTGAAAGTGCCGGAACTGAGATAAAACCCTCCCTGAGAATCTCAAAACATGGAAAGAATTGTATTTCAGATAGTTTGGATCCAAACTATATAGAGGAATATTTCCCAAACTCTAGCCCTCCAGGTATTTTGGACATCAACTCAGCTTCATTGACCAATGAGCAGGGATTCTGGAACCTGAAGTCAAAAGCACTTGGAAGACCAGAGTTTGGGCCCGAGCTGTGGCGCAGGTGGGAGAGCAAGCCAGCTGCAACCAGCTGCAATGAATCACTTTGACCAGGAGGTCATGAGTTCGAGGCCCGCTCGGAGCCTATGTTTGTCTTGTCTTTGTTCTACCCTGTTTCCCCTAAAATAAGACATCCCCAGAAAATAAGACCTAGTAGAGGTTTTGCTGAATTGCTAAATATAAGGCCTCCCCCGAAAGTAAGACCTAGCAAAGTTTTTGTTTGGAAGCATGCCCGCTGAGCAGAACACCAGAGCACGCAGGATTGGTAAATGTACATACCATAGATTGTTGTACATGGAAATATTGGTAATAACAAGAAATTCTTGATAGGATTCATAGTTTGTCTGGTTATGCTGGTTTGTGATGACAACTACTGTACAGTATATAATAAATGTTCATTTTTTGTTCAACAATAAATGTGAATTCTTCTTCATGGAAAAATAAGACATCCCCTGAAAGTAAGACCTAGAGCATCTTTGGGAGCAAAAATTAATATAAGACACTGTCTTATTTTCGGGGAAACACGGTATGTTAAAAGGCATTGAATGTTTGCCTATAGGTGTAATGTGATCCGCCCTGAGTCCCCTTCAGGGTGAGAAGGGCGGAATATAAATGCTGTAAATAAATAAATAAATAAAACACTGACGCATAAAGTCCCAAACTCTCATCTTCCAGATTTTTGGGATATTCCCAGGAGCTTCAGCTGCCTTAGCCAATGATGAAAAACCAGAGTTTGGGAAGCACTGATATAGAGATTTACTGCTCATTACCAGCATTTTGAAGAATGCCCAGAAACAAATTAGTAGCCAATAAAGCTTTGAAAGAGCTAAGAGATATATTCCCAATGACCAACCAATGACCACTGAATAAGTAGAAATTTGAGCCTCAGTTTTGTCGGTTGTAATCTAACGGTTTCTGTGAATTAAACAATTGCAGTGCTGTGCAACATTTAAAGGCTCACAACAAAAAGGACAAACCTGATCACATGGATTTTCATAGGTAACATGTACAGTAAAGGAGATCAGACTTAAGTGTGAAAAATACTTATTATAAAATAGGCTGGATATTTGAATAAGTTGCACACATAACTTCTTGAAGAGGGGAACACCCTCATTTCAGGGTGCTGTTATAGTTTATAGCACAAAGTTGAAAATAAACCTGCAATTTTCCACCAAAATATTGTTTCTCATTACTGAAAAGAAGTGATGGGCCTGAGGGCCTCATGCATTACAAATCTTGTGTGCTTTAAATTGCTAGTAAATCACTTGCATTTTGCCTTTAGACATTTTTGCTGATCTCAGCACTTATTGCTTACAGCTGAATATAGCTATCCAAATCATCCATCACATTTTTATAACCTACTGCAGCTTTCCATTTCATACACCAAGGAACTGGCACATTTTCAGATAGTGCAGAGGTGAACACTTTATCCATCCACTGAATAATCTCCCTTCCTTTTTTTCTCTCTCCATAAGCATGATGTGCTACATGGTTTTGTTTTACAGGAAGCTATGGTAAACTATATTCTAAATGATCAAATTGCTAGTGACATGTTGATACAAACAATGAAATAGTTATTCTGTTACTTCAATTACCACTATTAGTAATAATACTATTATAATTATTGTAGTTATTGCTACTACTAGCGACAATGATGGTGATGGTGATGACAGTGAGGCTGACAAACACTCTGATTTAACCTATTCACATGAATTTATGAAGCATTCTTGCTAAAATGTTTGAACATTCTTTTCAACAATTACCATTTTAAAAAGCTTCTGACCAGCAAACATCCCAGTGATTTCCCAACAGTTTTTTCTGCTTAGTAACCTAATTGACTGGAGTCTGAGCCACTTCAGACTTAACCATGTTTCATTATCAGTTTAAATTCACAGGGTGAGCTGAAAAGAAGTCATTTTTATTATTGCTAGTGGTACACCTTTGCCTAGTGTTATTTCATGTTCTCTTGATTTTGTGTTTTAAGTAGAGAAAGGGGAGAATTTAATTTAGTATGCTTTTTCACGTTGATCTAATTTGTGTTATGTACTACAAAATTCAGAGCAATATCCAAGAAGTGTCATATTTTCAGGGGGTTTTGTGTTTTCCTGGGTTCAAAAATTGCCTTTGGCTTTGCTGTGATGCTTTCACCCTAGTTGGAGGGTGGAGCCTCTGTGGCAAGTCACACAATGTCATGTGATGGCCAGTGTGGGGCTCTGTCTTGAATATGGCATGGAAGTGTTCTAGAATACTGATTTCAGTAAGTATGATGAGGTCCAGAGTGTAATTTGTCAAAGGTCACACAGTGGATTCCATGGTTGAGTGGGGATTTGAATCCTGCTCTTTAGCCATAGTCCAGTATTCAAATCATTACACCACCATAGGTTGGAAACAACTTGTAGACACATGATAACAATAAAATAACAATAAAATACATGAGATAAAGACATTGGATTCTCTTCTGATATGGACTGCTTATCAAGTTATCTACCCCCACCCCCCAAAAAATATGACAATGCATTTGTTCCCATTGGTCCGAATTGATTCTATCTTTTCTGTAAAGTTCCTAGAAACTAGCAGCTAATGGTACAGGAGCCACCACTGTTTGGGGATCAATACTTTCAAAAATATTGTTCCAAGTTTTTCCTCTCTCTTTGCTAGTATCAAAATTGAAATTATTCAGGGAGTACATAGGTGTTGTGGCTCAGCCATCATGGCCCAGGTTTCATTGAGAGTTAGAGTTAGAAACAGATGAGGAGATGGAATCCGAGGGCATTCCTGCTTCAGTTCCAGACCCCATGGCCTTGCAGGTGCCAGATATTGTGGAATCACAGGATCCGCTAATTGACGAACATTCCGAAATCTCTCCAGTGTTACCCATACCAGATGGTACAGACTTGGGGGAGAATAGAACTTTTAATCAGAGAGATTTTGTTACAAAAGATAGGAGCAGGAAATGGAATGAGAAGAAATTGGAGACTTGCTCTCAAATTGGAAAATGATTAATTTTCCCATGAGAACTTTGTGGGTCCTGTACTCCCTAATTCTTGCAGACTTGGGATTCTGTTAAAAGTACTCCTCACTCTATTCTCATTGCAGTGTCAACTTTGCCTTTCCTCGGAAGAGGTTCCAGTTTCCAGTTCCTTGCCTTGTCTCCTGAATCCGTGCTGAGTTCCCAGTTCAAGGCGAGCCGCATCGAGCCGCGACTCCCGAGTAGACCTTGCCTTGTTACCGCGACTTCCTTGTTCCTGAATCAAGATTGACTCTGCTTTGTTTACCTTGCTTCCATGATTTTGCTATGGGACTTTTCAAGTGGATTTGCAGCACTTTGTTCCTGCTATTGTTTCATGGACAAACTTTGATTTCTTAAAGGAAGCTATCAAGCTTCACTTGTGGATTACAAATTGGACATTGATAAACTCTTTCTGAATTGCAATAGACTATATATTATGGACTATTTCTTACTCTGACTTTCCAACTTAAATGGTGTGATGACTCATGGGCCTTGTAGTCCTGCTCAGGACATTGTAATTCCTGATGAAGATGAAAACTTGGGTTTTTTACCTTCCCAGTCTGAACTGGATTCCTCTCAGCCAGATCTTTCCCAGGCAGATCTGGGAACCTTGCACCTGCAAGAAAGTTGTCTCCCAGAAGTATGTCAAACAAGCCCAGAGCCTACTTCTCCCGTATTCTTGCGCCGGGAGTTTTGTAAACAACAGAGAAGTTTAGATTCAGCTTCGCGCAGGAGTGCGAGGATTGCAGCTAAGAATGTGGCCAATTAAGACTGCTTCTCGTGAGAATCTTTGGGGAGTCTCACATCTGGTCTCAGAGTTAGCTTTCGGTTCTGATTCCCAGAGAACTGCTTCGGCGGGAAGCTAGACTCTATTTAGGTGTTTTACCCGCGTAGTAACTTCGCGGAGTCAATTTCGTCAGCCTACGGAGTGAGTTGTGTCTGGACAGCGCGCTCCGGTTCAAGCCTCGCTCCTGCTCAAGCCTTGCCTTGCTATCCAGCCTTCGCCTTGCTTCCCAGCCTTTGTTTATCTACGGACTTTGCCTTGTTTCCCAGGATCAATCCTTGCCTTGTTCCACGGATTTATCAAGTTATTCCACGGACCTTGTTCTTGTTCTTAGTTACCTTGTTCCACGTTCAAGCCTTGTTTCAAGTATCAAGTTATTTCCTAGCCTCGCTCAAGTTTCATGGACTAAAGGACCTTGTCATCTCCCCTCACTTTGCTTGGCAAAGTGAGTGTTTCGGTTATTGGATTACAACTTTGGACCTTAATATTTCTTATTGGACATTGCTTTTTTGGACTAATTCTGACCTTTCCTGAAAGGTCTAATTCTGGACTATTTTCTACACTTGTTTTTATTAACTTTATATATTCCTACAATAAAGATATTAGATAGATTCTGGCCTCTGTGTATGGTTATTGGTGCTCTGCAGCCTGGGTCGTGACAGTTTGACTCCGCCACCCTAAGCACCAATTAACCTCGGTCAGAATGTCTACCGGAACCGTACCCGGGCCGAGCGGCCAGCCGATTACCTACACCATCGACAAGGAAGAGGTGGACCGAATCCGTGATAAGCTCAATGCACAGGATGGAGAAATAAGGGGTTTGAAGGAACGCGGAGTTCGTCTTCCGGCCATGGCGTTGCCAACCAAGTTTACTGGAGAAGCTTCTAAGGTTCATGTCTTCCGTCGCCAATGTCAAGCTTATCTGGAGGCCCGTGCTGCCGAGTTTCCCCAAGAAGACATCAAAGTGGCATGGGTTTACAGTCTTCTAGACGGGCCAGCGGCCAGCTGGGCGACGGCACTGTTCGACCAAGCCTCTCCACACCTAAGATCAGCGCAACACTTCTTGGACCACCTCAAGGAGACTTGGGGAATCGAGGACAATTTGGAGGCAGCCGGTCACAAACTCCGTCGCCTTTTCCAAGGAGACAGACCTATGTCTCAGTATATAGCCGAGTTCCGAGTGCTGGCCCACAACACCGGCTGGAACGATGTAGCCCTCAGGGGACAATTCCGGGAGGGTCTCAACATTGAAATGCTGGAAGAAATCTCCAAGGTGGATCCTCCCCAGACCCTCGAGGCACTCATTGATCAATGTTTACGGGCTGAAGTCATGATTGCCAACAGGAAACAGTGGGTTCGAGGCCAGGGCAGTAGAGCCGGGGCAAAACCCCCCGCTCCCGCCAGCGTTCAGCCACGTCCGGTGTGGAGACCCCCACCGCCAACCCCATACCCCAGAGGAGGCGAGGAGGTGCCGATGCAGTTGGGCAGTGTGCGTCCCAGACTAGATGCCGCCGAGAAGGCCCGTCGTCAACGCTTAAACCTCTGCTGGTACTGCGGGAACGGGGGCCACTTCGCCAGAGAGTGCCCAGCCAAAGGGAAGCCTGCCGCCCGTCTTGCGGCGGCGTCCTCCACGGAGACGAAGGCGTCTGAGCCGACTGGCACACAGCCGGCGGGGGAAGCCAACGACCGGGTGTAGAGGGGCTCGCCAACCCGGTCAAAAAATCCATCCAAGAGCCGCCAACCGGGGTCCTGTTCCTTCTCGTGGTCACATTATGGTCAGCAAAAAGGGGACCCGTCATGATCCACGCCATGATAGACTCTGGAGCTACCAACAATTTCATCGATAGAGAGTATGCCGACTCTCTGGGATTACAATATCATGATTTCAAGAATGCCCGTGTGGTGCAAGCCATAGACGGCCGTCCCCTCAAGACGGGCCCCGTAAGTCAGTGGTCGGAACCCACCAGGATGTGGATAAGGGAACATATGGAAGAGATTTCCTTCTTTGTTACCGAGGTTCCCCATTTCCCTGTGATTTTGGGAATTCCATGGCTGACTCTCCACGACCCTAACATCTCCTGGTCCAACAGAGAACTGCAGTTTGCTTCACCGTACTGCCAAAACCATTGCCTCGTAGCCAAGGTATGCCATGCCACAGACACCGAGCCCATCATCACCTTGCCAAAGAAGTACTCCGAGTATTGGGATGTATTCAATGAGAAAGAAGCCGAAAAATTACCCCCACATAGACCTTATGACTGTGCCATTGACTTGGTGGAGGGGGCCCCGATCCCGCGAGGGCATCTCTACTCCCTGACTGAACCAGAGCAAGAAGCTCTCAGGGAATTCCTAGAGACAAACCTTCGCAAGGGATTCATCAGACCCTCTCAATCCCCAGCCGCCTCCCCAGTGATGTTTGTGAAGAAGAAGTCAGGGGAACTACGCTTGGTGGTGGACTACAGAGCATTGAACAATATCACCAAGCGGAACAGCTATCCCCTGCCTTTAATCTCGGATCTACTGGATCGGCTTCGAGGAGCCAAGGTTTACACCAAGCTGGATCTTCGGGGGGCTTACAACTTAGTTCGCATCAGGGAAGGGGACGAGTGGAAGACCGCCTTCCAGACCAAATTCGGATTATTTGAGTCCCGAGTTATGAATTTTGGTTTATGCGGAGCCCCCGCAACGTTCCAGCATTTTGTCAATGACATTTTTCAGGACTATCTAGACAGGTTCTTGATAATCTACCTGGACGATTTTTTGGTGTTTTCCAGATCACAATCAGAACATGAGAACCACGTCAAAATGGTGTTACAACGATTGCGGGATCATGGACTTTATGCCAAGCTGGAAAAATGCGCTTTTGATCTACAAGAGGTAGATTTCCTTGGTTACCGCATCTCGCCTCTAGGGCTTTCCATGGATCCAGCCAAAGTTTCAGCAGTATTGGAATGGCGGGCGCCAACTAACAAGAAAGAGGTGCAGCGTTTCTTGGGGTTCGCGAACTACTACCGCAAGTTCATTCCAGATTTTGCCCGCTGGTCCGACCCCATCACTAGCTGCATCCGTGGAAAGCAGCCTTTCCGCTGGACTGATCAAGCAGAGAAAGGGTTCCAGCAACTAAAGAAACTATTCACCTCCCAGCCAATTCTACAGCACCCAAATCCTGGAACCCCTTTTGTGGTGCAAGCGGACGCCTCTGATGTGGCAATTGGGGCTGTACTTTTACAACCGGTGGGAGATCACCTCCACCCCTGTGCCTTTTATTCTCGTCAACTAACCACACCAGAGAGGAATTACACCATTTGGGAAAAAGAACTACTGGCCATAAAGGCAGCCTTTGAAACTTGGAGACATTGGCTAGAAGGGGCCAAATTTCCCATTGAAGTCCACACTGATCATCGTAATCTAGAACATCTAAGAACTGCCCGCAAACTAAATCAGAGGCAGCAACGTTGGGCTTTATTCTTTGAACGTTTCAACTTCCAGATCCATTATGTGACCCCAGCCCAAACCAAGCAAGCAGACGCCCTGTCACGTAAACCGGAATACGCTGCAGGACGCAAGGAGACCTTTGAATCCCAACTGCTACAACCTGAGAACTTTGCCACGCTCACGGTGGGGAACACCAAATCCATTCCCATTGGTTCAACTTCCCCTATTCCAGGACCCATCTGTGCTCAAGAAATCAGGGCTAGTCAGCAAGCAGATGCCTGGGCGCAGGACCAACTTCGCCAAGGTCTGCATTTTCCCTTTTCGCTTAAAGATGGGCTGCTCTGCTATAGAAATCATGTCTATATCCCACCCGGACCGGGCAGGGAAAAGGCGCTTCGTCTGTGTCATGACTGCAAACCAGCAGGACATTTCGGACTATTTAAAACTATGCATCTGATCCTAAGGGATTTTTGGTGGCCCAAGATCCGCAAGGATGTGGAAAAATATGTCAACACCTGCCCAGTATGCCAGCGCTCCAAGATACGAAGGGAGAAGCCCTCAGGGCTTTTACACCCCCTTCCTACCCCATCTCGCCCATGGGAAATAATTTCCGCGGATTTCATCACTGACCTACCACCTTCCTGTGGGTTCACCACGATCTTAGTGGTGGTGGACCTATTCACCAAGTTAGCCCATTTCATTCCCTGCGAAGGCCTCCCCACGGCCAAGGAAACTGCGGATTTATTTCTTCAACATGTCTTCAGACTACATGGATTGCCCAAGAGTTTAGTCACAGACCGTGGATCTCAATTCACCTCTCGTTTTTGGAAGGCACTACAAAAACTATTGGGCATAGACTCTCGCTTATCTTCAGCTCATCATCCCCAAACAGATGGGCAAACGGAGCGCACCAATGCCACTTTGGAGCAGTATCTTCGCTGTTATGTAAACTATCAACAGGACAATTGGGCTTCTCTGTTACCACTGTCTGAGTTTGCCTACAACAATGGAGTTCAAGCTTCTACAAAAGAAACGCCGTTCTTTGCAAACTACGGCTTCCATCCACGTTTCTTTCCCCCTGTCATTGAAACTTCAGAGGTTCCCGCAGCAGAGGATTGGCTGCAGGAACTCACAGCGGTGCAACAACTTTTGCTCCAACAACTGGACCAAGCCAAGGAGGACTATAAACGCCACGCTGACAAACATCGCCAGCCGGGCCCCGAAATCAAGGTAGGAGATCGGGTTTTCCTGTCCACTCGCTTTCTGCCCTCCCACCGCCCTTGCCGGAAGTTAGATGCCCGTTTCATTGGCCCCTATCCAGTGGTGGCGCAATTAAACCCCGTGACTTTCAAACTCCAACTTCCGCGTTCAATGCGCATTCACCCAGTGTTTCACCGTTCCCTGCTCCTTCCGGCGGATGGTGTGCGTCCTGATACAGACCAACCGGCCCCCCCTCCTGTTTTGATGAATGGGGAGGAGGAGTTCGAGGTTGAGGACATTTTGGATTCTCGCTTTCACCGCCGCCGCCTACAATATCTCATTGACTGGGTGGGTTTTGGCCCTGAAGAACGCTCTTGGGAAGACGCCTCCACAGTCCATGCTCCTGATCTAACCCGTCGCTTTCATCAGACCTATCCCGCCAAGCCGCGACCTCGCGCCTCGGGGAGAGGGCCCCAGTTTGGGAGGGGCCTTGAGGAGGGGGATAGTGTGATGACTCATGGGCCTTGTAGTCCTGCTCAGGACATTGTAATTCCTGATGAAGATGAAAACTTGGGTTTTTTACCTTCCCAGTCTGAACTGGATTCCTCTCAGCCAGATCTTTCCCAGGCAGATCTGGGAACCTTGCACCTGCAAGAAAGTTGTCTCCCAGAAGTATGTCAAACAAGCCCAGAGCCTACTTCTCCCGTATTCTTGCGCCGGGAGTTTTGTAAACAACAGAGAAGTTTAGATTCAGCTTCGCGCAGGAGTGCGAGGATTGCAGCTAAGAATGTGGCCAATTAAGACTGCTTCTCGTGAGAATCTTTGGGGAGTCTCACATCTGGTCTCAGAGTTAGCTTTCGGTTCTGATTCCCAGAGAACTGCTTCGGCGGGAAGCTAGACTCTATTTAGGTGTTTTACCCGCGTAGTAACTTCGCGGAGTCAATTTCGTCAGCCTACGGAGTGAGTTGTGTCTGGACAGCGCGCTCCGGTTCAAGCCTCGCTCCTGCTCAAGCCTTGCCTTGCTATCCAGCCTTCGCCTTGCTTCCCAGCCTTTGTTTATCTACGGACTTTGCCTTGTTTCCCAGGATCAATCCTTGCCTTGTTCCACGGATTTATCAAGTTATTCCACGGACCTTGTTCTTGTTCTTAGTTACCTTGTTCCACGTTCAAGCCTTGTTTCAAGTATCAAGTTATTTCCTAGCCTCGCTCAAGTTTCATGGACTAAAGGACCTTGTCATCTCCCCTCACTTTGCTTGGCAAAGTGAGTGTTTCGGTTATTGGATTACAACTTTGGACCTTAATATTTCTTATTGGACATTGCTTTTTTGGACTAATTCTGACCTTTCCTGAAAGGTCTAATTCTGGACTATTTTCTACACTTGTTTTTATTAACTTTATATATTCCTACAATAAAGATATTAGATAGATTCTGGCCTCTGTGTATGGTTATTGGTGCTCTGCAGCCTGGGTCGTGACAAATGCATACACACACACACACACACTCTGCTTCAATAAACAGCTTGTGTGTTATATTGGCTCCTGCCTAGTTTTCGGGTGCTCACGCTGTCTTGGGGTGCAACAATAGATCCATGAACTTATTTCAGCAAATTCAGATAAAGACTCAAAACTTTAGATAAAAACTATTATTATCATATTTATTTATACCCCATTTTATTTCCCCTGAAGGGGACTCAAAGCAGCTTAACATAAAGCATCAGCAGAGCCATTTAAAATATACAAATAAAAGCTAATTAACATAAAACTAACTAACGATAAATATAACTATAGACAGCACAGCATATATTAGCATCAGATAATTATTTAAAAAATCATTTTAGTAGCATGTGCTGTGACTGATTAGAAAGTTCACAGTTTTGGAAACAAACATGACAAGTGCAGCAGGATTATGTACATGATTGGATCTTGCATGAAAAAGGATCTTCACTATTGTACCCTATGTTATATGGCTATTTTTAACAAAATAACTGTGACATGCTAAGATGTTCAGTTAATAATTTAAAAAACCCAAACATTTATAACCCATAATAAAAATCTAAACTGAAGATGTTAATTGCAGCAAGGAAGTTGTATATGATTAATACACATAATTTCAACACGTTTATCTTTTCCTTGAGTCAATGAGAGGGTGCTATAATTCTAGGTTGATAGATGCAAAAAAAATTATTAAAGTTGATGTTTTTGAGTGTGTTCTTATGTCCCCCTGTTATACTTTCAGATTAAACCTTTCCTATTTTCAGGGTTTCAAAAGGGACACACTTTATATATACTTGGCTGGCTTGGATAAATTCTTCCAGGGGAAATGCATTTTCATGAGAAACTAGCAGACAAAAATAAACATATTTTAAATTTAAAAAGTTATCACTATGTACATTAGCAAATAGAGTTGATGCATTCAAAAGCCTCAACAGGAGGGAGAATAGAGGAGAGAAGAGGGTGGTTTCTTTTCTTTCCCTGTAGGTTCAGGAAAAAAGTGAACTTGAACCTTTCTTAGCTTGTAAGTTTTTCTTATTACTAACTTTTGATAACTTGACCACACTTTGATGTTGCTTGATCACATGCATATCAATTTTCATAAGTGAAATGTTGGACAGTATGGTGTTTTGAATGCATATATTCTTTAGATCAGGAAACCTTAAACTATGGCCCATGGGCCAAATCCACACACCCCCCCCCCCCAATCCACAGATCACTTTCCCAGGCCCTGCCCTAAGGTTTCCCTACATTCTAGTCTTGCTTCTCTTGATAGCAACCACATGTGTGTGGCCTATGGAGGGAGGCGTAGTTCACCAGATGCCTGTGATTGCTCTCACACAGGATGCCCACCACCCTGCATACCTTCCTCCTCCTCCTCCTGCCCTTTCCTTCTTCTCTTTCTCACTCCCATCCAAAAGGTTGCTGAAGTAGGAGGAGGTCATGGAGGGTGTTTCTCTGATCTTCACATCACTCCTAACATGCACCATGGACCATGTCACTTTCGCTGTTGCCACAGTAGAGCTGGAAGACATGGCAGAGGGATTCGTGGTTTACTTAGAGATCCGGCACTTGGACATCACTACTCAAAATAGTGCTCTGCATGGGCCCTTCTTAGTTACAAGTGCAGGCAGATCCTGCTTCCAGCCTTTGTTTCCCCTTTTCTTTTTTCAGTTTCTGAGGGGAGCATTGTCACCTCCCTCTCTCAAAGGTGGCTCTCGTTTCTGAGGAAAAGGCTTAACTTGATGCAAGGTGGGAGCCAGGGTGGAGTGGTGTTGCGACAAATTTTTGCAACAAAGTGTTCTTAATTTTAAATCTTTTGTTGTTCTTTCATGTTTGATGGCACTACAAATAAGAAATGTACAGTGTGAATAGGGATTTGTCCATGTTTGTTCAAACTATAATCTGTCCCACCAACAGTCTGAGGGACCATGAATTGGCCCTCTGTTTAAAAAGTTTGAGGACCCCTGTTTTAGATGATCCTGTTTTGCTGCTAGGTATCCTACTCTGGACATATGCAATAATATTTTATTTTGAAGGCAAGCAAGCTAAATAAGATGTGACACTATAAGGGAATTCTATCAATCTTCCCAAAGTTCTAAAGAAACACTATCAATTTGTAATGAAAATACTGACCTAGATGGCCGAATGGTCAGGATAAGTAAGCTCCTGATGCCCCTAACTATTGTATTAAAATAAATGAAACATGTATTTTCATATTTTGATTAGATATGCCAAAATGCTACAGATTAAGTTTCAACTGATGTACTGATGAAATATTGCAAAGCACCCGGATTTTCCCTTTTAAAAGTACTTGGCTTAAGCCAAAGGTCATCTGAAACTCCAATGCTTTGTGTTGAGAGCAGCTTGAATCAGATTCATAGTAAAATAATCACAGTGTCTGCATAACAGCATATAATAATAATAATAATAATAATAATAATAATAATAATAATAATATGCCTCAAGTACCACCTCCCAGCAGCAAAGAATTGGTGGGATCACAAACCTGCAAAAGTATTGGAAAATGAGCACGCAAAGATACTGTGGGACTTCCGAATCCAGACTGACAAAGTTCTGGAACACAACACACCAGACATCACAGTTGTGTAAAAGAAAAAGGTTTGGATCATTGATGTTGCCATCCCAGGTGACAGTCGCATTGACGAAAAACAACAGGAAAAACTCAGCCGCTATCAGGACCTCAAGATTGAACTGCAAAGACTCTGGCAGAAACCAGTGCAGGTGGTCCCGCTGTTGATGGGCACACTGGGTGCCGTGCCAAAAGATCTCAGCCGGCATTTGGAAACAATAGACATTGACAAAATTACAATCTGCCAGCTGCAAAAGGCCACCCTGCTGGGATCTGCACGCATCATCCGAAAATACATCACACAGTCCTAGACACTTGGGAAGTGTTCGACTTGTGATTTTGTGATATGAAATCCAGCATATCTATCTTGTTTGCTGTGTCATAATAAAATAATAATAATAATAATAATAATAATAATAATAATAATAATAATAATAATAATAGTGCGGTTTTCTGGCATTGTATATTTCTGCCACTTCTGTGACTGTTCATTTGTATTTTGATTCTGTAGCCCACTTGTCAATGGATGTCCAGAATCGGCAGCATCCACTGCGGTCCTTTATATCCTGGGTGATGACCGAGCCAGTATAGACTTCATTTTAGTTTGATTCTCCATAATGCTAATGGGTTATCTGCTCTTAGTTCCACTCCTCAGCTGAGACCTCTCTGGACCTGCTGGTACTTACACTATTGCCAGCACAGCTCTCAGCATCCTTGGAACAGTTAAGACCCCCCCCCCCCAAACCTCCACCACCACGACAAGGTGGCACCTATGGGGGGCTGCCCTGAAGCTGTATGGGAAAACAGAAACTGAAATCCTGTCTCTGACTAACACTGTCCGAATTTTTAGCACTGATATCAGCATGGAGTTTGGTTTGGACAAATGTTCGACAGTGGCATAGAAGAAGGGAGAAATCATTGGAAGTGAGGGCATAAATATGCCTAATGACTAAATGATAAAGTGTCTCCAACCAGAGGCCTATAAATATCTGGGCATATTACAGCTGGACAACATCAAGCATGAACATGTGAAAACTGTGGTCAGCAAAGAATACACACAAAGGGTCAGAAAAATTCTCAAAAGCAAGCTCAATGGAGGCAACACCATCAAGGCCATAAACATCTGGGCCATATCTGTCATAAGATATACTGCTGGCATCATAAACTGGACACAGGCAGAACTGGACAATTTGGACAAAAAAACAAGAAAACTCATGATCATTCATCATTCACTGCACCCTCGCAGTGATGTTGACCGGCTATATCTGCCTAGAAGATCAGGTGGCAGAGGACTCTTGCAAGTAAAACAAGCAGTCAAAGAAGAAGAACATGCCCTGGCAGAATATGTAAAGCAAAGTGAAGAACCTGCTTTGATTGAAGTCAAAAATCAGAAACTCTTCAAAGCACAGCAGACAAAAAACAAGTACAAGAAAACCACACTACAAACTAGAGCTGACAGCTGGCACAACAAAACATTGCATGGAAAGTTCCTTGACAAAATTGAAGGAAAAGCTGATAAGGAGAAGACCTGGCTATTGTTCACAAATGGGACCCTGAAGAAGGAGACAGAAGGCCTGATCCTTGCAGCCCAGGAGCAAGCCATCAGAACAAATGCAATTAAGGCCAAGATCAAAAAATCAGCTGATGACCCAAAATGCAGACTGTGGAAAGAAACTGACGAAACCATTGATCATATCCTCAGTTGCTGTAAGAAAATTGCACAGACAGACTACAAACAGAGGCACAACTATGTGACCCAAATGATTAATTGGAATTTATGCCTCAAGTACCACCTGCCAGCAGCAAAGAACTGGTGGGATCACAAACCTGCAAAAGTATTGGAAAATGAGCACGCAAAGATACTGTGGGACTTCCGAATCCAGACTGACAAAGTTCTGGAACACAACACACCAGACATCACAGTTGTGGAAAAGAAAAAGGTTTGGATCATTGATGTTGCCATCCCAGGTGACAGTCGCATTGACGAAAAACAACAGGAAAAACTCAGCCGCTATCAGGACCTCAAGATTGAACTGCAAAGACTCTGGCAGAAACCAGTGCAGGTGGTCCCGCTGTTGATGGGCACACTGGGTGCCGTGCCAAAAGATCTCAGCCGGCATTTGGAAACAATAGACATTGACAAAATTACAATCTGCCAGCTGCAAAAGGCCACCCTGCTGGGATCTGCACGCATCATCCGAAAATACATCACACAGTCCTAGACACTTGGGAAGTGTTCGACTTGTGATTTTGTGATATGAAATCCAGCATATCTATCTTGTTTGCTGTGTCATAATAAAATAATAATAATAATAATAATAATAATAATAATAATAATAATAATAATAATAATAGTGCGGTTTTCTGGCATTGTATATTTCTGCCACTTCTGTGACTGTTCATTTGTATTTTGATTCTGTAGCCCACTTGTCAATGGATGTCCAGAATCGGCAGCATCCACTGCGGTCCTTTATATCCTGGGTGATGACCGAGCCAGTATAGACTTCATTTTAGTTTGATTCTCCATAATGCTAATGGGTTATCTGCTCTTAGTTCCACTCCTCAGCTGAGACCTCTCTGGACCTGCTGGTACTTACACTATTGCCAGCACAGCTCTCAGCATCCTTGGAACAGTTAAGACCCCCCCCCCCCCAAACCTCCACCACCACGACAAGGTGGCACCTATGGGGGGCTGCCCTGAAGCTGTATGGGAAAACAGAAACTGAAATCCTGTCTCTGACTAACACTGTCCGAATTTTTAGCACTGATATCAGCATGGAGTTTGGTTTGGACAAATGTTCGACAGTGGCATAGAAGAAGGGAGAAATCATTGGAAGTGAGGGCATAAATATGCCTAATGACTAAATGATAAAGTGTCTCCAACCAGAGGCCTATAAATATCTGGGCATATTACAGCTGGACAACATCAAGCATGAACATGTGAAAACTGTGGTCAGCAAAGAATACACACAAAGGGTCAGAAAAATTCTCAAAAGCAAGCTCAATGGAGGCAACACCATCAAGGCCATAAACATCTGGGCCATATCTGTCATAAGATATACTGCTGGCATCATAAACTGGACACAGGCAGAACTGGACAATTTGGACAAAAAAACAAGAAAACTCATGATCATTCATCATTCACTGCACCCTCGCAGTGATGTTGACCGGCTATATCTGCCTAGAAGATCAGGTGGCAGAGGACTCTTGCAAGTAAAACAAGCAGTCAAAGAAGAAGAACATGCCCTGGCAGAATATGTAAAGCAAAGTGAAGAACCTGCTTTGATTGAAGTCAAAAATCAGAAACTCTTCAAAGCACAGCAGACAAAAAACAAGTACAAGAAAACCACACTACAAACTAGAGCTGACAGCTGGCACAACAAAACATTGCATGGAAAGTTCCTTGACAAAATTGAAGGAAAAGCTGATAAGGAGAAGACCTGGCTATTGTTCACAAATGGGACCCTGAAGAAGGAGACAGAAGGCCTGATCCTTGCAGCCCAGGAGCAAGCCATCAGAACAAATGCAATTAAGGCCAAGATCAAAAAATCAGCTGATGACCCAAAATGCAGACTGTGGAAAGAAACTGACGAAACCATTGATCATATCCTCAGTTGCTGTAAGAAAATTGCACAGACAGACTACAAACAGAGGCACAACTATGTGACCCAAATGATTAATTGGAATTTATGCCTCAAGTACCACCTCCCAGCAGTAAAGAACTGGTGGGATCACAAACCTGCAAAGGTTGTGGAAAATGAGCACGCAAAGATACTGTGGGACTTCTGAATCCAGACTGACTAAGTTCTGGAACACAACACACCAGACATCACAGTTGTGGAAAAGAAAAAGGTTTGGATCATTGATGTTGCCATCCCAGGTGACAGTCACATTGACGAAAAACAACAGGAAAAACTCAGCCGCTATCAGGACCTCAAGATTGAACTTCAAAGTCTCTGGCAGAAACCAGTACAGGTGATCAGCACATTGGGTGCCGTGCCAAAAGATCTCAGCCAGCATTTGGAAACAATAGACATTGACAAAATTACGATCTGCCAGCTGCAAAAGACCACCCTACTGGGATCTATACGCGTAATCCGAAAATACATCACACAGTCCTAAACACTTGGGAAGTGTCCGACTTGCGATTTTGTGATATGAAATCTAGCATATAGATCTCGTTTGCTGTGTCATACTATGTTGTTGTGTCAATAATAATAATAATAATAATAAATTTGTCATGTGCCTCTTCTCACAGCTCAACGCAAGGTACAACATTGTTGAAATACATATATAAAACATAAGACCATTAAAATATATTAAAAACAAAGAACAAAGATTAAAACTCATTAAAATCTCACATATGAATAAATGTACATTTAAAATTCCCTGCTGGGTAGGACTGCAAGAAGATACAGGTCTTTAAATCTGATTTAAATACTGACAGTTCATTTAGCTGTTGGATCTTGTAAAGCAGGTCATTCCACAGTTCAGGGCTGGCTGATGAGAAGGTCCCCTGAGTGACAGTGGCCAGTTGAGTTCTGGCAGGCTGGAGTAGCCACCCCCTAGAGATTATATCTGTACAGGGCAGGTGATATGGGAGAAGGTGATCCTGTAGATAACCTGGACCCAAACCATGTGGAACTTTAAAGATTGTAACCAATACTTTGTATTTTGCCCAGAAACTAATTAGCAGACAAAGGGGGGATTTTAGTATAAGTGTGATTTGTTCAATCCTAGATGTTCTGGTAATCAATTTGGCTGCCGTATTTTGAACTAATTGGAGTTTCCTAACTTGGGACAGTGCACTGCAGAAATCCAATCTTGAGGTGACCAGCATGTGCACTACCATCTCTAGATCCGCCAATTGTAGGAAGGGGTGCAGCTAATAGGCTTGCTCAAATAATTCGATTTCCCCGTTACTCGTTACTAATTCGTTACTTTTGTAACTTGTGAAGCAATATACGACCTTGATTGTCCACACGTCTGGATATCGCGGTTTCGAACCGCGACAGGCCCTTTTTCTTATGTCGTCGTTTTTTTTTCGTTGGGAAAAAAAGGTTTTGCAAATCACCCAAACTTGTTTAAGTGCACTGGGGCAACCTAGCGTGTTGTTTCCACCTTGTGGCCAATCAGAGAGCACGTTTAACCCAGGGGAGGGGCTGGTAGTACGTCCTGAATGAAAAGACCATGCACGGGCGCCTCGTGGCACATTTCGGCTCGGGATCTGCAGAGAGAGGGTGGGTTGGGAGTGAGATTCCGTAGGCAGGCAAGATTGCTGCGTCACAGCTTCCTTGGCTGAGCTAGAGCTACATATCAGAAGACCGGGAGAAAAGGTTGGGTGGGTGAGGTGGGGTGGGGTTGGAAACTGTTGGGTGTTTCTGATTTTTTTTTCCAAAGGGCCTGTGGCCTTTTTCCCCCACAAGCTTGGCGTTTGCCATTTTCCCACCCGGCCTGCAATTTTTCTGCTGCGCCATTTTGCCTGTTGCGGGCGGGGTGGGCTTTCGTTTTGATTAGGATACTTTTCTTTTTTCAACGCTAGTATCAAAGTCTGGCAAAAGGGTTTTGGGAAAAAAGGGAGCCTGATTTTGCTTCCTTTCCTTCTCAGCTGCTCAAGTAGGGCTTTTGATCTGTGCCAGGGCCGCAGTGATTCAAAAGCAAAGTTGGCAAAAGGGTTTCACATCCCATCGTCCTTTGTAGAACAACACCTGTTTTGGGAAAAAAAGGAGCCTGATTTTGCTTCCTTTCCTTCTCAGCTGCTCAAGTAGGGCTTTTGGTCTGTGCCAGGGCCGCAGTGATTCAAAAGCAAAGTTTGGCAAAAGGGTTTCACATCCCATCGTCCTTTGTAGAACAACACCTGTTTTGGGAAAAAAGGGAGCCTGATTTTGCTTCCTTTCCTTCTCAGCTGCTCAAGTAGGGCTTTTGGTCTGTGCCAGGGCCGCAGTGATTCAAAAGCAAGGTTTGGCAAAAGGGTTGCACATCCCATCATCCTTTGTAGAACAACACCTGTTTTGGGAAAAAAGGGAGCCTGATTTTGCTTCCCCCTCTTTCCTTTCTTCTCAGCTGCTCAAGTAGGGCTTGCTGCAAATCTCTTTCTCCTATATTAACCCTATCAAGGTCTGGAAAATACAGGTATCCCCTTTTTAACGTACAACAATAAGAACAACTGTAATAGAAGGGTTTGCGGCAGTTAGACCCAGAACACATTGCCAATCAAGAAACAACACATCTTTCCCCCCAGTAACACAATACCTTCCTCCCTTCTGTTACCTGAAAACACTCCCGTTATCATGAAGCGTTCAGGTGAACGCGGGTCTTGTGGAGCAAGTCCTGCTAGTGGTCAAGCAACAGCCCGGACACTGTGGGGGGCCAAAAAAGTTAGGGTGGGTCCCATCCTTCTGGAACGCGGAACGATGGGAGTGGGTGGACTTGATGAAGAAGCTGGCTCTTCGACTGCTGAAAGTTCACAGCCCTCCACCCGGAGCCAGTTGTCGGTTGGAGCTGAGACAAGTGGACGATCAATGGAACATGCAGGTGTTGCCGTCCTGGAACTACAGGTGGTGGATAGTGAGGATCTTGATAACCCCACCCCTCCACCCGCTACTGACAGTGAGGAGGAGGTAGAGGAGGTAGTACCATCAAATCATAGACTTTCTCATGCTGCTGAAAGGGTGCCCACGACTCCTATCTCCCTGGGCGTCAGCACAGTGGCTGTGGGGAGGCCAAGGTCATTTATTTGGGACCATTTCCATGTCCACACTCAGCGTGCCACTTTGGCAGTTTGTAGACACTGTGGGGCAAATATCAGCAGAGGCAGAGACCTGAGACATCTTGCGACCTCGGGGTTGAGCTCTTACATGAAGCGACACCATCCCTCGATATCGGTAGGAGGGGGAGCTGCAAGCCCTTGCAGTGGCAGCATTAGCACACAAAGTTCTCCTGGTGTAGATGGTGGAAGGCAGACACAGTCCACCTTGGAGGATTGGGGCATGCCTTTAGCCAGGAAGAGAACGGGGGAAACATTACCCACACCCCAGCAGATAACCCAAAGTGTGGGAGAGATGATGGCCCTTGATCACCATCCCTTCTGCCTGGTTGAACAAGAAGGCTTCGTCCGCCTTATGAAACGCCTGTGCCCCCCTACAAAATCCCCTCCCGTCACACCTTTTCCAGAAAAGTTATTCCCGGATTGTACGAGGGCTGCAAGGAACGCATTATCCAGATGTTGCGGAGCGCCATGGGAGGACACATCCATTTTACCTCTGATATTTGGTCAAGCTTGGGAGGAGGCCATTCCTACCTCTCTCTCACGGCACATTGGTGGGAGAGGGTAGGCAGTATGGATACATCCCATCGTTGGGCACTCCTCGCTTTGGAGGTAGTTGATCGTGATCACAAGACAGAGACCATCTGCAGCTATCTGGGAAACATGATGGGGGAGTGGATGCGGTGCAGGCCGGAAGAAATGAGGAGGGGCTTCATGGTGACTGACGCTGGTAAAAATATTATCAAAGCGGTAGAAAGTGCAGGGTTTTTGAATGTCACCTGCATGGCCCACTTGCTTCACAATACAGTCAAGGAAGGTTTAAAGAGCCCGGAAGAGCAGCCGGCCAGCACCGCAAACATCGCCCTGCTGATCGAGCGCTGTAGAAAGATCGCGGGCTACTTCCACAGGAGCATCAAGGCAGCCCGGCAGCTGAGAGACAGGCAGAGCCTTGAAGGCCTCCCGCAGCACAAGCTGCTCCAGGACGTCTCTACCCGGTGGAATTCAACCTATAAGATGCTCGAACGCATGGTCGAGCAGCAGAAGGCGGTACACGGCATCTCCCTTACATTGGTTGCGCCTGTTAGCAAGCTTGTTCCAACTAAGCAAGAGTGGGACACCGTCTCCCAGCTGGTAGACGTCCTAAAGCCATTCAAACATGCCACAGAGACCCTTTCGGAATCAAAAGCCCTTCTTAGCCAGGCAGTGCCCATGGTCTTGGGGCTAAGGAGGCACCTAGAAAGGCTTGGGGCCGGTCAAACACTGGACTCCCTGGCTGGTCCGCTGACACCGCCGGTCCAGGAGGTGGTGAGGAGGTTGTCCTTTGCTGTACGGAAACGCCTAGAGCCACTTCTTTCCAGCAAGGTCCATATGCTGGCGGCCTTGTGTGATCCACGGCTAAAGTACAACGTCTGCCCAAAAGACTTTACCATATGGAAGGCCCAACTAGTTAACCTTGTGAGGGAGGTCTTTGCTGCCAGGGTGGGGGAAACGGGCACAGTGGCCCCTCTACCGGAAATGCCTGCCACCCCCAGCACTAGCGCTAGTGGCGAGAGTGATAGTCCCGGGGAGCCGGCAGGGGGTTGCCGTAGGGTTACGGATCTCCAGCTGCGACCAGGAAACGCTTTCTTTGCAGAGACGGTGGCCATACTAGCCTGCTCGGAAGATTCCTCTTTGCTGGCTTCTGCTCAAAAGGTAGACTCGGCCGAATGCTCGGTCAACAGGTACTTTGAGGAGCCTCCTGAGATAATTTCTTGTGATCCATTGGCCTATTGGGCTTCACGTGATCACATGTGGCCGGATCTGTCGCACGTAGCCCGCCAGTTCCTCAGCTGTCCGCCCACCAGCGTGCAGAGCGAAAGGGTCTTCAGCCTAGCGGGAGATGTAGTCACGCCCCACCGCAGCTTGCTGGACCCTCAAACAGTTGAGAAACTGGTCTTCCTGAAGGCCAACCTTCCCGTGTTGAATTTCCCCGATTTGGATTTTGACACCGACGCCTCCTAGAACAACAGTTCTCCTCCTTTAAGCAGCTCTGCTTCTGATTAACTTTGGCTATTTCTGTTGGGGGGCGGGGGGGTTGCCCCTTTGGCCTATGTCCAACAACTCTCTCCTCTATCCTACTATGCTTTCCTTCCTCTCATCCCTTCTGTTCTCGTCTTTATCATCACACACCGTTGCCCACTTTCATTTTTGGGTAAATCAATCTCTAGGGGCCGTTCCCTGAGGTTCTTTAGGTTTTGTCTCCTGTAATAATGATTCTGGATGGGAAGAAGGATATTCTGGGGGAACTTAGTCCATAAAAGCCAAGATAGGAAATGCATCCGCTTTGGGTTCAGGACGGATTAAATTCAATTCTCTACCCTTTCTTTATCAAAAAATATTTCGGGAATGAGCCATGACTGTTAGGTCTTCTCCAGATTCTCGCAGCCCCTGTACAGAAAGAACATTGTTATAATCGATGTGGATCCTTCGGTAAGACATATTTGGTGAAGGAATACGGCAGAGTCTCACTTTACAGAGATAACGGTACATCAGAACCTTTGTGGCTGTATCTTGCCGCATTAAGTAGTACCCCTCGGCCTTGGTCACCACTTCTCAAAATTTTTCTCTTTCACTGTCCCATCGCCTTGAGCGGGTGTGGTCAATGCAGTGGCCGCGGGACGGCCGCCTTAGGGTCCCCTCGCCCTCTGGCCACGCACGCGGATGTTGCCGTTTGCCCGTCAGGGCGTGTGCCTTTGCGGCTGCTAGTGACCTGTGGGCGCAGGTTCTGTGGCGTGGGAACTGCTTTTTGCTGGTTTGTTGGTAGGACGATAGAAGAGGGTGGAATCACACTGCAGAAAGCGGGACACCTCGGCCTTGTCCACCACTTCTCAAAATTTTTTTCTTCCACTGTCCCATCGCCTTGAGAGGCTGTGGTCGACGCTGTGGCCGCGGGACGGCCGCCTTAGGGTCCCCTCGCCCTCTGGCTGCGCACGCGGACGGTGCCGTTTGCCCGTCAGGGCGTGTGCCTTTGCGGCTGCTAGTGACCTGTGGGCGCAGGTTCTGTGGCGTGGGAATTGTTTTTTGCTGGTTTGTTGGTAGGACGATAGAAGAGGGTGTAATCACACCGCAGAAAGTCTTTCACTCTGAGCTAAGACTTGTAGTCTTCTCCGATCTATGGAGAACTCTCGGACGGATTCACAAAAGAATTCCCTGTCGGACATCAACGGCGACATTTCCTTCAAGTCCATGCCATCCTGATGCTATGCCTGTAATTTCATTACCTCCTTGAAGCGGACGGGCATTAAAACATGGAGGATGGACCAGTTGGATCTTCTTACACTCCCAGGCACTGTCTTGTTTTTCAAAAAGCAATTATTTTCAAAAGTGCCATTCTTCCCACGCTCTGCCTTCCTTACGGTCAAGCTCTCACATCCACAGGTTGCTGGGGTATGGCATTGCGATGACAATGAGAGTATGTGGTCCTCCAATGTTTGCGTGAAGTCTCTGCTCTTATTTTGTCAAGTGTGGACATAGCTCTGCAAAACCTCTACTAACTTGCAGGCCACAGTCCGCACCTACAGTGATATGTCGCAAGAATAAATAAAACGTCTGTCAAACCCTCCACATCCAATCCATGTTGTTGACAGTTATAAATCTGTGTGGTTCACTTTGGCTTCCTTCTCTTACAACCCAGCTTTGGTCCTTTCTTCTTTCACCTTTGAGAGGAGGCTCCTCTGCCCCTACTCTCTTTCAGCCAGCAGACTGTTATCTCATACCATAGGTTGCAAATGTGCCTTCCATAAATTTCAAATCCTGCCTACAGGTCCTCTAGCCACGCATGTCGCATTTAATGTTCCACACAAACAACTAGATGATTCCAGAGGCTGAACTTATGCGGCCCTGCCGCAACCCGTTCCCAATCATGAAAACGGCGGTTGATCCGTTTTCTGTTCCCAGCATGTCAACAAACACTTTTCGTGGGACAGACTAGGTGACTTGGAATTCCCAAATAACCCAGCACATTCCATTAATTATCCTCCAAGCAGTTCAAGGCTTTGAAGAGAGTATTCAACATGGCCGACGATGGTGTGACCCCTTGCAGCTTGCCGAGTGACCGATCTGAGAATACTCTTCCTCGAGGCCAAACTCCCGGTCCTGGGATATCAAGAAATCCCTTCGAAGCGAGGAGGACTCTCAGAGAGTTATTAAAACGATCAATGTTAAATGATTAAAAAAATTACTATTTCCCGCCAACATCTCCCTGCGTGGACTCGGTGCGGATTACTTGGGGCAGCGGGCCAAGCAACATGAGGACAAAATAAAATAAAATAATTTAGATTTAATTTTTTTAATGAAAGTAATAAAATAATTTTATGTCTTGACATCATAAAATATTACGGTACTTGCAGAAATGTCTGCTGTGCAAAAGTATCAGGTGCACTTTTCCAACACTTTTGCTGAAACAGTCCAGGACAATTCTTAGCGTTTTGTATTTGAAAATGAGGACTGTGTTTTGACGGATGAGACGAAAGGTGGTTTACAAGCCAAATTTGTTAACACAGCCATCGTTAAATGTGGGACACCCTGCCCAAAGCCTCTTGTCGTTTAGGATAACGAAAACATTTTATTTATCTCCAACCCCTTTACAATGCTTTTACAATATGGGATAACTGAAATCCCACAATGACAGGGATAAACCTTTTTTTAATGGATCCCAGCCATTGTCTGCTACAAGTTTTTTCTCTATGCGTGTGTCTGAGAGGATAAGACACAGAAGGTAAGTATGTGATGCTAATCTTCCGCAGACCCATAAGTAGAGAAACAAACCACTCAGAAACTCTGTATTGCTATTAAAAACAATGAGTTATGTCTTCATGGTTTCTTTTGTCTCAACATTTGTGCAATTTTTTTGTTCTTTGGATTCATTTCTACTCCATAAAGACAGTATCTTTCATTATTTTACATCCACAACTTTACTGAAACTGTATACCAACAGAAGTCATTTCCCTCTTTCCAGCTCAGCTACTAGAGATCTTTAATAACACCAGACACACACAAGTCTTCCCTCTAGTTCAACTCCATAGAAACATGAACCTTACATCAGAGCCTTAAAACCTTCCACTTCCAAAAAGCCTTCGAGGACTGTGTGGTGGATCGCTGCCAGTTGACGAATTGGTTGCCAGGCCAAGAGTATTTCGCACTTTATTGATTTTTAACTGTCAAACTACCTCATCTCTGTGGAAGTATTCAGCCCTCGGCCCAGAGCCGTGTTTTTACACCACTGTTTTTTAAGCGGGTAATGCTGTATGCTGACTGTGACAGCTTTTTTATTTTATGTGTTATTGATGCAACATTTTTTTTACTATATATATATTTTTTGGTTTAATTGCTGCCATTGTATTGTTGACGGGCATGCCCCATGGAAGCCGCTCAGAGTCCCTCCGGGAAGATGGGGCGGGGAATACAAATAAAGATCTTACTGTTGTTATTATTATTATTATAATTATTGATGTGATGGTGGCCACGACTACCCTGCGGACTGCCAGCTTGCTTGTGTCCATCCGGTAGGGCTGCGGCCAGGGCCACAGACGGTTTGCTGTCAGGGAGTGTGCCGCCGGCTAGAGACTTTGGGGCTCTGGTCTGGTTGACACAGAAGTCTGGTTAGGAAACATGGTGGAATGGAGCCCACCTGGGGGATCTCAACAAGTTTATCATCGTTTGATGCGAGTGTGGTGCCCAGACAAACGGAAGGCTTGGATCTTGTTTGTGATTGGCCAGGGTGATGCAACAAACACCGTGGTATGAGAGAGACAATCAAGAAGGAAATTCCTGCTTCTTGGCAGAAATGGGCAGTGCTGGGTGAGATGTCATGGGTGGTGGGGTGGTGGCGTGGGGCCGGCCAACGGTGGCCGGCCCCCCTGGTCAGTGGGGCTTGGGACCCCATTTCACTAGCTGCCGCGAAGGCAACACGCCCTTCCCCTTGGGTGGTGGGGTGGTGGCGTGGGGCCGGCCAACGGTGGCCGGCCCCCCTGGTCAGTGGGGCTTGGGACCCCATTTCACTAGCTGCTGCGAAGGCAACACGCCCTTCCCCTTGGGTGGTGGGGTGGTGGCGTGGGGCTGGCCAACGGTGGCCGGCCCCCCTGGTCAGTGGAGCTTGGGCCCACATTTCACTAGCAGACGTGAAGAAAACATGCCCTTCCCCTTGGGTGGTGGGGTGTTGTCATGGGGCCGGCCAACGGTGGCCGGCCCCCCTGGTCAGTGGAGCTTGGGCCCACATTTCACTAGCAGACGTGAAGAAAACACGCCCTTCCCCTTGGTTGGTGGGGTGTTGTCGTGGGGCCGGCCAACGGTGGCCGGCCCCCCTGGTCAGTGGAGCTTGGGCCCACATTTCACTAGCAGACGTGAAGAAAACACGCCCTTCCCCTTGGGTGGTGGGGTGTTGTTGTGGGGCCGGCCAACGGTGGCCGGCCCCCCTGGTCAGTGGAGCTTGGGACCCCTTTTCACTAGCTGCCCAAAAGCAACACCCCCTTCCCCTTGGGTGGTGGGGTGGTGGCGTGGGTAGAGGCTAAGGTCGCAAAAGCAGAAAACTTTGTGGGTGGGCCGGGCCGGTCTCTCAGGGATGCGTTCCGGCCAACTGTGGCCGGCGCAGGGTGGGGTCTTTGCTGCCTGCGGCTTTTTTCTTTCTTTTCTTTTTGCTGCCTCTCGGCCTACGTGGTCGAATTTCCCACGATGCATCGCATCTCTCTTCTCTCGCGGCTGTCCCTCCGCACATATTTGGGCAATTTTTCCCAGATCCTTCCTTTGGGGCGGGGTCCTCTGTTTTTTCTCGCTCTCTCTCTCTAGGGGATGCATGCCAGCCAACTGTGGCCGGCTCAGGGTGGGATAGACATTGGGGTTCAGATCCCCACGGGGATTTTTTCTTTCTGCTGTTTTCTCCATCTTGGCCATTGCGATTCGGATCACCACGTTGATTTTTTCTTTCTTTTTGCTGCAATTTTTCCCACTCCCCCTGCCAGTGCTTTTAATGGATCCAAACCCTCATGTGTATCTCTGCAGCTAAGCCCCCGCCCTACTGCTTTAGGGAAAGGGTCAGGGGTGTGGGATCCATTCCCCCATGTCTATTTCCGCAGTTTAAGCCCACGCCCTGCTGCTTTGGGGAAAGGGGCGGGGGTGGGAGCCGGCCCACAGTGGCCGGCTCCCCAGGGGAGTGGGATCCAAGCCCCCATTTTGCCATCAGGCGATAAATCAAACCAACGTCGCACATATCTTACATTTCTTGGGAGGGGGAGGGGCTTGACCACTGTGGTATAATGGCCTCCAATATGGATGCCTGGGGAAAGTCATTGCGCATTGTGGCAGGCAGCACAATGTGTCTCTTGGCCAATGGCCCCCAATGCCCTAACATTTTGACAGATTTACGGGCACTGGAACAATGTTACACAAGTAGAAGGACTTTCACAGTGAAGGAACCCCTATTGAACAGGAAATAACAATTCAAAAGCAGGAACAGATTTTTTGCAATTGGTAAATAAAGTTTTTTTATATGAACTATAAAATTGCGCAATAAATCTTAGGAAAGGGCAAACGCTCTGCAATTTAGCGAACAAGCAGGGTGGATTGTGTTCTCCCACTGTACCAAATTTGATCAGTATAGCTGAAAAAATGAGTGCAGGAGAGCCCCCTAACTCCCCCCCCCTCTTGGGCTGTTTTTGGGGCACTGCGCATGCGCGTCCGCCATTAACGAATTAATTTAGAAAATAACGAATTTTCGTTAATTTCGAATTTTTTGGGGGGGGCAAATTCGGAAATGACTTCAAAAACGAAACGCTACCCCCCTCTACTTTTGAAACGAGTTTAGAATCAATTTTTTCGTGGATTGCTCAAGCCTAGCAGCTAACATATCAGTCAAAGCTGGTAATAAGCAGTCCTGATCATTGCATCTATCTGGGTTGACATTCGAAGAGACGGATACAGGAGCATTCTCAAGATGTGAAAACAATATTCAGGGGGAGTGTAACTCCATCTCAAACTGGTTGAAACACCTCCAACCCAATTTTAGGACCCTTAATGGTAAACACCTCTCTCTTATTTGGATTCAGTTTCATTTTATTTTTCTTCATCCAGTCCATTACCTCTTCCAGACATTTATTCACAGGAGACACAACATCATTAGCTAAGGCTGATTTTAAAGACATGGAGAAATATATTTGGGTATCATCAGCATACTGATAGCACCCCCCTCCATGCTTCTGAATGATCCTTCCTACCTGTTTCATGTAAATCTTTAAAAGCATTGAGAACAGAATGGCACCTTGTGGGATGCCACATACCAGTTCTTTTTTTGGAAGAGCAGCTATCCCCAAGCACCACCATTACAGTTGGTACAACGGTCGGTAGCTAGGTTACTAACTGGAGCTGCTTACAGGGAGCAGTCAACTCCCCTGTTTAAGCAGCTTCACTGGCTGCCAATAATATTCCGGGCCCAAATCAAGGTGCAGGTTATTACCTATAAAGCTCTAAGCAGTTCGGGACTTGCCTATCTTCTATGCGATCTCTGAGATCTTCCAGGGAGGCCCTCCTCTCGCTTCCGCCTTCATCACAGTTACGTTTTTTGGGGGGGGGACGAGAGAGAGGGCCTTCTCAGCCATGGCCCCTCGGCTCTGGAACTCCCTCCCTAGGGAGATCAGGTTGGCGCCCTCCCTACCATCCTTTAAGAAACAATTGAAAATTTGGATGTTTGGGCTGGCCTTTGGAGAGACAGCTATTGGATGACCAGCCTCATTATAATTCTATTCTGAATTTTATTAGGTTCCTTTCATTGGGGTATTTTAATCTAATGATTTTATCTTATATTGCTGCTATAGTCCCCCCCCCCTCCACCTTTGAAGTTGACTGAATTGCATTGGTGGTTGTTTGATATTATTACTGTTGTATAAACCTTTGTTTTAACTTCTGTTTTATCATCTTCTTGTGTTTTAAACTGTGTATATTGGGTTGTTGTATGTCTTTCGGGCTGTGTGGCCATGTTCCAGAAGCATTCTCTCCTGACGTTTCGCCCACATCTATGGCAGGCATCCTCACAACTTCTGAGGATGCCTGCCATAGATGTGGGTGAAACGTCAGGAGAGAATGCTTCTGGAACATGGCCACACAGCCCAAAAGACATACAACAACCCTGTGATCCCGGCCATGAAAGTCTTCGACAACACACTGTGTATATTGTTAATGTATTTGTGCTGTTACATTTGTAACATTGTGAGCCACCCCGAGTCCCCACGGGGAGATGGTGGCGGGGTATTAATAATAATAATAATAATAATAATAATAATAATAATAATAATAATAATAACAACAACAACAACAACAACAATAATAATAATAATAATAATAATAATTATTATTATTATTATTATTTGGAACCTGCCCTAGATGCATGACACGAACCACTGCAACACAGTATTTCTGATTCCCAGCCCCTCCAGGAACTCCAGAAGGATACCATGGTCAATGGTATCAAATGAGAACTAAAAGCACCAACAGGGACATGCTCCCCTTGTCAGTTTTAAGATGAATATCATCCACTAAGGTCACCACAGCATATTTTACAAACACTGAAAATAGAGCACTATATCTAACTGTCAAATTTTTATCTTAGCATTTTGTTAAGAAGCTGAATGAGTAAAAGGTGTCCTGAGGTAGATTACCGTATATACTCCAGTATAAGCCGACCCAAATATAAGCCAAGGCACCTAATTTTATCACAAAAAACTGGGATAACTTATTGACTCGAGTATAAGCCGAGGGTGGGAAATGCAGCAGTTACGGGTAAATTTCAAAATAAAAATAGATACAATAGAGTGTCACTTATCCAACATAAACGGGCTGGCAGAATGTTGGATAAGCGAATATGTTGGATAATAAGGAGGAATTAAGGAAAAGCCTATTAAACATCAAATTAGGTTATGATTTTACAAATTAAGCACCAAAACATCATGTTATACAACAAATTTGGCAGAAAAAGTAGTTCAATACACAGTAATGCTATGTAGTAATTACTGTATTTACGAATTTAGCACCAAAATATCACAATGTATTGAAAACATTGACTACAAAAATGTGTTGGATAATCCAGAACGTTGGATAAGTGAGTATTGGATAAGTGAGACTCTACTGTACCAATAAAATTTCATTAATCGAGGCATCAATAGGTTAAATGTTTTTGAATATTTACCATATTTCAAAGAAAAGCAATAAACTAGCCCTAGAAGTAGAAAAGTTGGGGCAACAAAAACAATATGGTATTAACAATAAAATAATAATAATAATAATAATAATAATAATAATAACATGGAAAAATGGCCCAACAATTCAATGAGATGCTACAGAAAGGAAGTATCAGTGAATGGCTAACAACTGGAAGAACATACCTGATACAAAAGGATCCAGCAAAAGGAGCAGCACCAGGAAACTACAGGCCAATAATGTGTCTGCCCACTATGTTTAAACTACTGACTGGCATCATAGCTGACAGAATTCAAGACTATCTTGAAGAAAAAAACATCTTGCCAGATGAACAGAAAGGCAACAAACGGAAAATCAGGGGCACAAAAGACCAGTTATTGATTGACAAAATGATTCTGGAGAACTGTAAGAGCCGAAAAGCTAATCTTCACATGACGTGGATTGACTACAAAAAGGCCTTTGACTCACTCCCACACAGCTGGATCATCAAGTGCCTGGACGCCATCGGGATTAGTAAAAACGTTGGCACCTTCATTGAAAACATGATGGAGCACTGGAAAACTGAACTGTTTGTTGGAAATGAAAGCTATGGACTTGTCAACATCAGGAGAGGAATTTTCCAGGGAGATTCATTGTCCCCTCTGCTTTTCATTATTGCCATGATCCCTCTGTCAACAATCTTACAAAAAACAAATCTCGGCTATCAAACATCTAAGAATTCTCACAAAATTTCGCATCTGATGTACATGGATGACCTGAAGCTGTATGGAAAAATGGAAACTGAAATCCAGTCTCTGACCAACACTGTCCGAATTTTTAGCACTGATATCAGCATGGAGTTTGATTTGGACAAATGTTTGACAGTGGCATTGAAGAAGGGAAAAATCACTGAAAGTGAGGGCATAAATATGCCCAATGGCCAAACAATAAGATGTCACCAGCCAGAGGCCTATAAATATCTGGGCATATTACAACTGGACAACATCAAGCATGAACATGTGAAAACTGTGGTCAGCAAAGAATACACACAAAGGGCAGAAAAATTCTCAAAAGCAAGCTCAATGGAGGCAACACCATCAAGGCCATAAACACCTGGGCCATACCTGTCATAAGATATACTGCTGGCATTATAAATTGGACACAGGTGGAACTGGACAATTTGGACAGAAAAACAAGAAAACTCATGACCATTCATCATTCACTGCACCCTCACAGTGATGTTGACCGGCTCTATCTGCCTAGAAGATCAGGGGGCAGAGGACTCTTGCAAGTAAAAGAAGCAGTCAAAGAAGAAGAACATGCCCTGGCAGAATATGTAAAGCAAAGTGAAGAACCTGCTTTGATTGAAGTCAAAAATCAGAAACTCCTCAAAGCACAGCAGACAAAAAACCAGTACAAGAAAACCGCACTACAAACTAGAGCTGACAGCTGGCACAACAAAACACTGCATGGAAAGTTCCTTGACAGAATTGAAGGAAAAGCTGATAAGGAGAAGACCTGGCTCTGGCTCACGAATGGGACCCTGAAGAAGGAGACAGAAGGCCTGATCCTTGCAGCCCAGGAGCAAGCCATCAGAACAAATGCAATCAAGACCAAGATCGAAAAATCAGCTGATGACCCAAAATGCAGACTGTGCAAGGAAACCGACGAAACCATTGATCATATCCTCAGCTGCTGTAAGAAAATTGCACAGACAGACTACAAACAGAGGCACAACTCTGTGGCCCAAATGATTCATTGGAACGTATGCCTCAAGTACCACCTCTCTGCAGTAAAGAACTGGTGGGATCACAAACCTGCAAAGGTTGTGGAAAATGAACACGCAAAGATACTGTGGGACTTCCAAATCCAGACTGACAAAGTTCTGGAACACAACACACCAGACATCACAGTTGTGGAAAAGAACAAGGTTTGGATCATTGATGTCGCCATCCCAGGTGACAGTCGCATTGACCAAAAACAACAGGAAAAACTCAGCTGCTATCAGGACCTCAATATTGAACTTCAAAGACTCTGGCAGAAACCAGTGCAGGTGGTCCCGGTGGTGATGGGCACACTGGGTGCCATGCCAAAAGATCTCAGCCGGCATTTGGAAACAATAGACATTGACAAAATCACGATCTGCCAACTGCAAAAGGCCACCCTACTGGGATCTGCACGCATCATCCGAAAATACATCACACAGTCCTAGACACTTGGGAAGTGTTCGATTTGTGGTTTTGTGAAACGAAATCCAGCATATCTATCTTGTTTGCTGTGTCATACAACGTCGTTGTGTCAATAATAATAATAATATTTTTGGATCCCACCCTATCTCCCCATGGGGACTCAGGCCGGCTTCCAACATAGTAACAGGCAAATATTCAATGCAAATAAACAATACAGAGCTAGATATAGATCTATAATTATAGATACTAATTTCACATATACATTTCCCCTTGAAACGTTTGCAAATCCCTCTGTGTGTGTGTGTGTGCGTGTGTGTGCATTTTCCCTACAATATTTGCAAGCCATATATATATTCATATCTATCTAGACATGTCTATATATATTTGTGTGTTCATTTCCCCCTGTAATATTTCCAAGCCCTATATAAAGGTAGGTAAGAATATATTCATATCTATCCAGACATCTCTCTTTATATAGATATTTGGAGAGACTTGCAAACATATGAGGGTAAATTCATATATAAAAATAATGTATATGTATGGCTACAGATACAGAGGTACATGGATCTATATGTATAAAGGATTTGCAAAGACCTGTATACATATGAGGGAAAATTCATATATAAAATTAATGAATATTTATTTATTTATTTATTTATTTCAATTATTTATACCCCGCCCTTCTCACCCGAGGGGACTCAGGGTGGCTTACAAGTGGCAGTTGATACCATTACATTGTTATACAATGAACTAAAACAGTTAAAACAGTCATAAAATACAATATACAAAGTTTAAAACAATGCAAAGTGCTTATGCCATTCATCCGCCAGACCTTATACAAGAGCCTTAATTCAGACTGCGTCGAAACCAACAAATGCTTATATGGATAGATACACATATAAAGGTACACAGAGATCGCAAAAGCTTGCAAAGGGTTAATGCCTATATATCTGTAGGAGAGTTTAACAAATATTTCAGGGAAAATGCTTTCATAAGATTAATGAATATATATTTTTCTTCTTCCTGACTTGCAAGGGTGTCTCTCTTTTCAAAACATTCTCTTGATTAAGAGCGAGGGAGGCTTTGCAAAAGGGGCCGGGCTGTGGCGCAGCTAGCTAGTAACCAGCTGCTATAAATCACTACTGACCGAGAGGTCATGAGTTTGAAGCCCGGGTCGGGTTAAGCCTCCAACCATAAAAATTTTTTTTAAAAAAAATAGCCCCGGCTTGCTGTTGACCTAGCAGCCCCGAAAGACAGTTGAATCTGTCAATTAGGGAAATTTAGGGACGCTTTATGCGGGAGGCTAATTTAACTAATCTACTACACCATAAAAAACTGCTCACGAGGAAAAGAAGAGGAAGAACAGCCACCAATGGACGGTGAAGCAACAGCTCCCCCTGTGGCCGGAAATCGTGAAGCTGGAAGATGTTAAAAAAAAAATGCCTCTGTGTCTGTCTAAAACTGAATGTTGTTTGTCTATTGGCATTGAATGTTTGCCATATATGTGTTCATTGTAATCCGCCCTGAGTCCCCTTCGGGGTGAGAAGGGCGGAATATAAATACTGTAAATAAATAAATAAATAAATAAACACATTGATAAGGGAGGAGAAGAGAGAAATAGATCACATATTGCAAGCAATAGCCTGCAGGCTCTGTTGCCGGCCTTGACCTTGACCCAATTATAAGCCGGGGGAGGTTTTTTCAGCTCATAAATGAGGGCTGAAAAACACGGCTTATCTTTGAGTATATATGGTAGGTTGAATAATCAAGCTGCCTACGATAACTCAATGAATGTCATTGTTTTGCAATGATGTTAAACTTTTACAGACTTTTCTTGTGCAATTGCCCAGGAGGTTGCAATTGCATTACCATGTGCAAATCCTTTTGTGCACCTGTTTTTAAAACTACTTCACAGCAGCATGAGCTTTCCAAACTGTGTGTTGTGACACATTAATATGTCACCTGCAGTGTGTTGCACAAATGTCATGATAAACCTCTGAATCTATATGAAATAAGTAATAAATAATATATATTTAAAAAATATAAATGAAAGGCTTTTATGAGGTATGTTGTGTCTGAATCTCTTATAAGGGATTGGTTTAACACTGTTTGTTAATAAATTTGAATTACTGTGTTGCATGATGCATGTCTAAAAAGGTATGTCACCAACATAAAATGTTTGCAAAACTTTGGCATAGTGAAACTATGATAGATGTGATTGTGACTCCAATACAATTCTTCACTGTCCAGCTTTCACAACAATACATAGAAATTGGAAGTACAATGGCACAGACAATCCTGGATTTGATATTCAATAATACATATTTATCATTTTTGTTTTTCTCAATATTCAACTGGATTTTTTTTATTGCTTTTACTGCTATTTTGCTGATCTCTGCCAATCACTTTAAAATCTATAAGTGAAAATATTTGGTTTTCTTTTGGAACACTCTTTGGAATAAGTTATCATACAACAGCTGGCACTATTTTCCTGCATTTGCAACACAACTCAGATTTAATATGAAATGTTGAAATGGAATAAAATAAAAGATCTAATATGCAACAAACCATGGCAGTTTTATTCTCTGTGAAATAAAGTGCTCCTTTTTATAAGCGATGGTAATAATGGTAGTAAGCAGTCTTCAGAGCTCACAGAAAGGTAGAGAAAGGAATTATTTGGCTGTTGGATTGCATTCTTTGTATGAAGTTCTGTCATTCTAGATTTCATAATATAATTTCTGCCAGTGTAATGCAACATCATTTAATTTGTCATTTATTATGGTTATTGCGTATGTCAATAAATCTTCCATGCATTTAGTCTGGAACTGTAATTACTCTTACAGCTCTCTCCATGAGGTTTCTACTTTGTTGCATGCTGTGTCAAGATTTAAGTATAGGTTTTTTCCCTTTATGACCGACAACCTCAATTTATTCTGTTTGCAAGCTACAATATCACTTTTATAGTAGCTCACCTTGAACCCCATTCCCCCCCCCCACACACACACATACACACCATAGTGATTTCTAAAGTAACATTTTAATAGAAAACTGAGATGTGTATTATTTGCTTAGGAGTTTCTTCATCACTCAAACTATTCTATTTGAGTGATGAAGTATTCTATATGATGTGTGGAGTTCACCTTAAGTATTAATGAATAAAAATAAAAGACATATTTATTTTGTGACCAAGCATTTGTCTCTTTAAACCAGTGTAGACAGAGCATTTTTAAGATATTAACTGGGGATATAAGCAATCATGAAAACCTAGTATACAAAACAATAATCTACACTGATAATACACACTGTCTTCAGCTGCATATTTATTGGTTTATATGATAATTTATAGCCTCCCATTCTGTGTGGCTAACAGCAATTAAATCCACACATAAAATGCTATAAAATTCCCCACTATACAATATAATAAAACAGATGCAGGTGCAGCTGATCCAATAGAGACTGCAGCTAAAAAGATGTCTAATACCCAAGGAAAACCACCAGGAACTTATGCAAAAAAGATTTACATGGTCCAGTAAAACATAACAGAAAATGGGGGTAACCAAGTTTTCTGGCATTCTATAGTTTAAGTGATGCCACAGAAAAGACACTCTCTATACTTATTCAGCTGAGCCTTGGGGATATTACAGAAACATTTGAAGTGTTTGGAAATTTCGGCTAGTGTAGGAAGAGTTCCAACCATCATGCTAAATGGAGCAGATTGCGAGCACAATGCTACCTGCCTAACTGCCAGTTTGTTTCTGGGCACAACTTCTAAAGCCCTATATGGTCTAGGTCCAAACTATTTTTGTAGACTGTATTTCCCAATATGAGCCTGCCTGAACTCTGAGAAGATCAGGAACGGCCCTTCTCTAGTGACCCTATTACACAGGGGACTGCCCCCCCCCCATGCCATTTCACCAGTCTCCATGGTGAAACAGCAGGGATGAGGGGCGACCCTGTTGCCTCGCACGTCACTTTGTTATGGCAATGCTTCCCCCACCACACGGAGGAAGCATCACCAAAGTGCCATGGATTGCACTCTGAAATCTTGATAGGATGAAGGGCTGCATCTACCAGGGCTAAGATCCAAGCATTCTCTTTGTTATTTTTAAAATGCTCTCTTTTCTATGGTGGAGCTTACGCAATCTTGAACAAAGTGCCCATCAAGTGTTCTCAATAAAGTCAGTCTGTTCTTTGAAAGCAGGAGAACATATTTACGGTACTTCAAGCAGTTCATTTATTTGACAACTTCATCAATGGGCTACTGACCCTTTCAGGAATTTCTTCAAAGAAACAAAAGTCAAGCAAATCTTTTATCTATGCTGGTACTAGCAGGAACGAAAATACATATTGTGTTTGGTGACAGCACACCTTAAGGACTGTACTCCTTCTGCAAGGATTTTCCAAAGGTACAGAGTAATTCCTTGCAATAATAAAGCCATCATACACCAAATATAAAAAAGAAGAATGAAACCTTGGAGAACCTTCAAGACTACCTTATATATTTCAGCATAGCTTTCCGAGGGTGCTTCTACACTATAGAATTATTTCAGCTTGAATCACTTTAATTGTGATGGCTTAATGCTATGGAATAATGGGAGCTGTAGTTTTGTAAGGTATATATCATTCTTTGCCAAAGAGTGCTGGTGACCCGCCAAACTTCAAATTTCATGATTCATAGCACTGAGCCATAATGGTTAATGTGATGCCAGAATGCACTAATTCTATAATGGTGATAAACCAACATACTTCGATACCCTTCCTTGAATGGAAGTCCAAACTGGAGGTTACAAAACCTTATGGTGAAGCCATCAGACATTTTGTTCTTTTTATAACAGAGCAATCTATAAAATTTGCTAAGCCAGAGAGAGGATTTGAATCATAATGATGTACTTTTTGCTGATAGGAATAAAAAGCACTCTTCTGAGAAAGGAAAGGAAAAGCAAATCAACGTTCTTCAGATGAATTAGACACTTTGCCTCTTAGAAAAAGGAGCATTTGTAAGTCCTGTCTTCCTTTGATAAATACAATGATTTTAATTTTACCAGTTCTGTTAAAAATAAGAAAGCCTTCTTGAAAGTCACAGTTCATCTTTGCTACATAAAATGGGAGCATTATGTTTTTTGTGACACAAGAACAAATGGTAAAAACAGTTTAAATAGTCAATCTGAGATTTATTTTATTTACAGTATTTATATTCCACCCTTCTCACCCCGAAGGGGACTCAGGGCGGATCACATTACACATATAAGGCAAACATTCAATGCCTTAACATAGAACAAAGACAGAGACAAATGCAGGCTCCGAGCTGGCCTCGAACTCATGACCTCTTGGTCAGAGTGATTTGTTGCAACTGGCTGCAGCTGGCTGCTCACCAGCCTGTGCCACACCCGGGCCTTGCTATGCAATTATTGAATTCTTATATGAATGACAATCAAAAGTTTAAAATCCAAGGTAGTCACTTATCATTTACTTTTTTTCTTTTATTTTTCTTCTTTGATAACAGGTAAAACAGTATTGTTTTTCTGCTGCTGCTGCTGCTATTACTGCTACTACTACTACTAAATCTGTGATTATTTTGGGACTAAAGAATAACACAAGGACCTAGCTGTGTTGTTGAACATGATACCCCCCTACTGTATGATTCATAGTTCCCCAAAGGCACAATAATAGTGAAATATGAAATTTTATTCTTTTTAAGTCTGCAGAGGGTACGCTGATACGTTTCAGCAGCGGTGCAGAGCAGACTTCTAATAGCGGCTTCCCCACAAAGACTTTATTGTTTCAACCCCTTAATAAAATATTATTTGTTTGTTTGTTTGTTTGTTTTGTTTGTTTTATATCCCACCCTCTCTCCCTAATTGAGGGACTCAGAGCAGTTAATAGTATATTTTATTTATTTATTTATTTATTTATTTATTTATTTACTGTATTTTTACCCCACTCTTTCTCAACCCCAGAGGGGACTCAGAATGGCTTTCAAATTGGCAATAATTCAATGCCACAATAAACATAAACATGCAAAATATAATACACATTTTATGTTAATATCAATAAAAACCATTAAAATAATGTCTCTCCTCACAACTACCTTGTATATTTAATACTATTTCTATCTATCTATCTATCTATCTATCTATATATGGTATATGATTTATGTCAAAATATAACTAGATGAGTCTCAAAGATTTTCACCTTTCAGTCACCCCGGCCAAGCATTTCCAGAACTGGGCTAGCCCTGGGTTGTGCCTGACATAGGTAACAATCAAGATCCATTGTGTTTGCATTTAGAAGAATAGCCTGATCTGATAAAGCCAGCCAATGTTTGTTCAACCAAGTATCCCACTTGGGCTGAGAGATTGCTGACTGCAGAAACAGAAGCTTAGAATATGTAATTTGCAGACTTCTTTATTTCAAATTCAAGGCTTGAGAAAAGAGATAATCACCTTTTACTCCTGAGATCCCTTACTTTTGTTTTCCCAAAGCATTTCCCTATCAACTGGAACTGGATAATTAAGTCACTTGGAAACTCATTCACATTTGTCAAATATGGGCACGGATCTTCCAGAGCTCCCCCCCCCCCATGGTGGACACCTCCCACAGCTGATTGGCCCTCCCGTCCAATTTCCTGTCATCTCCTTCCCTCCAGAGGGAATCCCCACCTGAAGGCAGCAACATCATTGAGCGCTGGCCAATCAGGGTGCACATCCAAACTGGCCCTTCATTTGACCAATTAGGGAAGGTAGTGGGAGATTTGAATAGCTGTCAAATGTATAAAACCTAGTGTCTCTGTATTCATGTTATGCTTGTACCATTGAAAGCATCCGTTTGTACATGCATCCTATCTGGCCAGATTGAATAAACCTGTGTGGTTTGTCTTCATCCTGGTGAGTGATTACTTTGTCCTGATTTATTTCGGTTTAGCCTGTATGCTCGCCGGGCACAGATCCTCTTATCCGTGGTCCTAGCTCTAAATTCAACTCCAACGGCACATGATGTATGTACAGCAGATGGAAAATTCTGTCAACTTGACTTTTTCTCCATTTCAATTTATGAAATTCTAATTCAAACATGAAGATATGTTGGTAAGTTCTTTTAAAATGAACCTAGCAGACCCTAGCAGAAAGAAAAGCAGGTAAAGTCAAAATTCAGTGGTTGACTTTGGGCTTTCTGAGTCTGGGTGAAAGAATCTGTTATTTTCAATTTCTTCTGTGCTGATTTGTTTATTTTTTTAAAAATTCCTTTCTCTTCCTAAATATGTAAACATTTTGCTCCAGTCATAAAATCACCATGCGTTGAGAAGAGAGATGAAAGCACACTAACCCTAACTCCTAGTAGTAAGCTAGTCTTTTTACACCAAGGAAAATGATAAGGGGATGGGAATATGTAATTTTTTCAGCAATACTATTGCAACATTAGGTGTACCTACAAACACTACATCTACTTTTCTTTTTGTTTGCTATCAATAATGTACTCATTTAATTCAACCCACAAACATATTCATAACCATACTTTAGATGAGAGGTGTCAAACCCATTTTTATTGATGGCCACACCAACCTTATGGTTGCCTTTAAAGGGCTGTTAAATCCATGGGCAGAGACTCTCTGGATAAAGAGAGCCAACTATATATTTTTACATAATGGTTAATGCTTTTTGGTTTTTACCCAATTTGGGTCCCCAGATGCTAATGAATGACAAGTCTCATAACTTTTGATTATCTGCCACATGGGATAATGGAATTGCAACTCAACAGAACTTGTGGTTCTGAGGTTGGGGAAACATTAAAGAACATTTTAATATCAGATATCATATCCACAAGACTTGTTTCTAAACAGAAGAAACTGCAGCCTTCCAGTTGTTAGTATTTCACAACTCCCAGCAGTTTTAATAATAATAATAATAATAATAATAATAATAATAATAATAATAATAATAGTACTTTGTTAAAAAACAAAGTATGGATTGTTGTTGTTGCAATCCCAGGTGACAGCAGGATTGAGGAGAAATAACTGGAAAAGCTGACACAATATGAGGATTTAAAGATCGAATTACAAAGTCTCTGGCACAAGCTAGTCAAGGTGGTCCCAGTGGTGACTGGCACACTGGGTACAGTGCCTAAAGACCTTGACCTGCACTTAAACACAATTGGTGCTGACAAAATGACCACCTGCCAGCTGCAGAAGGCCACCTTACTGGGATCTGCACGCATTATTTGCTGAGACATCACACAGTCCTAGACACTTGGGAAGTGTCCAATGTGTGATCCAATACAACAGCCAGCAGAGTGTCTGCTGTGGACAACAACACCACCAACAACAACAACAACAACAACAACCTTTATTTATATCCTGCCACCATCTCCCCGAAGGGACTCTGACAGCTTACAAGGCACTCCAGGGTGCACGTATAACATAAAACGGGTAAAAAAGTACAAAAATATAACACAAGTCACATATCAACACATATAGCATAAAATCAGAATGATACAATTTTAAAACAACAGTAGATAACTGCTGTCAATTCACAAAGTACTAAGTGTCAGCTTCATATGGGCCCATTCAGCCTACTAAAGGTCAAAGGCATGTTTTCAGGTTGGAATGGAAGGATTGAAGGGCTATGATGCCTAATGATGAGGAATGAAGGAGTTTTAGTCCAGCCTCTGGAGGGCCACATAAAATGACATAGTGGACTATGGGCCTTAAACTCGACCCAGCATCACAAATCAACATGTATGACTATGGATAACTTGGCACAAGGTGCAGCTTCCATTCCCATTGGCTTTAATTTGGTCCTTATGCCCATCTAAAATGGGAGCGATAATTGTTCAGCCCACCAGAAGCCATTAGACTGTAATTCTAGATTGCACAAGATGCATAAGCAATGGTGGGAACTACAGTCCAGCAACAACTAGAGAGTCGTGCAACTCTCTTGATATAACAAAAAAGATTAGTTAGTGATAGGCTGAATTACAAACTAATTTTGATGCATACTTTTGTTCTAAAACAGAACAAAAGTGATGAGAAAAGAACTGTGAGTCACATTTTCTTCATCAACATTACTTTTGAAGTGAACCTATTCTCTAGTATATGCACCACCATCATTATAAGCATCACATTATTATCCTTTTCTCCATTTAGTCATTGTTACAGACTACAAAAAGCCTAAAAGCATCAGTTCTGAGCCATTTTTAATGAATCAAATGAAGTTAATTGGATGAAATTATACTGAAGAAAATTGTAATTCAACATATGGTGAAAAATATAAAATTGTGATCTATCCATTGTCACAGAACACTAGAAGAAATCCAATCAGTATATTAATTTGAAACTATTCTTAGAAAAGAAGAATTGAATGTTCTCCAGGGAGAAATTGTTCATTGTAGTGGTACACCATTACTTCTACGCTGCTTTTCTCGTGTATTAATCTCTAAATTAACCTCTACGTGAGTATTAAGAAAATACAACTGAAAATCTCAGTGGAACTTGATGTTAACTTATGAGAGCTGTCAGATAAGTTAAATTATTTGAGACATTTTGCACCAGCTAATCTATATATTGAATTAGCAGTTTGTTAGAAAACAAGAAGCTGTGGAAAATGTAAAGCCTTAACTATATTGAAGCCTTTACAAATATTCAGATTAAATTATACTTTCTTCCCTTTTCTCCTACTCCTGTCCACCCATATCTGAATGCTACAGCGTTTTTTGCTCAAGAGGTTACCCAGAAACAAGATTTAGTAGTACTTTCTCCCACAAGAAATGTAATTAATTACCATTGTTTTTCCCAAAGGATTTCACTTTCAGATCATTTATTTTCTAGTGTCACTGATGAGCTGGCTGAGAAAATGAAACACTTGAATTTAATTACCAGTTAAAATTGCAGTTTTGTGAGCAGGTACTTCATCTTCTGCTTTTTTCTGTAATTGTCGGTTCTTATGAAACAATAGACAGTTGTGTCTACTACATTTCATAATGTTAACAAAGGCTTACTACCATTTTCCTGATCAAATCAATATAATATTAAATCAGAATGAATCAAGGGTAGCCACATAGCTTCTATGTGCAGAAGTTTTGAGTCTTTCACATATGTTTTCCAGAATCCTAAAATGGAGGAATTGAAACCATAAGTGGAAAATGAACATGTAAATTAACTATTTTCTTATAATAACACTAATCTCACATAGCCAATTCAAATTGTAAAGTATGTGTTATAATATGAAGTATGGTACAGTACAGACTTCTTTTAATGACTACTCAAAGTAGTAATTGTTGGAAGACTTTGTTTATAGAAGGTTAATTTCTTTTCATACACTAACCATGTTTTACATTTGATTTTAAACATACTTTAAAAAAGAAAGACATATTAGATAGATTGCAATATTTTAACCATGGTTTTAATCATAAAAACACATAGTTGAAATCACAAACTTAAGGATTTTATCACACCAACATGCTGGGTTGCAACAGATGTGTTCATCCAAAAAATGGTTTTGTTCCAAATTGAAAACCTTCATTATTTCGCCTCCTTTTAGTAATGCAGCTAATCTGTGATCCCATGATCAGTCTTCTGCATTGCTTCTGGAATCTTTTCCTGCTCTATTCTTTAAGTACCATGCCATGACATATGTTTCTGTGTGATCTTTCCCTGTCTGATCACCTTAGGAATCACAAAGCCCATAAAATACCATATTAACAAAATTATTTTTTCTTGAGTGTAACAACATCTTCTAGTATCCGTAAGCCACATAACCTCATGGTAAATGTTTTAGAATTTGATTAATTATACATTTTGCTGGTTACAAAACCAGAAGTTACACTTTTGCTTCTCAGCATTCCTAACCTACTTTTTTCACAGAACTCTTAACAATGCCTAGGAACTGCCTGTAAAGCTATATTCTATACTATAACACTTTGCAGATGTTCGTGTTGCACAGGGATTTTTTTAAAGCCACAAAGGTTATTGATGGCCCAGCAAATCATGCCATACACCCTCTAAGTTCATCAGATGGAACCAAACTTCAAAAGGAGAAAAATCTATTGTACTATGTTGGAAAAAGCATTACCATAACCTCCTTAACTGCATTTCTAATGTGGCTGATTTTTTTCACAAATCATGCAACAACAAACCCGAGATGTAAAACCATCATTCAATAACAACAGCAGCAGCAGCAGCAGCAACATAACAAGGCCAGCAGACCTGATGTGACCCCTGTTGAAATCTTTAAAGAAGGCAGGCATAAGGTGACACAACATCTCCACAAGCTCATAGAAAATGTGTGGGTGGCTGAGAAGATCCCAGTGGACTTCTCCTTTTTCAAAAAGGGAGAAAGAAGAGATTGTGGAAATTATTGAGGTATTTTCTCACAAGAATCCTCACTAACTTCCTTCTACCTATTTCAGAAGACATCATCCCTGAATCCCAGAATGCTTCCAACCCCTTAGAGCAGTGATTCCCAAAGTGTGCGCTGCAGCGATCCAGGGGGGCAATGATGGCCACAGGTGCGTTTGCCATATGCATTAATACATATATTTTTCTGTTTAATTGCTATTGATTTTTTAAAAAAAATAATTTTCAGGGGGCGCTGAGTAATATTTTTTTCTGGAAAGGGGGCAGTAGGCCAAATAAGTTTGCGAACCACTGCCTTAGAGTAACAATGGATATCTCTTTCATTGCATGACAACTCCAAGAAAAATGGAGGAGGTAAAATCAACCCGGTACATGGCATTAATCAACATTGCAATTGACCTTTGATCACATTAATTGTAATGATCTCTGGACCATCCTTTCAAAAATCAGATGCCCTGATAAACTTGTGAAAATCTTGCAGCCATGATGACAACAGTTTTGGATGGGCTCCCAAAGTGACTCAGGAGTCAAACGGATGTGTTATTGCCCTAATCTTATTTTCTCTATTAATAGCTTTTTAATTTTTAATTAAAAAATATATTTTAAAAATTTGGGGGGGGGGGGAATTAACGAAACATTAAGAGACAATTAGAGAATGGGCCAACAATGGTTCGAATTACATTGCTGGTTGCGCTGTGAGACAATGTCTCGGAATGCGTATCAAAAAGTGAGAACAATCCGAAATAAATCCGATATACGATTCAAAATGATTTTTTGGACATGTCTATTAAGAACCGGTCCAAGAATCCAGAAGAGCCTTGACTCCCCATATGACCATCATCTCACTTTCTTTGCTAGTTAACTTGAACTCAGTATGCTTTATTATGCCAATTGTTTGCCTTAGATCAGGCATGAGGCAAACTACCGGTTGTTAGGAATTGTGGGAGTTGCAGTCCAAACACCCGGAGGGCCGAAGTTTGCCCCAATGCCTGCCATAGATAGTTGAGCAAAGAGTTTTCATGGTTGCCCCTTGCTGTTAGGAATTGTGGGAGTTGGAGTCCAAAACAACCAGAGGGCAGACGTTTGCCTATGCCTGCTGTAAAGTAAACAAATGCAACTTGGCAGCACTTTTAACTGCCATGACTCAATGCTATAAAATCCTGGGAGTTTCAGAAAGTCTTCAGGCCGGTGACTCCCTCCCTCAAGCTCAGGTATCTGAAGCAACCAATCAGGAGGCAGATAATAATAATTGGAGATAATAATAATATTTGCAAATAATAATATGGACAATAATATCTGTAGATAATAATATTTGTAGATAATAATAATATTATTTGCAGATAATAATATTTGCAGATAATAATATTAAAGGTAAAAGGTAAAGGTTTTCCCCTGATGTTAAGTCCAGTCATGTCTGACTCTGGGGGTTGGTGCTCATCTCCATTTCTAAGCCGAAGAGCTGGCGTTGTCCATAGACACCTCCAAGGTCATGTGGCCACTGGCATGACTGCATAGAGCGCCGTTACCTTCCCGCCAGAGCGGTACCTATTGATCTACTCACATTGGCATGTTTTTGAACTGCTAGGTTGGCAGAAGCTGGAGCTAACAGTGGGCTCTCACTCCGCTCTCAGGATTTGGACCTGCAACCTTTTTGTCTGCAAGTTCAGCAGCTCAGTGCTTTAACACACTTCACCACCAGAGCTCCAAATAATAACATTATTTGCAGATAATAACCCTAACCTTAGCCCTCCCTGGGAGCGCTTGGAGAGCTCCATCAACCCCCTCCCAAACCCCCTGCCACCCCTGAGTCCCGGCTTACAGCACTGAGGAGTCGGGCAAGGACTTGGGGCTGCTGCAGGAAGCACCACAGGAGGGGCTGCCTGCCTTGGCTGCTCCATAGGCACCCCCGTCACCCTGGCCCCCACTTTCCACGCTGCCGCTCTCCATTCCTCGCCAGTGCTGGGAGCAAGCTGCAGCCGCCACGCCCAAACTTGAGTGGCCTCCTGCTCAGGCCATGCCCCCAGGGAGGAGACTTCAAGTCCCAACAGCCTCACTGCTTTGACTGATGCTCGGGGTTGGTGGGAACTGGAGTCCAAAACACCTGAGTCACCACCGAAGTTTGGGAAGCACTTGAAGGAAGTGATTCTGCACCTCTGCTTTAAAGTGAAGGTACCTCGGCGCCACTTTTAACTGCCATGGTGGCCCGGCTGCTGCGGAGGCCAGGCCAGGCCATGGAAGCAGGAAGGCCACGCCTGGGCGGAGGTGCCTCAATGGTGCCCCCTAGGGGATGGCGCCTACAGCCACCGCTTACTTCGCCTAATGGTTGAACCGCCTCTGAATTTAGGTGAACTACTTCAACCGCACTTTGCCTTGCAGTTTGTGTGTGTATGTGTGTTTTACAGATGTTGCAATTTGGAAGCAACTAGCATTATTGCCGTAAGATATTTTCTGTCTGAAAGAGGGTCTCCATTCCCAGTAACTACACTGATCAGTCCGACATCAATTCTTGCCTAAAGCAGGTTAGTTCACCCATGATACATAACAAAGCCAGCCCTAGCAAACTAGTTTGTGTTGTGTTCTTTAAAATAAAATGCAATGCTTGATAAAAAGGCATGGTCCATTCTCCCAATATGATCAGATTCTCAGATTATAAATATTTAATAACAGAATCATTTAATCGGCACACTATCCTTGCTTATAACATGATTTGTTCTTAGTAAGTACAAGACTGACCTTTTAGAGTTTTTATAAAGGGAAAATAATGTAAAAACAGAGGGCTTACAAATACTTGAAACAAACAGCAGTGGGATTATACCACATCATAAAAGACTGAATTTCTGAAGTGTCTGTACAGTCAATGTTTTGGAATAATAACATGCAATGTAAAAGTTTTCCTGTGATTCCAGTGTATTTTTATTTTTTGAGTATATATGCACAGTGCATACTTTTTGTTAAACATTTTGATAAACTATGTTTAAACATTTACTCAAACATTAAAGTGGTGGTTAATTATTTAAAATGACTGGCAGGAAACTGCTTCCCACCAAAAGCTTTCTGGGCAACATGGTGCTTAGGGCTCTATATGGTGCCTACAAAATACATTCTGGTTTTAGCCACTTATAACATTTGCATAAAAGCAAAACAAAAAAACTTTTAAAAATTATTGATTGCACTATCTTGGCAATACATTTTGGTTTTTTCCTGAAAATTTCTCATGCTATCTGAGCATCTTCCCATAGCACAGAGCTTTCCAAACTGTGTGTCAGGACACACTAGTGTGTTGAATGTAGTGCACAAGTGTGAAAACTATAAAATCAGGACAGTAAATAAAGGACACCACTCAGAAAATAGAGGAATTACAGACATGAATCAATCAGGGCCAGCTAACACCTCCCAACAAAGGATTCCCCCAGGCAGCCAGACCTTGAAGCTGAAAGGCTACTCAATGCTAATCAAGGTGGCCAATTGCAACATTGACACCTGCCTCCAACAGACAAGAGTTCTTTCTCCCACCCTGAACATTCCACAGATATATAAACCCCACTTGCCTAATTTCCAACAGACCTCACAACCTCTGAGGATGCCTGCCATTTATTTATTTTATTTATTTATTTCAATTATTTATACCCCGCCCTTCTCACCCGAGGGGACTCAGGGCGGCTTACAAGTGGCAATTGATGCCGTTACACTGATATAAAATAAACTAAAAAGATTAAAACAGGTAAAACAATCATAAAATAGTCATAAAATAGTCATAAAATACAATATGCAAAGTTTAAAACAATGCAAAGTGCTTATGCCATTCATCCACCAGACGTTATACAAGAGCCGTAATTCAGACCGAGTCGAAGCCAACACATGCTTATTCTTCGAATGCCTGCGTACATAGCCAGGTCTTCAGTTTTTTTCTGAACCCCAAAAGGGATGGGGCCTGCCGAATGTCACTGGGGAGGGAGTTCCACAGCCGGGGAGCCACCACCGAGAAGGCCCTGTCTCTCGTCCCCACCCGCCGTGCCTGTGAGGCGGGTGGGACCGAGAGCAGGGCCTCTCCAGAAGATCTTAAGGTTCTTGTGGGCTCATAGGGGAAGATACGTTGGACCAGAACCGTTTAGGGCTTTGTAGGCCAAGACCAGCACTTTGAATGGGGCTCGGTAGCATATCGGCAACCAGTGGAGCTGGCTTAACAAGGGAGTAGTATGCTCCCTGTAAGGCGCCCCAGTTAACAATCTGGCTGCCGCCCGTTGTACTAATTGGAGCTTCCGGGCCGTCTTCAAAGGCAGCCCCACGTAGAGCGTGTTGCAGTAATCCAGCCGGGATGTGACCAGAGCGTGGACCACCGTGGCCAAGTCAGACTTCCCAAGGTACGGGCGCAGCTGGCGCACAAGTCTCAGTTGTGCGAAGGCTCTCCTGGCCACCGCCGAGACCTGGGGTTCCAGGCTCAGCGATGAGTCCAGGAGAACCCCCAGACTGCAAACCTGTGTCTTCAGGGGGAGTGCGACCCCGTCCAACACAGGCTGTAACCCTATACCCTGTTCAGCCTTATGACTGACCAGGAGGACCTCTGTCTTGTCTGGATTCAATTTCAATTTGTTAGCCCTCATCCAGTCTGACACAGCGGCCAGACACCGGTTCAGGACCTGAACAGCCTCCTTAGTGACAGGTGGAAAGGAGTGACAGAGCTGGACATCATCTGCGTACAGATGACACCTCACCCCGAAACTCCGGATGATCTCTCCCAACAGCTTCATGTATATGTTGAACAACATGGGGGACAGTATTGAACCCTGCAGGACCCCACAAGTCAATGGTTGTGGGGCTGAGCAGGTGTCCCCCAATGACACCATCTGGGATCAACCCTCCAGGAAGGACCGGAGTCACTGCAGAACAGTACCTCCAAGCCCCATCCCGGCAAGGCGCCCCAGAAGGATACCGTGATCGACGGTATCGAAGGCTGCTGAGAGGTCCAGCAGAACCAGCAGGGACACACTCCCCCTGTCCAGCTCGCGGCATAGATCATCGACTAAGGCAACCAAGGCTGTCTTGGTACCATGCCCCGGCCTGAAACCAGACTGTGCCGGATCTAGAAAATCAGTGTCAACCAAGAATGCCTGGAGTTGCGCGGCCACCACACGTTCCATGACCTTGCCCAGAAAGGGAAGATTGGAAATAGGCCGATAGTTCTCCAATTGAGTGGGGTCCAGTGATGGCTTCTTCAACAGCGGTTTGATCACAGCCAATTTAAGGCTCGCTGGAAATATGCCATCCCGAAGGGAGGCATTCACCACCGCCTTCACCCACTCAGCCAATCCCCCTCTGGCTTCTCTCACCAGCCAGGATGGGCAGGGGTCTAGGATGCATGTGGTAGCCCTCGCCTCTCCAAGCACCTTGTCCACATCCTCGAGCTCAACCAATTGAAAAGAATCCATCAAAATGGGACAAGAAGATGCTTGTGTTACATCCCCGGAGACTGCTGTTAATATGGTGTCAAAGCCAGAACGGATCAGAGCAACTTTGTCCGCAAAAAAACGAGCAAATGCTTCACAGCGGGCTGCCGAGATGTCAGGGATCCCATCTTGAGAGATGGGATTTAACAAACCTCTGACAACCCGAAACAGCTCCGCCGGACGGTTTTTTGCAGACGCAATATTAGCTGCGAAGAAAGCATTCTTTGCAGCATCTATTGCCGCGGCATATGTCCTTAGGTAGGAACACAGCCGTGTTTGGTCTGATTCGTTCTGCTTCGAACGCCACACACACTCTAGTTCCCTCTTCTTTCGCTTCATCGCTGCCAACTCCTCGGTGAACCAAGGAGATGGTTTAGCTCGGGTACTCGAGAGGGGACGTTCCGGAGCGATAATGTCTATTGCCCTGGCCACCTCCCCATTCCAGAGAGAGACCAGAGCATCGACAGGATCACCAACCGAGGCAGCAGGAAACTCCCCAAGAGCCATCAGGAATCCATCTGGATCCATAAGCCTCCTGGGGCGGACCATTTTAATAGGTCCTCCACCCCTGCGGAGGTTAGGTGGTGCAGTCAGCCTAAACCTGATCAGGTGATGGTCGGTCCATGGCAAAGGGGCGATGGTAAGCACCTCCACACCACCACCTTCCTCCCATCCCTGGCAGAAAACCAAGTCTAATGTGTGTCCCGCTCTGTGGGTGGGACCAGATACCAATTGGGACAGCCCCATGGCTGCCATGGTGGCCATGAAGTCCTGGGCTGCACCAGACAGGATGGTCTCAGCATGGACACTGAAGTCCCCCAGCACCAAAAGCCGCTGAGACTCCAATGCCAGACCTGAGACCACCCCCGCTAGCTCAGGCAGGGAGACTGTAGTGCAGCGGGGTGGTCGGTACACTAACAGAATCCCTAATCTGTCCCGGTCACCCACCCTCAGATGGACACATTCGAACAAGGTTGACTGCGGGATGGGGCACCTGGTCAGGGGGATGGAATCCTTGTAGACCACTGCAACACCGCCTCTCCGTCCTCCGGATCTTGGTTGGTGCTGCACAGAGTACCCAGGAGGACAGAGTTAGGTAAGATTGACCCCACCCACCTCATCCAACCAGGTCTCCATTATGCACGCCAGGTCTGCTTGCCAAAGATGCAGGCAAAATGTCAGGAAAGAATGCTTCTGGAACATGGCCATACAGCTCGGAAAACTCACAGCAACCCAGTGATTCCAGCCATGAAAGCCTTCTACAACACAATTACAGAGTTGGAAAAGAGCACTTGGATGATCCAGTCTAACCCCCCTGCCATGCAGGAAAAGCAAAATCAAAGTTTCCCTGACTGATGGCCATCTAGCCTCTGTAGCCTCTGTTTAAAAGGATCTTCCACACACTCTGAGGAAAGAACAATCTGTTAATAATGATGTTTGTAATGAATTACATGGAGTAGCTATAGAGGATGCTTTCGGGGGAGGCCCTCCTCTCGCTCCCGCCCCTGTCATAAGCGCAGCTTGTGGGGATGAGGAAGAGAGCCTTCTCCATGGTGGCCCCCCAGCTCTGGAACTTGCTCCCCAGGGTGATAAGGCAAGCACCCAGTCTGGCAGCTTTTAGGAAAAGTTTAAAAACTATTTGGTGTGCTTTTGAAGATTGAATAACTAATTCCTATGTCAGGTTCCGTACCAGTGTCAAGCTGTTTTCCTGATGCACTTTATCTCATCCCTCAGTTGAGAATAATCTCATTGTTTATCCCATCCGAGTTTTCCATTACATGCAGCACTTTATCCATTTACTTCACCTATGGGTTTTACAATTTCTACGCCTCACACTTTGGCCCAGCTCACCTTCGATTAAATTTTGTACTGTTTTTATACTCTGTTTTTTATGCTACTGTTATTATATTTTGTTTTACTATGTTATTGTATAAGCATTTTTATTGGATGTTGTCGCGTGTCTTATATGCATTTTATTTTGTGTTATTGTAATTGATTCGGCTTGGCCTCATGTTAGCCGCCCCGAGTCCCTTCGAGGAGATGGAGGTGGAATACAAAAATATAATAATAATAATAATAATAATAATAATAATAATAATAATAATAATAATAATTATTATTATTATTATTATTTACACAAGAATCAATTGTAGTGTATAAGGAAAAATTCCAAACCTCGTTTGTACAGTAAAGATTATATGAAACATATATTTCTATTCTATCCAATATTATACATATTGTATGAAACTCTTATAAGAGATTGTTTTGTTATCAAGAAATCAACCCCTCTCCCAAAAATGAACTTGAAGCAACTGCAATATGATCAAAAATGAAATTGATTTTATCTTCAATTTTATATAGAGATATGCAAATCCAAAAAAGGGGGGGCTCCCCCATTTTCTGCCTTTTCCCTATTTTCAGTATATTTGCCAGGAGGGGCAGACAGACTACATATTCCAAAAAAGATTAGTTCACCTTTCATAAGTAGATCACTTCATTGGGGCTAGACTGGAAATGCACACCCACCTCCCAATCCCAGGCTGGTACTTTAACTATCAATACTGAAATCCTTTTTAACAAAATAGGGGTTGCCTACATTTTCAAAGGTGCTCACGTGTCTCCTGGAGAACTGCTCATAAACTTATTTAGTCTTCTCCATAATTCTTGTGTGAGCTTACATATATGCTTATTAATAAAAGGTAGCTGGATATGCTGAAGCTGAGTAACAATATTTATGCTCAGATGGTCTAGCACATATCTTCTGAGAAATGAAAATCATATGATTTTAGATTCAGAGGAACTTTAATTGATTGTCAGGTTTGTAATGTTATTGTATGAATTTTAATTTTGTTATATTTTAACTATGTCGGGTATGCGTTTTGTAGGCATTGAAAAAGGGCCTGTGTAAACTGCCTTGAGTCCCCTTCGGGGTGGAAAAAGGCGGGCTACAAATGCAGTAAACAAAATAAATAAATGATGTGTATACAAAGGGGCTTTTTGGCCTCCCCACATACTGTCAGGATAAGACCATCAGGAAAAGACAATACCAGCATATAAAGATAATGCCATCATGTAAGATAGTTTTCAGGCTTCCTAATGGGGTCCAGATATAACAGATGTGAGACATAATCACCCAGATTGTCTTTGTATGCCTTCCATTGAACTATTTACCCATTATGTTACCTAAACTCTTGCCTTGGTATAAACTGGACTAGGAAATTAATCTTATCACAGTTTTGTATATTGCCCTACCACATTCCAAAGGTCCACACCTCTCTTGGAGTGGACCTTCTAACAGACTTGAATTTCGAATACACGAATGACAGCTGTTTATTTTTTGCATCAAGGAGGAAACACCAAATACGAGTGACATCAGAGGGAATCCCAAGCCAACAAATGCTCAAATTTTAGTCGGGATGTCTTTTCAGCTAATCAGAGGAGAGTGCAGGTGTTTTGAATGGCTGTCAGAGTATATAAAATGTTCTGCATTTTACTCTGCTTTATGTTCGTTCTTTTTGAGCACAGCTTCTGTACAGACATCCAATCTGGCCAAATTGAATAAACCTCTGTTCATTGCCTTCAAATCCAGTTTGTGTCTTGATCTGGTCTTTTGGAAGTAGCAAAATATACTGGGTCTAAAATCTGTTAAGCTGAAATCAGTCATCGGGTTTAACTTCCAGTTTGCTAGTGAAACTGAATTATCGTGTTGCAAAAGGATGCTTGTCTAAAAAGCGTGTCACCAACATGAAAAGTTTGGAAAGCTCTGCAGTAGTGACTAGAAAGCCTCAAATATATAATAGTGAAATATTGCATCAACAAAATGAATGTTTGTGACATGGACAGTGAAGCCTTAAAGAGCAAGCAGCAGTGCTTTAGATATGTGGTTCAGCAGATTACTAGGACTACTAGGGAGACATTCAAGGCACATCCGGTTAACTTGCAAAATGCACAAGCACCTGAGTTTTTACCTGGAGCTTCCAAACAATGCCTCAGGTAAAAGCAAATTAATTTGGCACGTGGAAAGATCTGGGGATCGTGCTGCGCAACTTCCAGGCCCAATCCACACAGCTGTCTCAGGATTTCCAGGCTCCTGGAGCCTGGAATTCCCAAAACAGCCCCCACCCCCTCCCCAAAATCCCTTAAAAAGCCTTCAAAACTAAAAATTACTTACCCAGCTGCCATTACTCTGCTGCTGCCCCTCTCCTGGTACATAGAAATGGCACGCCAGGAGAAGGGGGGCCAGGAGCAATTTTCTCCTGACATTAATCCTAGTCATGTCTGACTATGGGGGTTGGTGCTCATCTCCATTTCTAAGCTGAAGAGCCGGTGTTGTCCGTAGACACCTCCAAGGTCAAGTGGCTAATATGACTGCATGGAGCATCATTACCTTCCCACCTGAGCAGTACCTATTGATCTACTCACATTTGCAGGTTTTCAAACTGCTAGCTTGGCAGAAGCTGGGGCTAACAGCAGGAGCTCACCCCATTCCTCAGATTCAAACCGCCAATCTTTCAGTCAGCAAGTTCAGCAGCTTAGCGGTTCAACCTGCTGTGCCACCGGGAACTAACCTTGCTTTATTCATTTTACTTCTTTTCCTTTTTAATATTTTTCTTTCATTCCTTCTCAATTGACCACTAAGAGCATAATATTGAGTTCCTAATAACACTGAACTGGACACTCTTGAGAGTAAGGGAAGAAAGATTTTTCTCCTTACATATCATGAATATATGGATATAATCTATACCTTTCTCTTTTTTTATCTTGATTAAACCAAATCTAGAAAAGAAAATGCATAGAAACAGGCTACAATTTCATTTAAAAATTGCTCCAGCAGCTTGGAAAAAGAGGAGGAGGAGAGGTAGAAGATATTGGCCTGAGTTTAATCCTGTCTTTGAAATGAAGTCAAAGATATTACTAAAAAGCTCTGTGGAAATGAAGGGGGTCTGATACCTTGCGGGAAGTGGCTGAGGAGCACAAAATTTCAAGGAGTATATATCCATGTAGAAACCACATCCCATGTATTAGAATACTATGCAGAAAAATTAGAGAATGCTTCCATGGAAATTTGAACATTTTGAAAGATAAAATTAAAAACATAAGATGTCACAATTGAAGACCTGTAGGAAAATGAAACCTTAGTTGTAAAAGGTTAGACTTGTGACAACTGTACTTAGAGAGGGTTTTTCTACCTAATGGACCTAGAAGCTGAAAGATTTCACAGATTTCTGAGGTTTGTACTTATCCACAATGCTCTTACCTAAATGCTTAATCTGAGATCAAGAAGTAATTTTTCTTTACAGTGTGGATGGGTGAACAATCCAGTTTATCTGCTCCATGACTTTTCTGAAGCTGCAGTTGGGAGGCATAATAACCTTCCATTTTTATATGTTTGGAATCATGTTAAAGAGAAAGAGATAGAGACACTTTATATATCCAGCAACTTTTTCTGTACATTGTGAAAACAGAGTTCATTGTTTTGAAGAACTAGAGCTTGCAAAGCAAATTATTATTGATAGTTTAGTACTGGCATACCTACTGTTCTTCAGATGCAATTGTAGGAGCTTAAAAGACAAAAAATTAAGATTGGTATATAAAGTTCCAGCCTGCCCTTTGCCTTCCCCATACCCTATGCTTAGCTATTGATAAGCAATCATTTTTTTCAGACTGATTCTGTTCTCAGTATGTTTGTTCTTGAACTTGTACAAACTCTGGGCTGGATTAGGTTACCTTTAGTATGAATGTTATTGGGGATCTGAATCATGGATAAGATACTGCATTGTAATATGTAATATGATGATGGAGCTATGCCATGTAGCTGTGGCCAAAGGGTTTTCAAAATGCTACAGATACTCAGAAATGACATCTGCAGGATGCTTCAAGTCATGGGATGTTTGAGAAGAGGCATCTGGAGAAACTGTTGAGTCTTGCCACAATGTCTTCTCTCAATGCACCAATGATAGTACTTCAGATATTGTTTCCATGGGTTCTAATCTGTAGCACTACATAAACACTTCAGCTGCAATGCTGCCTAACTTAAAAACTGGGTGGGGGGATTTAAATGTGAATCCAAAGAGTTATGAGATTTCACTCTTGTAGCTATGTAATAGGATGCCAGCAAATATTTGAATAAAGTTTTTGGTGTAAGTGATTATATTTCTTCTTTTGCTGCTGCTTCTGCTTCTTCTATTTCATCCATAAGGCTAGGTAAGGAATCACAAACTGGTGACTGGAGTGGTGTATGTGATAATATTGTCACTAAACCCCTTATAACAGATACTGCAAAAATCATTTGAAAAAACTCCTGAAAAGGTCCTGAATTTTACTCATCATTTATCAGTTTTTTCAGACTTGCTTGTGTGAGATTTCAAGGGATCTGGGAGGATTCAAAACAAAACAAAAATATAAGCAGGATAGTTGCCTGTTGTTTTGCTGATTGGTAACTGCAAAAATGTATTTGGGTACTACATGCAGCCCACAAGCTACATATCACCACTCCTGTATTATAGGGATTGTGCTTTTCTTGCATGACAGGAGGTCGGACTAGGTGGTGTATGTGGTCTCTATCAACTTTATTATTCTAGAAGAATAATAGAGTTAACAGAGAAAAAATAATTTGCAGAGAGGCTGTGCTATACAGGGACAAATATTTGTTGGGACATGGAAGAAAACTGGCTCATCAAACTGCTATTTCAATACAGCCTTTCAAACCTGTGCTTTATAATAAATAAATTGTTATAATTTATTGTTATAACTTTAAATATTTAAGGTGTACTTAATGGTAAGCATATATTAAGTATTAAGTATTGTTCGTTCTTAATTTTAAAGACTATGTTCTGCAATATCCTTCCTCTTTTCTTTCTTGCTAGTCTTCTCTAATCCTTACCACCTCTGTCTGTCTGTCTCTCTTATTAATCCCCTTCTGTTTATTGTACTAATATGATAAAATATGCAATGACTGTTGGCCATTGGAGTTATTTCCAGGAATATCTAGTTTGATTGTTTTTAGTATGTCTGTCTAGCTTTTTATCATTTTATATATGAAGATGCCATCACTATGTGATACCATGGGCTGTCAGTGTTGTACAAACACTCTGTTCTCCCTATTACTGATGATAGCAATAGGCTCCGAAAAAGCAGATGTGGCTGAATCCTGATAGTGCAAGCATTTGGGTTGTTGTATAAAAGTCTCATCAAGTCTTTATTTTTCTGTAGTTCCTTCAATACAATCATTTTCTGGCCAGTGGAGAATGGCCATTCTCTGGGACTTCTTTGGGGTTCTTCATAAGTGTGTAAGGATCATGTCATTTCTGGGCACCAACCTATAGATAAATAGCTGGGTGTTTCTCTGCTTCTTCTTCTCTTCTACATTAGCCAAGAAATGAACCAAAACTAGATTAAATAGATTAGGACAACATTGTGCTTTATAGTTATAGGGAAGAGAAAAAAACTATCTAGTGCTATAATGGCAGTAATATCAATAAAATATTTAATTCAAAATAGAAAAAAATTAGGCAGATGTATTGAAAATTCTATTAGGAAGCAAATAAAGTCTGTTTAATTCCAGAATCCTTCATGAATACCAAAATCCACGGATTCTCAAGTTCCATTATATATAGTAGTAGATGCTGTTGTCTTTTATATAAAATGGAAAAATCAATTACTGATTTTTTTGGTATAAAAAAATCATGTTGCAAATGATTGAATGTTTGAGTATGAAGGGCCAAATGTATTAGCTGCTGCCTAATGCATATGCCTACAGTACTGATGAGCTAAGCTTTCAAGGCTAATGTAGAGCTGATTATGCAAAAGAAACAACCTGACATGATTTCTGTTTGAGGTGTTAATGAATTATTAAATCATTGAATAGATAGAACATGTCAGGTGTCAGTCTAACTACAGATCTAATACAATCATTTCTTATTGACATGGCAGCTAATTTATCCTTCAAGGAGAGAGTTGTATTTCTCTCTGAAGTTTTGCCATATCAATTTATTGATTTTTAGTTACTTTATTTTCTAATTGTACAGGTGATAACTGAGCACCATAGGTCCTTTTTATTAGTTAAGATCATGCTCCTGTTTTCTTACACTTAAACTAAATTATACTTCTGATTTTATCTCTAAGAACTGAAAACATAATCATTCATTACTTTATCATTCTTATTTTTTTACTCTAGTGAAAAAGTAAATTAAACATTTTTACTGTGCAGTGATTCATCTGAGGTTAGGAGAAACATATGAGAAAATTTTCATTTCCTGAATAGAACACTATGCAATTATCTGATTAAAAATGTCCCACTCTTGTCCACTTTAGTTCATTCACTTCAATGTTTATACTTTCCATTTCTTGTTTATCTTTTGGCACTATCTCTTGTTTTATTTTAGATTGTCTCATCATATGGTTTTAATGGACGTATAAATTCAATAGTGTCTTCTCTTTGTAGTACCAACTAGTATTAGCTATGGTGCCACTGATGTTATCTCTCAGAGATCCTCCACCACTGTCACCTGCCACTACTGCAGCTGCCCAATAGCTGTTCAACAAATTTAGTCTGGATCCTTAGCAAAGCATATATCATGTGGGAGCTGTACTGCTGTCAGTATAGTTGCTTGCATCACAGGAGTACACAATCTCACCACTACAGAAAGGTGGTGTCATAGAGTTTTGAACTACTTGAAGTTTCTTTTTTTTAATATCGTGTCAGAAGCGAATTGAGAATATACTGCAAGTCACTTCTGGTGTGAGAGAATCGGCCGTCTACAGAGGAAAACCCAGATGTATTACCATCCTGTGGGAAGGTTCTCTCATGTCCCTGCATGGAAGCTGGGGCTGACAGGCAGGAGCTTACCCCATCTCATGGACTCAAACTGCTGATCTTCAGGTCAGCAGTTCAGCCTGCACAAGGGTTTAACCGACTGTGCCACAGTGACTCCAATAAAGTTTCTGAACTTGGTACAGAGGTAGCCCAATGTAAAGCACATTGCAGAAATCCAACTTTGAGGGCATCAGCGTGGACAACCAACTTTAGGTCCTATAAATCTAGGAAGGGGCACAGCTGGCATATCAGCCGAAACTGGCAGTAAGCACTCCTGACCATAATATCTCCTGAGCTGACATTTGGATAGATGGATCCAGGACTAGGTTGAATCCAGACAAGACAGAGGTGCTTGCCATCTCTTGATGGCAAGCAACTATTTTGTGTGGATTCAGTTTCAATTTGTTTTTTCTTATCTTCAGGGCATTCGTTCAGAGGAGATACTATCCTTAGCTGAGGATGAAATAGCTGACTGGAACACAAGATTTCAAGAAATGATCTACTTTCCATTCTGCTTTCAGCTTCAGAGTTCAAAAAGTCCTATTGTATAAATTAATAAATGATTAATAAAAGGAGAAAAAATCCAAGGTTTGAAGCAGATATTCAAAACTACTTACTTAAGGTAGTTAGGAGGCAAATAGATACAACTTTATCATATTCAAGACCTCCATACAAAGTTATTCTCTTACCTCAAGGTCTACTTTTGAGAAGTCATTCTCATTCGGCTTTAGATATTTTCAATAAAGGGAAGCTCCAAATAAAATCTTGCCAAATCAAAGTCAGCCTTTCTTTGTGTAGTAAGAGGGCAACTGTTACAGTTATTGGCTCTTATCCACAGTTATCCAAGGCTGAGGTGTCTATTGTTGCATAATTTCTACTTTTCAATTCATTTCTTCAAATGTTTGGTTTAACATTAATCTTGTCCGACCTTAATTTAGGGATTTGCTTCAGATCAAAATCAAATTACTGATAATCCTTCTTGGATTTGTTATTGTTCACTGTTGCAATTTACATTTACAATCACAAAATAAAAACTGATAAAACTACATTTTTCTGTATGGTAGTTCAAAAAGAAAAAGAGAGAGAGAGAGACCAAAAAGAAAAAGAAATAAGGAAAAGTAAACATTTGGTAGGAAAATTGTGGCATTCCACTATTATTGTTCCAAAAACTATCAAGAAATACTAAGACAGACTGCTGTTTGATACATCAAAGAAGCCATTGAAAATGTATTGGGATTATCATGCTGCTTCCTGTAAATATATCAAAATTACAGAATTATAAAATTGCAGAGAAGAGTCATTCTGGCCAGTTTGCTACCAATACAAAAATCCACAGTATCCCCAACAGATGTCCACCAAATCTCAAATCAAGAAGAGCACACTTTCTTCCAAGACAGTCCAATTCATTGTTCAAAGCTTAGTTGTAATATCCTTTTTTGTCATGTTGACTGCTATCATCTGGAGCAATAGAAAACAAATGCCCTTTGCCTTTTACATGCAAGCACTTGAGGCATTTGAAGATATCTGCCATATCACCTATCCATCGTCTTTTGCCTACTTTAACATACTCATCTTCCACAATTGTTCCTCACAGGACTTAGTTTACAGGTTGTTTACCAATTAGTTACCCTCATCTGGACATGCTACAACTTCTCAGTATGATTCTGGAGCCCCTGGTGGCGCAATGGGTTAAATCCTTGTGCTGGCAGGACTGCTGACTGTCAGGTTGGCGGTTCAAATCCAGGGAGCAGGGTGAGCTTTCATCTATCAGTTCTAGCTCCTCATGAGGAAACATGAGAGAAGCCTCCAACAGGATGGTAAAAAATCAAAACATCCAGAAGTCATTTTATTTCTGTAGAGGTAATGCTATAATTTAAGTGAGTTGAGTCCAGTGTCTAATTTAATGAAACCTTTGCTAAACTGAAAATTAAAAAAGATGACGTTCATGGACTAAGGGCCTACATTTGAATTTTTTTTTTAAAGGAAGGCTGTCTTGTCTACCTAAAATTTATCTTAAATAGTAATACCTGGCAACCCATTATAACTCGACGCCAATAGTTGTATTATGCATTCATTCACTAATGTCTGTATTCAGACTCAGTCAACCTACACCCAGCTTTTAGTTGGAGCTATCTATTAAAAGCAATAGTCTGGGCATTTAGCTATTGCCTCAGTTTAGACATTCAGGAGACATCTAAGAGCCAGAAGAATTTTCCAACAACATTCTTTTGTGGAATTGCAACTCACATTTTTAATCAGCATATGCAGTACATCAATGAAACTGGCACTGTTTCAGTTAAGAAACAGGTACTGTTTTCATCAACAACAATCTCATCTCTTCTGGAATGAGCTTTATCCCACTGTCATCCAAAGCTCACCTGTTGCTGACAAGGTGAAAGCCCTTGTACTTGTTGGTCCTAGTCTCTAGAACTTCCTTCCAAAGGATGATCAACTTTCCCCCTCTTTGGGTGCATCTACACTTTGGGGATAATGTAGTTTGCCATTACTTAAACTGTCATGGCTCAACTGAAACTCCCATGATCCCATAGCATCAGAGCTATCCCTAGGTGATTTTGAAGAGTAGGCAAACAGAATCCCCCCCCCAATTTTTGCGCCCCCCCCAAAGCAATAGCTCTAAAAAAACCACGTTGCAACATTCACACAAATAAAAAACCCCACTTGCCTTCCTTCCTACAGACTTCAGTGGAGGAGGAGGAGGCGGCGGCGGGCGAGGTCACAGCGGCAAGGAGCAGCTGCCTGCTGCCTGGTCGCCTGGCATGGTCCTCATGCCCCGCCCCCAACTTTCGGACCTTCCGCTGCCATTCCGCCCTGCAACCCACACCCACGCCCACGGCCAGGCCTCTTTCCACCGTGGTGCTGTCTGCCCCGTCACCTGCGTTTGCGGCCGGCTCTGTGGCTAGGCCCACGACGCCAAGGTCCGCCGCCCCAGCCACCCGTCCGTGCTTCAATCGCTCGTGCAGACAGGTGGCTGGCATGCCTTATGTGCCGCGTGAGCGATTGAAACCTTGCACATGCGCACAGGAGTCCCATCAGCCATTTTGGGCGATGGGACTCCTGTGTGCACGTGCAGGGCTTCTGAGGCAGAAAAAAAGCATGGGCAATGGCAGCGGGCAACGGCAGCGGGCTACCATGCTTACACGGGGCGCCTCGAGTGCACCCCCTGTTGGTGTGCGCCACAGGCGACAGCTTAATTCGCTTCGCTGTTGGACTGCCTCTGCATAGCATTGAGTTGTGGCAGTTAAAATAGTATCAAACATTCAAAGGATTGCCATAAATAAAGTTCGCCTTTTTGAAAAACACAGTATCAGTACCTTAGCCTTTTCCTTTTTCCACTGTCTTAGGAAGTGTACCAGTATGCATTCCACATGTTTCAAATATTGTTTTAAGCTAATGTTGTAAAAGTAGTGTTTAAACTAGATGGATTTTTTTTTAAAAGAAGAACTGTATTACATCCATTTTTTCAGCTGTTTTTTTAATATTGTAAGCCAGTTCGAGTCTCATGCAGGATAGATGAAGGATACAATCAAATCACTCAATAAACACACTTTATTCATTATTTATTTATTTATTTATTTATTTATTGGACTTGTATACCGCTACTGCCAATTTCGCTCGGAGTGGTTTACAAAATAGATAAAACAATACAGTTAGCTTTAGATAACAATAAAACGGACATAACCCCAAGTTTTCACCATTAGAAGGCTTGTCGGAAGAGAAAGTTTTTACAGGCTCTCCGAAAGGCAAGTAGGTCGAATTTCAACTGGCAAGGCATTCCATAGATAAGGGGCTACAATCAAGAAGGCTCTCTGCCTAGTAGAAGACAAATGATAGGTCCAGATGTTAGGGACTTCAAGCAAATTTTGGTCTTTAGACTGAACTAATCTCTGAGGTTGGTAAGGGGATAAGCGGGCCCTCAAGTACGCCGGCCCCAGACCATGTGAGGCCTTGAAAGTTAGTACCAACACCTTGAAAGTAATCCGGTACTCAATTGGAAGCCACTACAACTGTTGAAGGATTGGGGTGATACACCACCTCGCCGCCACCCCGGCGAGAAGACGAGCCGCCGCATTCTGCACCAGCTTCAGTTTCCGGATCACTGACAAAGGAAGGCCAATGTAGAGGGCATTACAGTAGTCAAGCCTCGAGATAACCATCGCCTGGATCACCATAGCCAGGTCATTCCTAGATAGGTAGGGAGCCAGTCGCCTAGCCTGACGTAGATGGAAAAATGCAGATCTGCTCACCGCAGAGACCTGGGCCTCCATTGTGAGCAGAGGGTCCAATAAGACACCAAGACTTTTTACCAAAGATGACAGATGTAATGTCTCGCCATTCAGGGTAGGCAGCTGGATCTCCCTCCCCCCGGATGGCCCAGCCAAAGGATCTCGCTGGATTCACCCTCAACTTGCTGGCATGCAACCATCCGGTAACGGCCTCAAGGCACTGATGGAAACTATCGGGTACAGAGTCCGGCTGGCCCTCCATCCTCAGAATGAGCTGAGTGTCATCAGCGTGCTGGTGGCACTCAAGCCCAAAGCTCCGCACCAATCGGGCAAGTGGTCGCGTATAGATGTTAAATAATAGAGGAGAGAGAATAGCTCCTTGTGGGACTCCACAAATTAGCGGAGACCTCTTGGAAACCATCCCTCCCCTCACAACATGCTGTCCCCGATTCTGGAGGAAGGAGGACACCCATTTCAGGGGTATCCCCCTAACCCCCATCATGGCTAGGCAGCGGGTCAATAGATTGTGGTCGACCGTATCAAATGCTGCTGTGAGATGCAATAACACGAGCAGCGCTGATCCGCCTTGATCTCTCTGGCAGCGAAGTTGGTCTGTGATGGCAACCAGCACAGTCTCCGTCCCATGCCCCCTACGGAAGCCGGACTGGAAGGGGTCAAATCCGGCTGTGTCATTAAGGAACTGCTGCAACTGTTCTGCTGCTGCCCTCTCAACCACCTTGCCCAGAAACAGAAGGTTCGAGACTGGGCGGTAGCTAGTGGGAACTGAACGATCTAAGTCTAGTTTCTTCAGCAGCAGAGATACCGACGCCTCTTTTAAACCCTCTGGAAAAACTCCTTGCTCAAGGGAGCTATTTATTATATTCAACAGAGGTTCACGTAATCCACCTAGGCAGGATTTTACTAGCCAGGAGGGACACGGATCGAGGGAGCAGGTGGTCGGCCTAGCTGCAGTCATGATCCTGTCAACAGCCTCTGCATCCAGCGGGGTAAACCGGTCGAGGATGGGCCCGGTGAGTGGCCACAGAGTCTCAAGTTCACTTACTGTATCCATCGTGGCAGGGAGTTCCTGGCAAAGAAGTGAGATCTTGTCTGCGAAATAGCTCTGAAAAACCTCAGCAGAAGGAGCCAGATCATAATTGTTTGGGACAGAAGGGACTTCTGTCAGGGATCTAATGATCTTATATAATTGTGCTGGGTGTGAGCTCACAGACGCTATCAAGTAAGCATAATATGACTTTTTTGCCTCGATGATAGCCTGCTCATAAGACTCTCTGAACTTCTTATAAGCTGATTCCGATTCCTCGTCACGGCGTTCCAACCACACAACCTCTAACCGTCTCTTCTCCTGTTTCATCACACAGAGTTCCTCAGTAAACCAAGAAGACAGATTCTTACGGGGTTGGAGAGGGTGTCTAGGGGAGATCTCATCAAGTGCGTTGGATAATTTAGTGTTCCATGTATCCACTTGCACCTCCAGTGAGTCGCTGACAGGTTCTATGGCCTTTAGAGAATTCAGGAACCTGACCGGTTCCATAAGTTTCTTCGGGCAAACCCAAATAGGTTTGGTGCCCAGGCTGGGTGGGGTGGTATGCTCTATACGGATTCCTAGGGCGCAGTGGTCCAACCATGGAATCTCCAAAGATCAAATCTAGTCTGTGGCCACTGGCCAGCCTGATGTGTAGGCTCAGTATTATAAAGTGAGAGTCCTAGTGTCGCCATGGTCGACACTAGGTCTTCAGCTGTAGAGGAGGAGGAGCCTGCCTCGGTGTGGACATTGAAGTTCCTCAAAACAATAAGCCTGGGGAACCTCAAGGCCCACTCTGACACAACCTCCAGCAGCTGTGATAGGCTGTCCACTGGTGCATTAGGTGCACGGTACACCAGTAGAAAGGCTATACTCTCCCGTGAATCCCACACAAGGCCGACACTTTCCATACCAGAGATGTTCGGAGTGGGAGCCACCCTAAGAGATAAATTATCTCGTGCAAGCATTGCCACTCCACCCCCCCCCCATCTCCTGATCCGCATCTGATGGGTGATAACAAAATCTGGAGATGATAATTCCTGAAGAAGGACCTCATCGCCCTCCTGCAACCAGGTTTCCGTAATACATGCTAAGTCAACTCCACTTTCAATAATGAAGTCCCTGATGATATTGATCTTATTCCACACTGACCTAGCATTCACCAACACCAGAGTAGGAGGGAGCTATTTGGAGACCTGTCGCCGGTGTGCCTAGGGATAGCACGCAGGACAGAGGAGGGTCGAGTCTTCAAGTGACTCGGCCTCCCTTTCACATACGGCCTGTGGCCACCGCTAAACTTCCCCCTCCCAGAGATTACAGGGATTTGCAATCCTCAGTTTAGGAGCAAAACTGTCATACCTGGGACATTTTCACAAAAAATCCTTAATCACCTGCAGGCTCTGACAGCATTAGCATGTAGCTACTGAAAACCGTTAGAGAACACAAAAGATTCCATCGATGAGTAACAATAGTTCTTAAGTAATTGTTTTCCAAACCACCAAGAAAGATCAACGTGGAGTTTCTGCAAATCAGGGCCCACTCTCTCATTATCTAAAACTATCAATGTTACTGGTAAAAAAAATTGGTTCCATGTAGGAATGAGGAAATATTTTAGTTTAGATAGCTTCAGTATTTGAATTTTGCAAATTTGGACAAATTCTGATTTAAAACATGTTAAAAATTTCTCCTGCGCCTAGTGCCACAAAAACAGAACATTTAAACCCGTTGTATGGAATACATTTTTGGAGCACAAAACTGTAAGTTATATGTAGCACTTTCCTGAGCAGCAAGACAAGAGATCATTTGAATGCATCAGGCTTGTAGATATCCTTTTTATCTCTTCAGTCCCTCACAGAAGATAAGAGTTACAGACCTGCAACTTGCAGACCTAGGTCACTATATCTGCATTCAATCTCATGATATATAAGAAAGATAATGTACTACTCCAATGTTTTTTAAAAGTAAAGCAAGATAACTTCAGACTGAACTAGAAGTTCAGGATTATTTAGACAATGCCAAACCTGGGGGGGAAACTGAAATGGAAAGCAAGAATAGGTTGGAATACAAAAGTACTCAGAGTAGGAAAGGATGGAAAAGCTATAGATGGGGTGCAGTTATTTATCTTTGCAGTTTGAAGCAAACAAAGATGGGGTACTATTATTTATCTGTGCAGTTTGAAGCAAACAGCTTAAACATGACATGAATAAGACAGAATGTCAATAAAAGTATTCAGAAGGATAGTGACATAGTGGGAGCAATGAAAAGGAATACAAGTTTCACAGTGGCATTTTAGACAGATTAGCGAAGGGAACAGTGACAGGCAGAAAAGCCAAATGAATGAGAGCAGCAAAGGCCAGAGGAGCAGTAAATGCACACATACACATATGTGCATACAAACTTCAAAGACAACCTCTTTCTAGAGAATAGTAGCAAAGCTATGATTTGGATCATGTGGATTAATCTGCTAAAGTCTTATCTGGGAGCAAAAAAGGGTGCAGGGTCCATTTGCCTTCTAGGAACTTTCAGACCATAGGCTCATTGTTCGAAGGGAGAATTATATTATCTAATACTACCTATGACACACATCTGTTAACATGAAATGCTAACCCTGTTGGTTTTAGAGCCAGAGTTCATAGGGATATACAGTTTTGTGATAATATGCAGAAACAGAGAAAATGTATCTCTATGAATTTTCCCTTAAGGTAATAAATTCTCTTGATTGGTAATCAGTTCCCCTTGTGTGAGCCATATATGTCTGCCTTTTCAAATCATTTTTGGTTTCTCCCTTTCCATATATACCATTCTGGCAGTTATGCAACATCAGCAAGAAAGTCACAGAATGGGCTTCTTTGTACTGACATTCTCCTTAAATTGTAGGTCCTGACCGCAGATGGAGTCTCCTTAGCTGAATGTTGGGGTCCTTAAAAATCTGCCAACAGAATTTATTGCTGTTGTTGTTGTTGTTGTTGTTGTTGTTGCTATGATGATGATAATAATAATAATAATAATTATTATTATTATTTGCACCCCTCTTTTTCTCTCTCAAAAAGAGACTCAAAGTGGCTGATGCTAAAACCAAGAATACAATTTAAAACTTAAAAATATACAAACATTAAAAGAGAATTAATAATAATAATAATAAACTTTATTTATAGACCAACCTATCTTCCCAAAGGGCAGTTTCTAACATATGGCAACCATTCAATGCCAAAGAAAACCATACAAACAGTTTAGTTTTAGAATTAAATATTAACAGTATTGAAAATTAACAATTAAATCCCTTAAAACCCTTAAAGATTTTCTGAATGTCACCTAGTGACAATTACAAGAATTTGTTGTGCACTGTTCACTGTGGACTCTGAAGAAGATGCACAAAAAGGAAAATTAGCCGGTTAGCAAACTTTGCAAATGCTATCAGGTAATGCTTGATTTTTATACCTATTTTATTGATATATATACCTGGGAGTCATGTAAAAACTTCTTGGCCCAAAGGGGGTTGCAAGTGGAAAAAGTTTAAGAAGCTCTGGTCTATACCACCAAAATAAGCCACCTGTAATTTTGAGTATTCAGTTATGGAGCTGCCTCAAATTCACCCTGTTAGTGTTATACTTAACTTAATTGAATGAGTTCATCCACTTATATACAATCTTTTTCTGCTGCTTTCTACAGGCACTTCAAGACAGGGATTAAACCCACGATGAAGAGGGTTTAAGAAACCCACTTCATCATGGGTTTAAGTCCCTACGCCCAAACAAACCCCGTGCTTTCTGGGGGGGGGGGGTCCATGCCAGCACAGTAACTACCATGCCACCTCAACCTGCCCAAAAAGCCTTTATTATTATTATTATTATTATTATTATTATTATTATTATTATTATTATTATTATTTTTAAAAAACCTTACTGGATCACCATGATGCTGCTCCAGCAGCCCTTCTGGCATGTAAAAATGACTCTCCAGGACGGTTGTTGGAGCAGCGTCATGGTTACCCGGTAAGGTTTTTTTTTTTTTTTTAATTAGGCTATGGGGGTTTGGGGGAGTTTGGAAGAGGGCACCATCTTGCATCTTTTCTTTGAGCTCCAGAAGATAACAGATTACAGGCCAACAGTTTATTTTTAGACTGAAAATAGTTGAATAAGCAAAGAAACCACTGGAGATACAGTCATAATGGTTTTACTAGGGTAACACAAAATAAAAATCTTAATAAATCTTATAAAAATAAGTCCATTTTCAAGACCCAAGTCATTTCCTCAGCAGTTCCTCTCTGTTTAGCCATTACTGTCACATTTGATTGACTAGCATCTTAAATAATTCCGCTGTGAAATGCTGCTTTATGTTTAGCCCCTGATAGGTTCCCTGTCTAAGGTGACAACATTCGCAACTGAGACAAATTCTTTCTGTGACTTTTTGTTGTGTGAATGTGCAATTATAGTGAAATATAGTGAATGACAGCATTCTGCATAGCTGGTATTTTTTCCAACACATTCATTCAGTTTCAGGATGCAGTAATGTCACAAAAAAGCAGCAATTATATCCCTCCAACGTAAATTAGGAATCTTAATGTAGAATCACATATTTGTCTGGAAAGGAGTATGAACTGAGTGTACTGCAGACCTAAACCTTTGTGTCTGGCTGCACTACACTTTCACAGTGCTATAAAGCTATTGCAAATCATAGCTAAATAGAATGAGGTCTGAAGTATTTAGCATATTTTGGAAACAAACTCCACAACTGTGGCCTTGAAAGATAACAGTGACCATTATTTTGAGGGGTCTGTTTTATTTCGAATTCAAAACACCAAAATGTATTTTGTTTTGGGTTGTTGTGTGTTTCTGGGCTGCATGGCCATGTTCCAGAAGTATTCCCTCCTGACGTTTTGCCCAAATCTATGGCAGGCATCCTCTGGGGTTGTGAGGTATATGGGGAAAACTAAGAAAGGAAGGTTTATATATCTGTGGAAGGTCCAGGGTGGGAGAAAGAACTCTTGTCAGTTGGAGGTCAGTGTGAATGTTATAATTAATCACCTTGATTTGCATTGAATAGCCTAGCAAGCTTCATCTTCTGGCTTCTTCCTGCCTGGGGGAATCCTTTGTTCAGAGTTGTTAGCTGCCCCTGATTGATTCCTGTCTGGAATTCCTCTATTTTTATAGTGTTGTTCCTTATTTACTGTTCTGATTTTAGGGGTTTTTTTAAATACTGGTAGCCAGATTTTGTTCACTTTCATGGTTTCTTCCTTTCTGTTGAAATTGTCCACATGCTTTTGGATTTCTATGGCTTCTCTGTGTAGTCTGACATGAGAATGAAGAAGGCAGGGCCAGGAAGACATCTTTCCACCATTTCTCCTTTACCATCAGATGGGAGCGTTCCCCCCTCCCCCCCAAGGTCTAACTGCCATTCTAGACCAGAATGAAGAAGGCGGGGCCAGGAAGACATCTTTCCACCATGTCTCCTGTATCAATTTAATGATATAATAATTTATAATAATATAATACTATACTAATATTATAATATATTGTATATACATATAATATTGATAATAATATTATGATGTAATACAATGTAATAATAATTATAATTCACTATTATAATTGTATATTTATGTTACATGCAATATTACTAATAATATTGCAATATAGTAGTATAATATAATATATTGTATGCATATATACTTGTAAACCACCCTGAGTCCCCTTCGGGGTGAGAAGGGTGGCATATAAATGTCGCCAATAAATAAATAATAAATAAATAGTTGTCAGGGTGGTCCAGCATTTCTGTGTTCTCAAATAATATACTGTGTCCAGGTTGGTTCATCAAGTGCTCTACTATGGCTGACTTCTCTGGATGAGTTAGTCTGCAGTGCTTTTCATGTTCCTTGATTTGTGTTAGGGTTGTGCATTTGGTGGTCCCATTGGTGCAAATTTGCCCATTTGCACCAATGGGAACACTTCCAGGGCTTGTTTCTCTATCATTTTTATGGCTATCAGGATGAAACTTGCTACACTTGTAGGACACATTTGCCACTGTAAGTCCCCCAAGTTTCAGAATGTTTCACTCATCTGCTTATGTTTGGCATTTTTTTTTCTAAATAACATTTTTTTAAAAAAACCTTACATGAGCTATTTATTTGAATTTATCTAGTGACACAACATAATCAGGGAACAATTCCTCCAAAGTTTCAGAAATATTTGCAAATCCAGTGAGATTTAGGGATTTTTTTTTTCAATTTCACCACTTCGGCTGAGTCACTCTCTAGTCTTAATGAATCCTTCGTGAACAGAATCCTCCCCCCAAATGAATCTTAGTAAATGGAACCCCCCCCCCCCACACACACACACACACAAACACACACATACAAAAAAAATGATCATAAAGGCCTTCTAAACTGTGGGTGCTGTGTCTGACTGCTGGCTGGCTGCTAGACTAACAACATGATCCTTAACTGTGGCTAGCTGGTTGTTTCTGTTGCTGGCTGGTTGTGGCTGCTATACTGCTAGGCTAAAAAGCTGGTGCCTGCATGCCACAACAATTTTTAACCAATACCACCACCACTTTGCCACAGCAACGCGTGGCCAGGCACAGCTAGTGAAATATAAAATCTTGATTCTCTGCTTTGAATTGAATTACATTGTCATGTAAACTCATATAATCCAATTCAATCTGGATTATCTGCTTTGATAATCCACATTATAGGGCAGTGTAGATCCATCCTAGCATTCTGATTCTCTTGCTGTTTTGTCAGAACTGACAGAAAGGGGGACATTGGGCACAAGCTAAATGGGGGGGGGGGCGTACCTTGGGAAGTCTGACTTGGCCATGGTGGTCCACACTCTGGTTACATCCCATATAGATTACTGCAACACACTCTACGTGGGGTTGCCTTTGAAGACTGTTTGGAAACTCCAATTGGTCCAACGGGCAGCAGCCAGGCTGCTAACCAGAGTGGCATATAGGGAGTTGCATCAGTTCCACTGGCTGCCAGTCTGCTTTTGAGTACAGTTCAAAGTGCTGGCTTTAGCCTATAAAGCCCTAAATGGTTTCAGCTCAGTCTACCTGTCCAAACACATCTCCCTCTATGAACCACCTCATAGATTAAGATTGTCTGGGGAGGTCCTGCTCTCGATCCCACCTTCTTCACAAGTACGATTGGTGAGGACGAGAGACAGGGCCTTCTCAGTGGTGGCCCCTTGGCTGTGGAATTCCCTCCCTAGCAATATCAGATCAGCTTCCTCCCTCCTGGCCTTTAGAAGGAGAGTAAAAACCTGGCTTTGGGAGCAGGCCTTTGAAAAATAGGGTAGTGCAACAATCTTAACATGAAATTGTGCAATGTGATTACGGAACGGCATTAGACCTTGTTTTTGGATGACATGTTTTAACATTGAAATGTATTTTAATTATTGCTATGATGTATGTGTTAATTTTTAAATCCAATTTTATATTTACATTTTAGGCAATGTTTAAATGTTGTTTGTAAGATGCCTTGAGTCCCCTTCGGGGTAGAGAAAGGTGGGATATAAATGAGGTAAATAAATAATAAATAAATAAAAATGGGGAGGGAACCAGCAATTCATATTGCAGAGAACCTCACATGCAGGTTTCAGGGAACTTTACAACCTCACAGGACGATTTGGTTATGTCGAACAGATTTGGCCTTCTCAGATGTTTACCAGAGCTAGGCAGCTGGCAGTTCTGCTTGTGCATTTGCTGGTCTTGAAACCATTGGGCCCCATGTTTCCTCAACTTTACTTTGCCTACCTAATGTCTCCCTGAGGAAGACAGGATTTGTGATTATATATCATAGATGATTGTGGTATTGCATTAAAGTTCAAGTGGCTCAACTCCTTATTCTGGTGCAAACAGAATTTCTCCTGAGCACAGGGAGTGAAATACCTCATCCAAACTAATATCTGCTTTCAAGGTTAAAGTCATATTTTTATTTTCAGTTTTCCTTCTCATAATTGGTAAGGTTATATCTATGAATATTATAGTATCTAATCTGACAATTTTCAAATAGGTTAAAAGGCAATCCATCATCTCCTTTAGAATGTGATATTAACAGCTTTATAGTGAAATTAGGCTTTGAAAAATGGGTAAAGGTTGTCTATGAAAAAGCTCTTTTTATGACAAAGATAATTGAACCCATGGAGAGAGAAGTATAACCTGGAAACGATTTAGAAAATTCATCACAAAAGTGTGTCATTATATTAATTTAGAGAGAAAATCGCTTTTTTATTTACCCAACTCTAATGAATTCATCTCCCTTGGTTCAGGGGAGAGAAGGGAATGACAATTTTTAAAATAATGAACATATCAAACATAGAATGTAACCTTGTCATACTCCATATAAGAATTATTTCAAAACAATGTCTATTTTTAAGTGCCTTTAACAATCAATGAGGAATTTCTTTATGTAAATTTTATAAATATTTTTCTTTGAAAGATAGCCTGCAGTGGCTTGGAGAAACTCATAATCAATAAAATTATTAAGGATGCTTTCATTTTATATAACTGATATGTATTATTCAGCAATGAAGGCACATGAGGTAGTGAAAGTTCAATCCCAGAATGAATCGGAAATAAATCACTTCTGAAAAATAACTATTTATCACCACATGATGATTGTAAAATATAGGACTGACATTTGAAGATAGCTATGGCAAGCAAGGTTCAGTATTATAAAGTTTAGCTAAAGATTTTGGAGGTAAAATAATTGAGGATGGTTTATGGTCAGTCATATTGATATTTCAGTAATATCAATATGACTGACCATAAACCATCCTCAATTATTTTACCTCCAAAATCTTTAGCTAAACTTTATAATACTGAACCTTGCTTGCCATAGCTATCTTCAAATGTAGAGTAATATCATCATAAAAGAAATAATAAAAGGGGATATATAAAAAGACTGATACCAGTTATGTTACCCCTTTAACCAAAGTGTTATAATTACATATAAAAACCAGCATATATAAGAGTGGCTATAGACGTTTTCCAAACAGCTTGTTAATATGCCTGTTGCATTTTTTTGTGTTTGGAACAAGACGATACAAACAACATCTAATTCAGTTCACAGCTGTAAGATTAATGATTTAGTATTTAGTTATATGGCACTTTATATGCTCTCTACTTATGCTATCCTCCCAAGCATCTATTTCCTCTGCCAGGTCTGTTCTTTTGTGTCCTAGTGTTGCTTTGGTATTGTTGCAGTGTCTACACCTTAGCCAACAGCCCTGCAGCTTAAAAATTGTCCCCTTCCCCCTCAGAATGTTCTTTGACATGGCTGTGCGAGAAAAATTGGCATGGGCATTACAGTGTTGTTGTTGTTTTTTTTTTTTTTTTTTACAACTTAGGCCCCTTCCATACTGCCAGAAGAGAGGTCGACCAAGGGCAAGATGGATGGATGGTATCCTTGAAGTGACTGGCTTGACCTTGAAGGAGCTAGGGGCGGCGATGGCGGACAGGGAACTCTGGCATGGACTGGTCCATGAGGTCACAAAGAGTCAGAAACGACTGAGTGAATGAAGAAGAAGAAGATACTGCCCCTATATCCCAGGATCTGATCTCAGGTTATCTGTTTTAAATTGGAGTCCCACTACCAGAAAGCCTGGGATAAATACATAATCTGGGATCAGATCCTGGGATATAGGGGCAGCATGGAAGGGGGTTGAGAGTAATCCTGGATGAGACCTACAGCCCATCTGGCCCAACATGGTAAGTTTTTCTTTTAATTTAAAGGGCTTTGGGGATGGAGTTGGTCCCCCCATGCCAGCTCAGAAGCTACAGCGTTGGCATGGGGGCAACCCCCGGGAAAGCCCAGTACTTTTAGACATCCATAGGGACTTAAACCCGCTTTGGAAAGGGTTTCTTTAAGCCCTGTGTGGAAGTGCCCGCAGAAAGTCTGGCTCTACACTGCCCTTTATCCCAGGATCTGATTCCTGTTTTAGCTCAGCCTGAGCCTGAGATTGGGCCCATTCAGCCAGTAATTGTCCTTGCACCTGCTTTGCCAGAGGACTCTGGGTTTGGGCCTGATATGCAGCCAGAGTCTGTTCCAGTGGATTCTGGGACCAGAGACAGAATGGTTGCAAACAGGCATTTTGAACCACATTCCTCTCTGCCATCAAGGCCAGTTCACCAGGTGTCAGATGGATATTCTAGTTTTGAGGAGGATAATGAGTTTGACAGGAAGGGAGCGATAACTCACCGAAGGAAGGAACGAGAATGTTTATGGAGAAGTAAACGACTGCTTTAGAAGCGCTCTAATGAGTAGTTTTCTCATGAGAGAAAGACCTTGGATTTTCCTTAAATGCCTGGTTCTTCTATAGCAGAGGTGGCAACATTGCAATTCAAGAGAGATCTTTGCTCCGTGCTCCTGTATATTCTTGCAGCCGTGGATTTTGCTTCAAGTTCCAGCCTTGTTTTGCCTATGAATCCAGTTGAATGTTCCATTTGGATTTCTATTACCTTGGATTACTTTGGAGTTTGATCCTGCATTCTCGTCTTGTTTCCTGTGGTTCCAGTTTGTCTCATGCCTTGGAATTGAATCTTGTTTGGACTATTCTTGAAGCCTTTCGTGGGACTGAGTTCAATATCTGGTTTGGACTATGTTTTTTGAGTGACTCTCTTAGACTCTTGCTTTAAGGCTTTTAAGTGCATAGCTCTTGTGGATTTAAATCCATTTTATTGACTCTGAACTTTATTTGCTTGTGCTAACTTATAACCTTCAATAAACAGCTTGTTTGCTTATATTCTGGGGCTCCAGTGTGGTTTTAAGGTGCCTACGCAGCCTAGGGGTGCAACAATTCCAAATTATCTGCTTTGAACTGGATTATATGAGTCTACGCTGCCAGATAATCTGGGATAAGAAGATAATCTGGGATCAGCTCCTGGGATATAGGGCAGTGTAGATCCAGGCAAAGTATAGCTTTCCTAAGATCACCTGATGACCTCAGGACAGAATCAAACACAGCTCACCACCACGTTTCCCTTAAGAAAACAAGAATCTAATGAGCAATAGTCCTAGGTAGGACTGTAGTACAAGACCATTAGGAAATCTCAGGGCTCTCTAGGGATGGATCTGATCCCAGATTATCTATTTATCTTAGATTATCTAGCAGTGTATACTCATATGATCCAGTTCAAATCAGCCTTACAAAATTTCTAGGTCACATAGCCACTTTGATAATTAAGTTATATATCAACCCTTTTATACTACAGTTGGAACCTTCTGTTCCTAAAATGCACGTTTGATTTACAGAATGCACAGTAGTGAATGGTATCACACAACATTCTACAAATTATGTTTTATAAAAGGAAATCCCTTATTGCTGTTGGATCCTCTGCTAAGTAAGACAGGAATCAAACAGAATTTTTTTTAAAAGCCTAATAACCCACATGCAATTTTGCCTGCAATGAGGTTTGCGGGAACTTTTTTTTTCAAATCACTAAAACAATCACTTTGTCAATTTAATGTTATAATACTTTAGGATCCAGCTGTGGTAATAATCAAGATTCCACCTGTTCTGTGAATTAGCTTGAATATAGATAGATAGATAGAAGGTGGCTGTTCCTTCTTCCACCCACAACATTCATTAAATGAAACAGTTTGAAACCATATTAATAAATATTTCTTTCTAAATTGTTTCCTGCTCTGGTGCAGTCTCATGAAATATACATCTCATTTTCTAGGTAGTCTCAATGAATCAATGTTCAAAAAACACTGTAGGCTTCTCATGTCAGTAGCATAATGTGAACTAAATGCAGGAAACACAATTTGAAATTGCAGCCAATGGTGCCTAAACACTTATAGTTCAATATTGTTTTAAACATCAGCATGGCCTTTGAAAGTAAAATATCAAACAGTTGTTCAAAAGATATTACTGATGTATTTTTTTATTATAAGAACCATTGATGCATATTTGAAAATGTTGGGATGAAGGTATATTTGGGATTGATGGTAGTAGGGTTTACCTTCATATATCAATACTTAATGATTAAAACTTTTTCTAAGCAGAATAACTGTACTTTGTAACATTTTAAAAAGCCGATAATACTTAGCAAGATTTATTCTGAGTAACCTCACACTGACATACTATGTCATTTCTAAATGTCAAAGATTTTATGCCCACTTCATGAGAACAGATCTCACCCTTAGGGACAGTATTTGTACAGCATATCTTTTAAAAGTCTTCTAAAAATCAGTTCAGTAACCCTCAGTGACCCTTGTTCTTCTCAAAAGGCTGAGAAATGAGAGAACTTAATCTTTCTCTATTATCCTTAAAATTGGTTCATACATCCCATCTTTCCTGAGTGAAGATAAAACAGGCATAATTAAGAAGCCAAGTATGGTCATCTGTTATTGCTCAAAGAAATTCCACATTTTTTTAAAAAAAAATTCTGCAGTTGCACATGCCTGCAGATATAGAATTAGCTTTCTACAAAGTCCTGCTCAAAGGCTATGCCATTGAGCAAGTTCTCCCATATTCTACTACACAGGTAAAGTTTCAAGTTGGCCCATGTCTACTATCTGAGAACTCCCCAGAATGAGATAATATTTCACAAGACTTTTAGCATGGGTTTGATGCTCCCTAGCCACATATAAAAAGCACTTACAACTACACAACATCATTGTAAATTCACTCCAAACCAGTGTTCAATTCATGTTGAAGGAGTATTTTTCAAAAAAGGGGAACCCTTATTTTTAATCAGCTTGAAAGGGCTTTGAATTGATGTTCAGAGTGTTTTGGGTGATGTGATAATCCAAAAGCACATCTGCAGTGAATATAGGGACAGTGACATGTGAAAGTGGATATTTTGGGGGCATTACTTTGCATTGCTTCACTTCCCCATGGTCAAACCGCTTGCTATTTCATGTCTGGACAAGCAAACCTCTTTCAACAGTGCAGTTTACCAATCAAAAGTATGCTTCCCCCTTGCTGAATACACAAGAAGAAGAAGTTTATAATTGCAAAATGCATCTTAACATTTTTTATTTGTATATTTAGTGTTTATAGGGACAGTGTATGTGAACGTGTTAGAAAAGATGGAAGTAATTATTTTAAAAGTCCGAGTTCAACGATATTTTGAATTCACAAGTTAAAGAATTCTTCTGGGGCAATTTGGGATGAGACAAGTTCTAGAAGCTGTAATAATGTAAAAACACTTTCAGATTTCTTCAAGTGCTTGAAAAATGGATTGGTGCAATAAGAAGAGTGCATATCACCATGTTCAAGCTCAAAGCAAGACAGTTTGCAATGATAGGGCCCATTTTAGAGACTCGAGAAGATAATGATGCTGGGGAAAATGGATGGAAAAAGGAAGAGGGACTGACCAAGGACAAGGTGGATGGATGATATCCTTGAAGTGACTGGCTTGACCTTGAAGGAGCTGGGGGTGGCCACGGTCGATAGGGAGCTCTGGTGTGGGCTGGTCACGATGAGTCAGAAGCAACTAAACGAATGAACAACAAACAGTGAATAACAAAGATAATGACCTGAATGTCTGCTATGTAAGTACAGAGAAGTTTTCTAAGAACAAAGAAACTCATCATCAGAAGTCTAATGGCCATAGCAACTATGGTTATAATGATGTTACAAGTTAATGGAGATCAACATTGTTGGAAGAATTGCCCACACAGATGAAATAATGGATTTTCAAGATATTCAAGGTACAGAGCTCACATCCATGTCTTTCAAGAACTCTCAAATCTCCCCCTCCAATCTTTTATCTGCAAGAAAAAGGAAAAGTGATCTAGTGTTGGTATAATGTGAAATTTGGTACTACATAGGATCTGTCACTGAGTCCTGGATAAGAGGCTCTAGGATAAAAAAAAGCTTATCTATGGATATTATTGCTTAATTTTATTGATTGTGGCAATGAGAATATGAAGCTTATACATGTGCCTAATGCAAAGGAATTCTTCTGAATTGGGTTGCATATCAATAAGTGTGTGTGATAATAAGTATATTTTTACTTTAAAATTGTCACAAATAAAAGATGAGTGAAAGTGCCAAATTTTGTGTTAAAAGTTGATCAAAGTGTATATACAAGGCAAGAGTAATGAGAGTCTGGAGGGTTTCAACAATTGCATTGAGAAAGGTGTTCAATGATAGGAAGTTAAATCTATTCTTAATTATTTTGTTTTTCTAATTAGAAAGTAAATAACCTTATTAAAAAGAATGCTTTTTCTTCTTGTCATGTTAGCCTGTTCAACGTGAGACAATTAGTGCAATCTATGGGTGAATTATGGAGCTCATTTTATCAATGAGGAGGAAAGTTCTTTTATGAGAAGTATTTGATATTATCAGCAAAGAAATTTGCTTTCTTTTAAAATTCAGTGTATCTTTTAAAAATCAACTTTTTGCATTTCATTTAGAGGAGACTTTTGTCTTTTGATAATACCTCACAAAAGCAGTTTATTTTAAGATGTAAGCTGTCATAGATGTCCTGCTGCCTCAATGGGTATCTTTTGACTAGATACAGAGAAAGAGAGAAAGAAAGATATTCTATGTGTGTTCCTTCAAAAGAACTAAATGTGGGAAAAAGTGAGTACATAGGTTTGATTATGACCAAAGTCTAAGGAAAAGGACCAAAAAACATACTGAAGAGCTTTTCTTTTATCTGATGGTTTGGAAGTGACAGACTGTTCGCATTGCAGAAGATAGGTCCCATGGTTGCCTTTACAGAAGCATGGATTAAATACACTCATGTATACTCAAATCTTCATGGAAACAATTTCCAGTGAAGGAAATGGAACAAATAAGTGTAGTTTTTTTATTGCTGATGAACTAATGAAATAATCAGACCATACGCCACTATATGAATTGAAATATGGGCAACTTTATTGTCACCTTTTAAAATGTTTCTTGTGACCTTATCACAAAGGAATCGCTTCACCTAGCTTTGTGGAAGAAAGAGGGGCAGTGGAGTGAATCCGTCGCCCCGACCTCAGCTCCCCATCACACGTCGGAAGCATTGTCGTATGGAGCCAGCACAACAAAGGAAGCCTTAGGGAGGAATTATATGGCTTGGGTGCAGCATGTGGCCCTTGGAAGGGTTCCTGGGGCTTATTTTCCACCTCATGAACCATAACACCCCCATCTTTTGCTCCACTTTAAAAACCTTGTAAATGATGTTAGAGAGTTTCAAAAGGTTGGTGTGGGCTTCCCACCTCAAAATAGTTATTCCAAATATCTTGACAAACAACACAATAATGACAAGAACTGAGGCAGCACCAGTTCTGGTCACCTATTTGGTTTCATGGGTTGATTTTCTTTATTTAGAATGTGGTGTTACTGCAGTTACCTCTTGCTATTCAATCTAGACCAACTGTGAAATAGCAAGACAAGGTTTTTCCTTTGAACAGCTTTATGGAATACTGTATCTGTAATGCTTCATTCCCAATATTCTAGTTAACATTTGATACAAATTTGGAAACCTGCAGATATTTTTGCCTATTTGAAATCATCATTGTTCCTCATGCTGCAATTTTGAAGTAGGTAAAATCACTGATACAGTTTGGCTTGTATCTAGGGAATGTAGAATTGTACAGGCACATAATAAGACCTTTACATTTCAGAAAGTATAATTAATATTATCATAGAATTGCTAGAACATATTATGTAGTTCAGAAAGTTAGTTGCTATTAGTTCCACAGTTTCCTAGTCTTATAAATTGAAAGTGGAGGAGTATGACATTATATATTTAAATCCACCCTCCAGAAAGCATCTGTTGGATAGTTTCCTTGGATAGTTCCTTGAACATTTCTCCTCCCCCTCCTCATCTCTGCTTTTCCTCTTGTCCTCTTCCTATTGTATTTGTTCTTCTATGTAAACTCTATCTATCTATCTATCTATCTATCTATCTATCTATCTATCTATCTATCTATCTATCTATCTATCTCTTTTTGATAAAAAAGCACAATTCAATATTATCCAGCCCCATATGCCTTGTATTTCTCATTTGTTTTCGCATACTATTGATCTTCCTTTGGCTTTTATGTGAGATTACATGTATATAGCTTTATGTTCCTTATGTTTTTTAAGCAAAAGTGGACTTCTCCAAAATATAGCATTCTATATGGCACATAAAGCCATTTTAAATAAAAACACTCTCCTTTCTTTGCTTATGTCTTCTTAAATACACTCTTGGCTCCTTAGAATGCAATCATGCTTGAAGTAGGAAAATTCAGAGTGAACTCTATAATAAGAGATGCAGTACAAAAGGGGGAAAGGGTTATTTTAAACAGAATTTATTTTCTTTACTTGTAAGAGTTTAATCAATATTTAACAATTAGGTGTTTCCAGGCAGAGGGTTTCTATTGATGGTATTCAAAAGCACTGCAACACCTATTCCAGCTTTTTGTCCTTAATGACTTTTTTCCTAGTAGGTAGTCATTGTCCTAGTAAGAAAAAAGATGGAAGGATATAGAAGAGGGTTAGAGGTGGAAGATATCTGCACTTGGAACTCTTTCACATTATGGAACAGAGCAATAAAAACAACAACAACAACAACAACAACAACAAGTAATACATAATTTTATTTCTTACCTGCCTCTCCTTATGGTTCGGGGCAGGTTACTGCTAAAAACAAAGTCATCTAAAACATTCTAAAATACATTTATTAAAACATATTTCTACAAAATGTATATTAAAATACAAAGATTTAACAAAAGACGCATGTTTAAAATTTGTGATTAAAATTGGCTGGGTAGGCTTGCTGGAAGAGAAAGGTCTTCAAATACGTTTTAAATTCCTGCTCTTCCAGCAGGTTGTTCCACAGTCTTGGGATGGCTGGTGAAAAGATCCTGTTGGTGACGGTGGACAGTCAGGTTCTGGCAGGCTGGAACCCCCCCCCCCCCCAGAGGACCTAAGGTTTCAGAGTGGATTGTACGGGAGAAGGCGATCCTGTAGGTAGCCTGAATCCAAACCATGAAAGGTTTAAAGGTCAAGACCCATATTTTGTACTTTGCTCATAAACTAATTGGCAGCCAAGTGGAGTGACTTTAGGTCTAACAGGTTCACTGCTGGCTGTTTATGTAAGCAATATGGCTGTCATATTTTGAACCAGCTGGAGTTTCCGAACTTGGTACAAAGGTAGCCCAATGTAAAGACACATTGCAAAGTACAACCTTGAGGTTACCAGTGTGTGCACTACCATCTTGAGGTCCCACAAATCTAGGAAGGGGCACAGCTGGTGGATCCTGACCATCGCATCTACCTGGGCTGACATTTGGAATAAACAGATGCAGGGGGCACTCCCAAGCTGTGGACACAGCCTTTCAAGGGGAATGTAGCCCCATCCAAAACTGGTTAAAATACTTCTATCCCCAGATTAGGACCATTGATGGCAAGCACCTCTGTTTTGTCTGAATTCAGTTTCAATTTGCTTTTCCTCATGCAGCCTATTACCTCCTCCAGGCATTCATTCAGAGAACACATGGTGTTGTTGAAGGCATGGAGAAATATATTTGGATGTCATCAGCATACCAGTAACACCCCATCCCATGCCTCCAGATGGGCTCTCTCAATGGTTTCATGTAAACATTAAAAAACATTGGGGATAGAATGGCACTTTGTGAAATGCCACACAACAGCTCTTTTTTTGAGGAGTAGCTATCCTCAAGCGCCACCCTCTGGAACATGCCTGAGAAGTATGACCAGGACCACTGCAACACACCCACGCCCCTCCCGCAAGCATTTCAGAAGCATACCATGGTTGATGGTATCGAAAGCCACTGAGAGGTTTAGAAGCATCAATAGAGACAGACACTCCTTGTCAGTGTTAAGATGGAGATCATCCACTAAGGCAACCACAGCAGTCTCAACTCTGTATCCTGATCTGAAGCCGGTTTGAAATGGGTCAGGGAAGTGTGTGTCATCCAAGACAGCCTGAAGTTGAAGGGCAACTGCCTTCTCAACCACTTGAACCCAAAAAAGGAAAGTTAGAGACTGATATATAATTATTAAGGTCCAAGGGATCCAGAGAGGGCTTTTTCAGCAGTGGTCTAACTACTGCTTCTTTTAAACAGAATGGAAAATTCTCCTCCCTAGATGACCAGCCAAGAGGGGCAGGGGTCAATAAAGCAATTTGTCTTCTTTACTTGTCTCAGCAGTTTGTCCAAATCAACAGTATACTGGTCCAATAACTGGTCCAGTGTAATCCCACTCACAGAGTTTCTGGACACCTCATTGTTGGCTTCTGCTCCAATGACAGCTTGCTCTAATGCAAGGGATGTTATCTGTTAAAAGCACCACAGTGAGCTATTGAAGGTTCTAATAATGGGTCAGGTACTTGAGTTAAGCCTCTCACCACTCTTAACAGCTCAGCTAGATGTGAATCTGCAGGTGCAATGTGTGCAGATAATAATGCTTCCAATTTAATCTTATGGAATTGTGGAATTTGCAGTTTCAGAGGGGTATTTCGAAAAGCATCAAATTCTGTCTGATAATGGAAACTAAGCAATCGCATCCCTGGATAACTGTAACTACACCACATTTTTTAACCCACTTGTCCTCAAGGCAGAGCCAGCTCTAGGTAATTTTCAAGTGTAGGCGAACAGAATTTTGGCACCTTCCCCCCTAACCAATCACTGAAAAAATAAAAGCGTTGGATAAGTGAAAACGTTGGATAATGAGGGATTAAGGAAAAAGGCTCGGGCTGTGGCGCAGGCTGGAGAGCAGCTGCAATGAATCACTGCAATGAATCACTCTAACCAGGAGGTCATGAGTTTGAGGTCCGCTCGGAGCCTATGTTTGTCTTGTCTTTGTTCTATGTTAAAAGGCATTGAATGTTTGCCTATATGTGTAATGTGATCCGCCCCGAGTCCCCTTCGGGGTGAGAAGAGCGGAATATAAATGCTGTAAATAAATAATAAGTAAATAAAAACAGCCTAGCGGCTGTTAGGAATTGTGGGAGTTGCAGTCCAAACACCCGGAGGGCCGAAGTTTGCCCCATGCCTGCCATAGATAGTTGAGCAAATAGTTTTCATGGTTGCCCCTCGCTGTTAGGAATTGTGGGAGTTGGAGTCCAAAACAACCAGAGGGCAGACATTTGCCTATGCCTGCTGTAAAGTAAATAAATGCAACTTGGCAGCACTTTTAAATGCCATGACTCAATGCTATAAGATCCTGGAAGTTTCAGAAAGTCTCCGTGCCGGTGACTCCCTCCCTCAAGCCCAGGTATCTGACGCAACCAATCAAGAGGCAGATAATAATAATAAAAATTGCAGATAATAATATTTGCAGATAATAATAATAATTGGAGATAATAATAATATTTGCAAATAACAATATGAACAATAATATTTGTAGATAATAATAATAATATTATTTGCAGATAATAATATTTGCAGATAATAATATTAAAGGTAAAAGGTAAAGGTTTTCCCCTAACATTAAGTCCAGTCATGTCTGACTCTGGGGGTTGGTGCTCATCTCCATTTCTAAGCCGAAGAGCCGGCGTTACCTATTGATCTACTCACATTGGCATGTTTTCAAACTGCTAGGTTGGCAGAAGCTGGGGCTAACAGCGGGCGCTCACTCCGCTCCCGGGATTTGAACTTGCAACCTTTCATTCTGCAAGTTCAGCAGCTTAGTGCTTTAACACACTTTGCCACCGGTGCTCCAACTAATAATATTATTTGCAGATAATAACCCTAACCCCAGCCCTCCCTGGGAGCACTCAGAGAGCTCCATCAACCCTGCTCCCAAACCCCCAGCCCGCCCCAAGTCCCGGCTTACGGCACTGAGGAGTCACGCGAGGACTTGGGGATGCTGCAGGAAGCACCACAGGTCGGAGGGGCTGCCCGCCTTGGCCGCTCCATAGGCGCCCCCGTCGCCCTGGCCCCCGCTTTCCATGCCGCCGCCCTCCATTCCTCGCCAGTGCTGGAAGCAAGCTGCGACCACCACGCCCGAACTTGTGTGGCCTCCTCCTAAGGCCACGCCCCCAGGGAGGAGACTTCAAGTCCCAACAGCCTCACTGCTTTGGCTGATGCTTGGGGTTGGTGGGAACTGGAGTCCAAAACACCTGGGTCACCATCGAAGCTTGGGAAGCACTTAAAGGAAGTGACTCTGCGCCTCTGCTTTAAAGTGAAGGCACCTCGGCACCACTTTTAACTGCCATGGTGGCCCGGCTGCTGCGGAGGCCAGGCCAGGCCAGGCCGTGGAAGCAGGAAGGCCATGCCTGGGTGGAGGTGCCTCAACAGTGCCCCCTAGGGGATGGCGCCTACAGCAACCGTCTACTTCGCCTAATGTTTGAACCGCTTCTGCCTCAAGGCTTGTCACAATCCAAGCCTCTGCTGGTATGCAGGCAGAGGTGACCCAAGAACAACACTGAGCTTGTGTCCAGAACTATTTTACTTTAAACACATACATAAATTACTTGACTGTTTTCAAGGTCCGAGTTCAAACATAAAGATAGCTCATCACTGCAATATATAGAATAATGTCTCATGAACTAGGAGCATACTACAAACGCTGGTTCAGTATTTAGGAGTATACAGTAGTCAAAAGGTCCAAGAGTCGAATGCCAAGATTTTACAGATGAATGTTCCAGGGAGCAAAAGTAAAGCATAGAGTTAGTTCCTCAGTCAAGTCACAAAGTTCAAGGGTAATCCAAAAGCCATATTCAAGAGTCAATCCAGGGATTCACAATCTACCAAGGTCCACCACAGGATACAATAGCAACAAAGTTCATCAACACAAAAGTCTTCAAGGTTCCACAAGATACAAGAATTCACAATACAGGTCTGGATACCAACAACCCACCAATTTTTTTTGGGGGGGGGACCACTAGCCTCTACAGCCTATTATGACAGATACTTCTTTCCCAAAGAGCAATCTCTAGGCTAGCCCTTTTTATGCAGATAATCACAGGTGCATCCTATCTTTCAAGCATCCTCCCTGAATTGCAGCCCCCTGTGAGTGCTTACAGATAGATTACTCTGACCTTTGGAACACAGGACTCAGATTAACCCCTTCCATACTTTTTGCAGCATCACCACCCTGCTAGTCATTATCCTATTTTATTTATCACCAATTGGTAGGAATGACGCCAGCCACCATTAACTACGGGACATTACACTATTCCAAGCACCATCAACAGTGGGATATGACAAGGCTCAAAGCAGTTACAATATAGTTTATGTGCATAGGTAAAAGCACAAACAATTAAAAGGCAGTACTGGCGGGTAGGAACAGATTGCCATTCCACCTCTCCAGGCTGTCTGTGGGGACACGATCCTGGATCCTGCCTTGAGTGCCCCAGCAGATCCAAATCCTGCTGTAGGATTAAAACCTTTTCCAGTGCTTTTTTATTAGCTTGCATGTGTTGTATGGACAACACAAGGCTAATGCAATTCCCACACTGCATTAAATGACAGTATAGAAGCAACCATAGACAAATAATTAGAATTTTCAGTTAGAGAGGTTCATTAATGTTTCACCAGATGACAACCCCAGGATTTCCATGAGAAGCAGCTGTGGGAATTGAAGTGGCAATCATACTGGTACAATTGTCTAGTGTGAAAGCAACCCTTGACTGTTTTGCAAAATAGCATAACACTAAAAGTGTTTTTGTCACTAAAATTAAATAATAAAGTCATTAAAATCATCATAAAATCAAAATGGTTTGCAAGACTAGATTAAGTGATATGTCCTAAGTGCATCAACATTGCAACTGAATACAACTCTTATCATAACTCAATAAACAAAAGTGTAACATTCAATGATCTAATTGAGGAGGAGAAAAGAGTTGGCGGGGAAGGTTAATTGAATTCTGTACATCATAATTCTGTACATCCAGAAATTTGAAAAGTTACTTTGGGAGACTATGATCCCCAGGTTCCTAAGCCAGCATGACCACTGACCACGATAGCTGTAGGATTCTGGGAGTTCTGGGAGTTTAGTCCCCAAAATTATTTTTCAAGAATAATAATTATTCTTATAGATGGCATCTGAAATACTAATATGGCCAGATTTAAGTCTACCTCTACTGTATATCACATGTGAGCATCATTTAAAGAATACATTGCAAGGAAGTCTCCTTGCATTAAGCAACTAGGTCAGAATTAATCATTTCTTGCAGAGTTAAAATGGTTCTGCATCATTAGCATAATGATATGGAAGTGCTGGGGAACTGAATCGCTGTCAAAATATATTTATCTGCTGATCTGCCTCACCAAGCCATTATGCAACATAAAACATGTTACAGAAGTGACAACCACAGAATGCGCCATCATAGTGTGCCATTTTTGTTTGTTTGTTTGTTTGTTTGTTTATCAGATTCATGCTGCCAGGTGGGATGGGAAAAACATCATTTCCTTTTTAAATACTTACTTTGTTATTATGGGGATGGCTTCATCACAGCTACTGTGGTGTTCTTACTTTACAGCCTGTGCTAAATCTCAACAGTATACAGAGGAGGCAAACAACACTGGGAGTCAGCATTAGTTATAAAACTGAAAATTTACCACTTTAAGTCATAGCAAGCTTCCCAGAGATTGATGCCTTGTGTGTGTCTTCATTCAAGGCACTCCCAGAACAATTCTGCAAACACTTCAGATTAGCTCTTCATTAAGCCAAAACAGAACAGCTATACTACACATCATCATTTGGGTTTACGCTTTTGTCCTAAAGCGCTACTGGAAAAATATGGCCTATTCAGGCCTGTTTAGCTCTCAGTCTTGTCCCATTTTCCAACTTTTTATTCTTTTAATTTTAATATATAATCAAGATTAGGAAATTATATTCCCACAGAGCAAAGCATAATCTAAAATTGGCACAGCTAGTGTTTGCTAGGCATGCAAGAAGCGAGAGAGAGATGCCTCATTTGCTTTTAAAATTGATACATTGAATATAGCACATGTAGGGAAGAATTAACTAACTGTAGCAAAATGTTTTTCTCAACTGCTTCTCTCTGTTGGAAATCTCACTATTATACTTTAAAAACAAAGATAATGAAAAAGGTTCTGTAAGCTGCAGAAAGGCTCTATCTTTAATCATCTCACTCCCACTTTAACATGAAATATGATGAGCAGTCTTCCTTATCCTAACTTCATACAGAAATATATTCTTCGAGTATATTCATATGCAAAAAAGAGATTCTAATATGTTATTATTGTTTGTTAGAGATCATTTTACAAGTCTACAGTCACCAACAGTGGAATCTGAATTGCAACAAACAAAACACTGCAATGCTTTGAAGATGAAAGTGGCTAAATGTTGCCAACAGCACCATGCAAAAGAGTTGGAAGGAAGACATGGAAGGCATGCTGAGGGATAACAATATCACACAGATGGAATTTCACTTTCAAGATATTGACAAGAAAGTAGTGTTTTAAATAAGGAATGATTTGGGAGGAAATTGTGTTGTAGAAAACTTACCAGGAAGCCCCATAAGGTACATTTATGGAGTAGAACTTTCACATTAACCCTACATGCCATATTTAAATCTGATAGAGATAGGGATTCATACACAGTTTGTTATAATACTCTGCATAATCTTTAAGTGTGATGTGAATATAGTTACTAAAAAACCAGAATCCCCGCAGACACTATCTGATCACTTACAATATGTGAAATTATCACCAATGTACATGAACATCAAGAAAATAAAGAACATATTAGTTGGGAAACCAAGAGAGGCCATCAGCCAGAGGTTTGGTTTGGACTCCAATCTGGTGATCAAGAAAACAGATTGACCTGGCTTGAAATAATTGTGAAGCTGCCTGGTTTGATTTAGCTCCATGTCTAGGGACCTTATCAGACAAGCAGGGGTAAAGCGGGGGATAGTGAAGGACAATGGGGGAAATTATGGGGCAATTGTGGAGCAGTGGAGGGAGCCGTCAGGCTCTGCTACCTCCCATCGGGGCCCTCAGTCTTCCTTCCCATGATGTTTCTTCATCTGTTCTCGCTTCTTCCTTGGCTCCTCTTCTGTTCTTCAGTTAGGAGTTGGATGCACACCTGACTCCTCTGAGTTCCGCTGTTACAATGCTGCTGCCATGGAGCCCCATGGAGTTATGCCGGCAGAGGAAAGAAGTGGGGGAGAAGACACTCATTCTATGCATCTGGTAAGGTAGCTAATCTTGGAAATCCAAATCTCCATGCCTCCCCAGATGTTTTTAAAAATGTTTTCTCTGTGAATTTATAGATTGTCCACTGTGATTCTACAGTCAACTTCCTTTAGTAATGCTTGAAGATCTACAGATTTCAAGAGACAACACCTCTCTAGGTCTCCAATTCAATTCTATGGTTAGCTTCCAGAGTAAAAAGACCATAGATTCATGCTAAAGTCCCAGAACTTTCTAGAGAGGGGTTCTCTCGGTAAAAAAATAGCGATTTCTTTATTTGTGGGTTTATTTGCGGAGGGATGACCATACTCTTAAATATAGTATTATCATTTCTAACACAATGCTCAACATCCATAATTTTATCAGTGTGAATTTATTCATATCAGATGGGGTTAGTAGGAAATAAAAATAATATTTTGTGTATATAACCAGAGACACATACATAGGCATAAGCACACAGACTTTCAAATGTGTTTCCATAATAGTGTAAAATCAAGTTATAAACATATTTTTGTATGACTAACATTATGTATTCTAATTATTTTAGTCTCATCACATACCAGAGATTATTTAACATGACCACAATAAAAACTATTAGCATCTGAAAGGAAATAACATCTTACGGGAGTGTCATAATTGATTATTTCTATAGTAACTATGGAAACAAAATCGGCCCTCACATGTATCATAGCTATGTGAGATTGCATGACTCTTATTTTAGTTGTTTGTATAGCTATTTTTTTTAAAAAAAATGTTGTTGTTGTTTTTTTAAAAAAACAATTTCACCCAAATTATGTTCATATGTTTTATAACCAACTGAAATGTGGCACTTAACTACAACCCTTACAAAGATCTTCCACGCAATCAGCTAAGGGATAAGAATTCTATGGCCTGACTTTATCATAACCCCCCCCCCCCCCCAATATAGTAGTGCCTCTAGAGAATTTACTAACATAATAAATATGCAATGGATATATTAAGGGCCTGTTATCATAAGGCTCCAAAATGCCAGTGGTCTGAAAGACCAAATCTCATTGTTACTTTCCTATAATCTTATATATAAGATAGAGAAAGAAAAATACAGAACATTTGAAAATATTCTAAATCTCAGTCATAAAGTGTCTCCTCATATCAAGAGTATGTTATTCTTTGTGATATTGTCTTGCTCTGCATGACAGCAAAAATGCCAGCACTATTTATCCATCAGCAGCAGCAAAAGAAGAAGAAAAAACCCTACTTTTAATAGACAAATGTTTATTATGTGAAAAGAATATTTTTCATAAAGACTAAATTTTGCAGAAAGCCTTGTATGATGCATACAATTTTTTGTACAAAAAAAATCTTCACTAACTTTTGAAGGGACAATTTCTGGTAAAAGGCAAATCATTTTTTTAAAAATGCTGACAAACCCTTACAATATAACTTAATGGGAAGAGTGAAATAAGAGAATATTTACATCTCTAAAACAGAGATTAGACAAACATTGTTATACAGGTAGTTCCTGCTCATCTGATCTAACTATAAAAGAAGGGTAGATATAATCATTAGCTTGGTCCATGTTCACAGTAAAGCCTGTATCTCTGGAGTAAGTTATGTGCCTAAGGACATTATCACATTAACGTTGGGATTCGCCATGCATCCTGGTGAATTCATGGGGTCCTGGCGGGGGATGTAGGGAACCTCACCTGACTTATTTATTTATTTATTTATAGCAGGGGGTCCCAGGGGGACTCAGAGCGGTTATACATAATGGCAGAATGCCACATATAATACAACATGTTGAAAAACCAAACATAAAACACAAATGAAAGCTGATATCCAAATCAAATTAATACAATTAAAACCATGTGACCATTACAAAAGGGGAAATTTCATGCCAAAGTCAGAGCCAGTCTGTGTTCAAATTAATATTAATCCATCAGGTCATATCATATCATATCTTAGGGTGGACCAAATGCTTGATCCCACAGCCAGGTCTTCAGCTGCTTCCTGAAAGATATGAGTGAGGGGGCTTCCCTAATCTCCCTTGGCAAGGAGATCCACAGCCGCGGAGCCACCACTGAAAAAGACTTACCTTTGGCCTCACCCCATGAAGGGAAGCATTGACTGCCCAGCTTCCCTCTATTATTGCAAATGCAATATGAGACACCTCTTTTGTTGCAACTGCATACACCACTTCCTCTCCCCTTCTGCTATGGAGCCCCACCAAAAGTAGATGTACGTCATGTAATGAGCTCTGTGTCAAAAGGGAACTGGCATACGACGGGCAAATTAGCCCATATGATGTAAGTCAATGCTCATTTGTACAATTAGGCTCAGAGACCAAGTTTGAACCAGACATTGCTGCCTATTGCACAGAATACGTACACTCACCTGACATATTACAATTAGGTTTCCATCTCTCAGTGGTTGTAGAGACAATGAAAAGAGGCAATGGGAAGAATATGTGATTTCATCTTTTTACATTGATCCCGATTCCTACTCTAAAGAAAATCTATTTTTCTGTTTCTGTTATGGCACTTTTTAAAAAAAAAAAATAAATCCAACTTTATAAGCAAAAACATCATCAAGAACTCACACTTACAGAAAGGTGCTATCCTAATTATAGAACATACTAGAAACTTGAAAAGCAACCTTCTTTAGTCAAGAATATGATTAAATAAATACAGTGATGGGTTTTTCCTGTATTTCAGCTTCTAATGTTATGGGATACCCAAGTGAATCTGTATTTACACAGTCAGTTAATATATCAAGTTCCTCTAACAATATAAAACGCAAACCCAAAACTAGTAGATTAATACACAAAGGAAACATGTGCATACTTGGGAACAGTTTTGAAAGCAAAAGATGATTACCACCAACGGTACAATTTAGAAAGATATGATCTAATTATCTTTTGAGAATCTTCATTAACAAGCAATCTTTGCCTACGCATAGAAGCTTAGCAAGTACAATTATCTAAAAGGTTTATGTTAATTTTTTTGCATTTTGCAATGTGCAGTAGAGCACTAAAAAAGCGTAGCAGAATGTAATAGATGTTTAAAGGAAGAGTCACCAACTCTCTCAAAAGCTTCCATATTAAATCTATCAATCACATATTTTTGTCAGGCTCCAATTCACCCTGCTTTCTTTTTGGTGTCCTTTTTCTGTATAGATCTTTCTATCAGCACAATGAGGAAAGGTTTCTGAGTAGAAATGTAGAAATTTGCAGGTTGCTGTCTTTCACCCTCTTTGGCTTCTCCCTCCTCTGATGCCAAAATTAACTTTGATAAAAAAAAAATACTGGCAGCATTGTAAATTGAGGCCATACAATATATGCATGTAAATAATATCTGACACAGGAGACATGATTTTTTTTAGAAAATCATTGAGAAATTTGGTCATATCTTTGAGAATGCAGGCTCCAGTGGAGCTTTGATGGATCAGGGCTTGCTTCTATTTAACTTTGATGTAAACGCTGTTAGCTGTTACTTCAGTGGATCATCTCAAACATGAGATTTAGATGTACATAGCAAAAGAAATGTTCATGCTTCATGGAAAGTTACTGCAAGTTAATCAAAGTCCTAATTCTCGAACAAACTTTCTGGATAATTACAATCACAAAGCCTCTTAGGAACCAATATAGATAGCACACCACATTTATCTTTCCCCTTTTCAGTCCCCGGAGTCTGCGGAAGAGGTGTGTGAAAACCAAAAACTTGCCTGAAGAACTTTAGTCTTCCCAGAAGCTTATTATAAATATAATCTTTTGGGAATCTCAACTTCACTCAGTTCCCAACAGGCTTGTGTTTTCTCCTTTCTAGAGAGGAGAAAGTAATTTTCACTGGGACCTTAGCGGGGAAGACAAAAGCTATGTTTCCCTCCTAGTCTGGCTTCCTTTAGTAGCTTAAAATATTTCCACATACATATGAAAAAAGGATCAATTTCAGTCTTAGGGCCATTCCACACAGCCATATAACCCAGAATATCAAAGCAGAAAATCCCACAATATCTGCTTTGAACTGGGTTATCTGAGTCCACGCTGCCATATATTCCAGTTCAAAGCAGAAAATGTGGGATTTTATTCAGCTGTGTGGAAGGGGCCTTAGTCTGTTCCTGATACTGAAACTTCTAAGAATATGTCTAGTAAACACTATAACCTAGTTTAGCGATAGAGAAATATAAAAGCATGCAAGTGTGTGTAAATTCTACCCCAAAAATTGTCTATCAGAATGTCATCAGGAGCCATATCCTGAGGCATTACTGGATCACTAGACAAAATACCAGATAGAGAAGCAAAGCCAGCATATTTGATTTAAGGCTAAAACAGCACCTATAGCTGCCATTGGAAAGCACTAAGAGCCCATCCAGAAAAGGCTCAAAATACGCGAGCTCTTGCATTTTTACCAGAGGTGTCCAAACGATGCCTGGGCAAAAGAGGAATAATTTGTGACAAAGCAGGAATGCTTGCTTTGTCATGTAATATTTAAATAGTCCATTAGACCCGGGTCTTCCTGAAAGATACAGGTCTAATGAAGCACAGCCCAATTTGCTTTTTCAGGCCCCATGGGCCCAGAGAAGCAAAAGGGGAACCTAACCCCTCCCCAAATCCCCTCCTAAAACCTTTAAAATCAAATAAAAATTTATTATGTCTCTCTGAAGACTTCCCGGTGTGTACCAATGTTGCAGTAGGAGGTGGCGAGGCCAGATAGCTCCCCCCCCCCCCCCACTGCCTGGCACAACATTGGTACATGCCAGGAAGTCTCCAGAGAGGCATAATAACAGCCCAGTAAGTTTTTATTTTATTTTAAAGTTTTTAGGGGTAGATTTGGGCTGTGCTGCATGGGGATAAGCAACGGGAAAGCCTGCTTCTTTTGGGAGCCCATGCGGACAGCAATGTGGGCCAAAACAGGTTACTTTAATCCATTTTTTCTCATAATAAATTGTTGTCTGGAAGCACCCTGAATTATTCCATCCATTACAGAAAAGAGAAATTAATCATGTTTAGAATTGCCTATAAATCATAGCTGACAGCAGGTGGTTCTGTACCTGCTTCCTCTGTCCCAGTTTTGGCAAAGAGAAGAGCCACAGAACATTCCCAGGTAGAAGATGAAGGTGAAAACTGAGTTCTTCTTGGAAATACTGACTGATTCATGCATGTAACAACAACAACAACAACAATAACAATAATAACTTTATTTCTATCCTGCTCTATCTCCCGAAAGAGACTCTGGGCAGTTTACAACAAAAATTGGTAAACATTCAATGCCAAGAAAAACATAACGAAACACATCAAATCATGGATAGTCAAATAAACAACATCAAGATATACTTATAAAACAGCTCAAGAATAGCAAATGAAAAATTTAAATAAACAAATAGAACAATTGGGACACATTTCTCTAATAACGCTAATGATTAAAACACTTAAAACATATAATGCAATTTGTGGCAGGCCGCCCAAGCTGAAATAGGTCTCCATTAGCTGAGTCAGAGTTTAATAAGATGCTAACCCCCCTCTAAGGGGCCCCTGGTGGAACAGTGTGTTAAAGTGCTGAGCTGCTGAACTTGCAGACCAAAAGGTCCCAGGTTCAAATCCTGGGAGCGGAATGAGTGCCCGCTGTTAGCCCCAGCTCCTGCCAACCTAGCAGTTCAAAAACATGCAAATGTGAGTAGATTAATAGGTACCGCTCCGGCGGGAAGGTAACGGCGCTCCATGCAGTCATGCCAGCCACATGACCTGGAGATGTCTATGGACAATGCCGGCTCTTCAGCTTAGAAATGGAGATGAGCACCAATCCCCAGAGTCGATCACGACTGGACTTAACATCAGGGGAAACCTTTACCTTACTTTTTAACCCCCCTCTTCCCCATATGCTTGAGTACACAGGTGAGTTTTTAACAACTTCTTAAAAGAGAAGAGTGAAGGGGCAGTTTTCAATTCTTTTGGTAGGGAGTTCGAGAGGTGGAGAGCAATCACGGGGAAGGTCCCCACCACAGTGCTTGAGACGGTGGTGGGACCAAGAGAAGGGACTCCTCTGTGGATCACAGTGCTGATGTTGGTTTAAAAGCAGAGAGGTGGGTTTTAAATGTCCCTCTTCATCATATGGCAAAGGCAATCACCATTATCTCGTTACTGCAGATACAGGGGAGATACACTTCAGGAAACCTCCAGGGATAGGGGGTACTATATGATAATTAGAAGACAAGGAGATTTCTGCCAAATGCTGTTGAGCTTAACAGCAAATGGAGAACACTTGTGGGCAATGTTCAAACTACAGGGTGTTTTGTTCATATGGCCCAGTGCCACTGTCCCACTTCCCCTTTGCTCCACAATGTAGGGGGAACAGGGTAGCACTTAACATTGTTTGTTGCTGTAGTGGTACCTCATATTGCTTCAGACAGCTTGTGGCCACCAGATGGCAACCTTGCCAATGTAAGCAAAAGTGGTCACGTGACTTATAGAGGGGGCTATCCCCTCTTTTCACTCTCCCTTCTCAGAAGAAGGCAGGCAACTTTGTTGAAATTGATAAAGGTACCAAACAATGGCAACAAACTCACTGAAGCTTAATGGCTACCACTAGAGCAACTAATAACAAAGCAGGGCAGGGTTCACTTTCCAATGTCTGTCACAAATGTGGTTTGGGAGCAGAATGGTATGAATCTGGGTCTGGTAGAAAGCAACAATGAATATTGTTTCCTATACAGCATGTCTTAAGTCCTACTTCGTCCTTATTAATGTATGCTTATTCATACTATGAGAATGAGAACAAGTCACCCCCTTCATTTTTATTTCCATTGTCCTCTGTGTTTCAGGCATGCTAAATTGACACATTGAGATGATTGATTGCCTTAGTAGATGATCTACGCCGGGAACTGGACAGGGGGAGTGTGTCCCTGTTGGCTTTGCAGGACTCTCAATACTGCAGGCCTTCAATACTGTAGACCATGGAATCCTTCTGGGACGCCTCACGGGAATGGGTCTCAGAGGTACTGTTTTGCAGTGGCTCCGGTTCTTCTTGGAGGATCGCTCCTAGAAGATGTTTATTTATTTATTTATTTATTTCTGGTATTTCTACCCCGCCCTTCTCCCCTGGGGGACTCAGGTGTTGTTGGGGGATACCTGCTTGGTCCCACAGTCATTGTCCTGTGGGCTCCCCCAGGATTCCATACTGTCCCCCATGTTGTTTAACAGATACATGAAGCAGTTGGGAGAGATTATCTGGAGTTTTGGAGTTCGATGTCATCTGTATGCAGATGATGTCCAACTCTATCATTCCTTTCCACCTGGTACTAAGGAGACTGTTCAAGTCCTAAACCGGTGCTTGGCAGCTGTGACAGTCTGGATGAGGGTGAACAAATTGAAATTGAATCCAGACAAGACAGAGGTCCTCCTGGTCAGTCACAATATCGAACAGGGTGTAGGGTTACAGCCTGTGCTGGATGGAGTTATATTCCCCCTGAAGACACAGGTTTGCAGCTTGGAAGTGATCTTGGACTCATCACTGAGCCTGGAACTCCAGGTCTCGGCAGTAGCCAGGGGAATTTTTGCACAATTTAAACTTCTGTGCCAGTTGTGCCTGTATCTTGGGAAGTCTGACTTGGCCTGGTGGTCCATGCTCTTGTTACATCCTGCATAGATTACTGCAATTCACTCTATGTGGGGTTGCCTTTGAAGACTGCTCGGAAGCTCCAATTGGTCCAACGAGCGGCAACCAGACTGCTCACTGGAGCAGTGTACAGAGAGCACACAACTTCCTTGCTATGCCAGTTCCACTGGCTGCCAATCTGCTACCGAGAACAATTCAAAGTGTTGGCTTTAGCTTATAAAGCCCTAAACAGTTCTGGCCCAGCATACCTGTCCAAATGTATCCCCCTCATGAGCCACTTCAGAGATTAAGATCATCTGGGGAGGCCCTGCCCTCAGTCCTCAGTGGTGGCCCCTTGACTGTGGAACTTCCTCCCTAGCGACATTAGATCAGTGTCTCACAAAGGCCCAAAGGTTTCAAAGATCCAGGAACAAGAAACTTCTCTTAGGCATGAAGCAGGAAATCCACTCAGATGAAGCGAGAATTTGCTTTGACAAAAATCTATCTCAAAACACACACTTTTAAAAGCAACCCAAAAATGCATTTCTCTTTCCTGCGGAGGCTTCTCTCTTCTCCGCCAATCTTACACTCCTACGAGGCTGTACTCCCTTCCATAACAACCAGTCCACCCTAGATAATGATGGCGCCCCTTCAAGGTCCTGGTTATCTTGCACCTGAACCGGGGCTGGAGACACCGGGGTTTGAAACCTCTCTTGCTCATTAATTCCCATGGGAATGTTATCCAGGCTGTTATCTATGGCCGGCTGGGTCAACAGTTCATTCTGCTCAAGCTGCATTTCTCAAGCCTCTGAATCAGCCTGTATCATTCCCATTCCCATGCCATCATCCTGAAATTCATCCTGCATCCCATCATCTGGCTCTTGTATCTGAAACCCAGAATCCCCTTCTTCATCCTCACTCTGGCTATGCTGTGGCTGAGTCACAACAATCAGCTCCCTCCCTTTTAGCCTTCAGAAGGAAAGTAAACTTAACTCTGGGATCATGCTTAAATCACTGAGCTGCTGAACTTGAAGACCAAAAGGTTGCAGGTTCGAATCCGGAGAGCAGAGTGAGTGCCCGCTGTTAGCTCCAGCTCCTGCCAACCTAGCAGTTCGAAAACATGCAAATGTGAGTAGATCAATAGGTAGGAAGGTAACGGTGCTCCATGCACTCATACCAGCCACATGACCTTGGAGGTGTCTACGGACAACGCTGGTACTTCCGCTTAGAATGGAGATGACCACCAACCCCCAAAGTCGGATACGACTGGACTTAACATCAGGGGAAACCTTTACCTTACCTATGTGGGAGGGAACTTTTTATTAAACCCTGTTTCTTTAAGAACCCCCCCCCCTCCAAGGCAGAGGTTTCAGTCCCCCTCAGCAATTCCTGTGCAGGTAGTCATTCTGACAGTGCCAAGGAGCCTAGAGGCTGTAATTTCTTCCACATCTAAGGTTAAGGAAATGAGGGGCCTTTCCACACAGCCATATAACCCAGAATACCAAGGCAGAAAATCTCACAATATCTGCTGGGTTATCTGAGTCCACACTGCCATATATTCCAGTTCAAAGTGGAAAATGTGGGATTTTATTCAGCTGTGTGGAAGGGGCCTAAGTTTAAGACTTGGATAAGCAAGTTTGAAGTATGGAGGAACCAAGTCTACAGTTTGAAGAAAAAAGAGGAAGTGCTGACAGAAGTCATATCTGGACAAAGGATACAGAAAAGAGGCTAGAAAAAGGAAACCTTGAAAATTTTAAATTTAAAGTCTTTAAACCTTTGAATGGCACTCAGGAATAGACTTGGGGTCTATGGAGCTCTTTAAGCACTAATGGAGTATCTTCAATCAGTGGGATAGTGAACCATAGATAGGGGTTTACATGTAAATAAAGGCATGTAAATGAATAGCATCTATTTAGAGATGAGAGTCAGTTGCTTATTAGACTATGATTCTGTAGACCCTGCTTGGCCAAGACACCACTAGGTGATCTTAGGCAGGTCACATTATCTCTGCCCCAGAAGAATACCAAGGCAAGAACCCTCTGAACAAAGCCCATGATAGGTTCATCATAGAGTCTCCTTAAGTCAAAAATGATTTGGCAGCATACAATTATCACAACTGATGGCTCCTGAATAAACTGATTGGTATTGGTGTCCATCTTGGTACTTCAATTGTTTGCAGAACATAACTCTTAAATGCCATGACATGTGTAATGGCACCCATTATGGAAACAATAACTGAAGGTCAACAAACTTTGAAAATGGACAGCTTCTCAACAATGCTAATACAACAAGAACATGTTCTTGTTTTTCACAGAAAAAGTATTTTCAATTGAAAATGGCCCATATGCCTGTTTTTAAAAGCATACTTATTCAAATAGAAAACAGAATTAAATACAGTTCAGTGGTTTAAACAACAGATGGTTGTCATCCTTTACGCTTTCCTCCTTTTAAAGTAATATTTTACTGCCATCTGAGAATCATAATCTGTAATTCATTTTGGTTTTTTGTTGATTTCCACAAAGGATTGATTTGCGAATGGTTTGATTGTGAAGGGTGAACATTTTAAATTTCTCTTTCTCCCCACCCCATCTCTCTACACTGTTTGCTCAAGACTCAGGAATGCATATAAACAGTAGAAGGGAGAGTTGAAACTTTAGATGGAGCAGAATAAACAAGACCACCAAGACAAACAATAGTTCTTTTAAATTAATTGAAGTCATTTCATTGATTTTGGCAGACTAACATAATGTTTTAGGCCAGCAGAGAGAGAGAGTGCTCTTATATAGACAGGATTCCATTTTAACATCACATTGGAAAGCAATCTACAAGCAAGGGCAATTTCAAGAACAAGTTTGTTCACTCCAGCCTTGAAATGGAACCTTGCTTCAGAAAGTCTGAAACTTCAAGCAAATCACTGTAGGGATTTAGATGTATGCCTTTGAGATTTGGCATTTTCAAACAAAGACCTTTATTCATTTATTCATTCAAATCATGGAACTCAAGGAAGAAAGGAAACTGCCTCTATTGCTCCATCTGTTTGAACTCTGACTGGGAGTAGAGTTTCTCCAAGGTTTCTGGCAAGATTGTCAATAAGGTACACAAGTATTAGCAAGCCCTGGTTCTGCTTCAACTCTGAAATCTCATAACCTACAAGTTTCTCAGAAATAAATGGAATATCCTATGCAACCTACAGAGTTCTCAGCTTCCTGACTATCCTGACAGATTCTCAGATTCATAACTTCAACATGGGTTACCATTGCCATTATTTAAATTACTGGATGCTTTCCATAGGATGACCTAGGTCGGCAATCTGCCTGTTTTCTGTTGTATTCTGATCTGAAGCTGACTGAACAACTAGGACACCATCTACAAATGGTAGTTGGATTAAGGTAGGGGATGTCTAAAAAACGTACACTGTGTTTAAAACACCGGGTACGTGATTTTGCCTATCAGGGGTTCCCTAACTTACTGTCCTTCAGGATCATTTACTACTGTCTTTAACCTGAGGTCCTCCAGATATTTTAAATTGAATTTCCCATCATCCCACAGTTATATCTGGGACATTATGGGAAGTGCAATCCAACACAGTTGGAGGCCTGAGGATGTAATAGCTACTATAAGTCTCCTAAAATAGCATTTAGCCCAATAAAGTGGAGAAGCACAAGCACAGCAATGCTACCAAGAGAAGTTTAGAAATGTTTCAAAAGTGTGCTTCTTCCTGCTTGCAATAAAAGAGGAAATTCAATAAGAAGATTTGGAAAGTGTGATTCTCATATATTTTTATTTCTGTTTTGCCACTGTGAAAAACATATCAAAAATATAAACCAAACATGTGAATTGGAGATTGGCCACCACACATTTATGATCCCTTCCTGGCAAAAGTACAGTGGTTTGATTACAAAGAATAACAAGCTTTGTTTCTCTGTGTCATCACAAACCCTGTTTTATGTACTAATAAGAAAAACAAAATGCTTTGCCTTTCGATGGTTCCTTTTAACTGGCTCCCAGGCATTAATCAATGGAAATAATTAAACTGTATAGTAGAAGCAAAATGAATAATGGAAACCCTAGTGTTAAATTCATGGAGAATGTTATTAAATTGTCATTAAGGATATCAGATTTGGAGGATCATTTAACAACATAGAAATATAAACTATCTTTTTTAATAATCATGTTTGGTAGTGCACTACATAGCCTCTTCATATAACCTATGGCCTCAACACGTCTTAAAATCCTGCCCTGTCAAACCCTATTCTATAGCTGATTATATAATTGGTCACCCTATTACATATAATCAGATGTCTTGCTTTATAGAGACAAATATCAAAGAATATATCTATTATACAAGCAAGCAGTCTTATGGAGAGGCAACTATATGACCAAACACTGTGACTTTGGGCTCAATGGCTAATGTCAGCCTTCTCTGCTACTTGGTTTTTCCAGTTAGGAATAAATCTTGATTCTCAGTCCATTTCCAAACAATGTTTTCATAAAGGATGCACAATTGTTCTCCCTCCCAACCCATCTTCTTCTCTTCCAGTTTCTAATACATTCCTCTCAGCTTAAGAATTTACTATATATGCTTATGTATAAGTTGACCACATGTAAAAGTCGAGGACAAGTTTTGGGGCCAAAATTATGGATTTTGATATGCTTATGGGTAAGTTGAAGGTTATTTCATTAAGAGGGGAAGGCACCAAGAGTCGCTTAGAGACCAGCCATCCCTGGCCAATGCCCTCTCCAATTTTAAAAAGTATTACTGAGCACATGCAACCTTTCATTTTAAAGTAACTCAGACATACTAATGTCTACAGCAATAAAACAGCTTTGTATGTGTTGCCTTGAAGCTAAAGACATTCACTTGGAAATAATCCCATTTTGTGGGGTTTTTATCATGTCAGAAGTGGCTTGAGAACATACTGCAAGTTGCTTCTGGTGTGAGAGAATTGGCAGTCTACAGAGACATTGCTCAGGAGATGCCCAGATGTGTTACCATCCTGCTGGGATGTCCCTGCAAGCTAGAACTGACAGACAGGAGCTCACTCCATCTTGCAGATTCGAACTGGAAACCTTCAGGTCAGCAACCCAACCTTCAGATCAGCAGTTCATTTTGTGGTAGAAAAGTCATGATGGGATTAAAAAGTAAAAATAATAAAATGAGCTCCAGTAATCATGTAGTTTTGATGCCTAGCAACCATTTCTAATTGTAAACATTTAAGGAGAAAGAAAATATCTTATAATGACTGCGTCATTCCTAGTTTCAAAGAAACAGCCAGGATGTGTGAGGGTATGACCAAGACATGTAATGGGAACAACAATATGTATAATGCAGTATTCCCAGGGAAGAGTCTGATGATGGCTCTATTTGTTGTTGTTTCCATTACTTGCATTGATCATATCCTCAACCATCATAGATGCCCTATTCCTTTCAAACCAAATTCCGGGTTAGATGGATTCCTGTGTGCTTTTGCTTTCATTTCAACCAATCCTTAATAAAGAGAAATGCTATCAACTCTAATTCATATGTGAGCATGAAGGAAGGAGGCAATTTGGTATTATATGAAGTACATAAATAAACAAAAATATAAAAGTACTAACTGTGCCCGGCCACACGTTGCTGTGGCTAGGACTTTATTTTTCTTTTCTTTTTGTTGTATGAACATAGAGGCATGGATGAGAGGTTATGCTGTCAATTTTCAAGGTTGTGGGGCGTTTAGTTTAGTTGTTTTGTCCAGTGCCGTGATTCCATTACCCTTTTTATATATATAGATGAATAGTTTGGCAAAAGTAGACAGAGAGATTTCTTTTCTCCTCTCTCCTACTAGAATAGGAGTCATCTATGAAATATCCAACCAGATAAATAAAATCGTTTCTTTGCACTGCATTACTATGGAACGTATTCCCACAAGAGGTTGTAATGTCTATCAACTAAGAAGACTTTAAAATAGCATTGGGTAAATTGACAGAGAAGTGGCACCATTTCTCCCCACTTTAGTGCAATGTGTGTGTGTGTGTGTGTGTGTGTGTGTGTGTGTGTGTGTGTGTGTATGCATGGGGATAGGGGAGATTCCTTAGTTGGCCTGATTTTTCAGGATCAGGTAGGAATGCATCCTCCTCCCAATAAGGGCTTTTTCACCTACCCTATACTGTCACCAAGGACTTGACAATTGGCATAGCACAGTGTTATTAATAATAATAATAATAATAATAATAATAATAATAATAATAATAATAATAATAATAATAAAAACTGGTGAGATCACAAGCCGGAAAAAGTTACAGAGAATGAACATGTCAGGCTACTCTGGGACTTCCAAATTCAGACAGACAGAATATTGGAGCACAATACTCCTGACCTCACGATCGTGTTAAAAAACAAAGTATGGATGGTCAATGTTGTAATCCCAAGGGACAGCAGGATTGAAGGAAAACAACTGGAAAAGCTGACACAATATGAGGATTTAAAGATCGAATTGCAAAGACTCTGGCACAAGCCAGTCAAGGTGGCCCCAGTGGTGATCGGCACACTGGGTGCACTGCCTAAAGACCTTGGCCTGCACTTAAACACAATTGGCGCTGACAAAATGACCACCTGCCAGCTGTAGAAGGCCACCTTACTGGGATCTGCACTCATTATTCGCCGATACATCACACAGTCCTAGACACTTGGGAAGTGTCCGACGTGTGATCCAATACAACAGCCAGCAGAGTGTCTGCTGTGGACTCATCTTGTTGTGTTTCTAATAATAATAATAATAATAATAATAATAATAATAATAATAATAATAATAATTGATTATAGATGTTGCCATCCCAGGTGACAGTCGCATTGACGAAAAACAACAGGAAAAACTCAGCCACTATCAGGACCTCAAGATTGAACTTCAAATACTGGCAGAAACCAGTGCAGGTGGTCCTGGTGGTGATGGGCACACGGTGCCGTGCCAAAAGATCTCAGCTGGCATTTGGAAACAATAGACATTGACAAAATTACGATCTGCCAGCTGCAAAAGGCCACCCTGCTGGGATCTGCGCGCATCATCCGAAAATACATCACACAGTCCTAGACACTTGAGAAGTGTTCAACTTGTGATTTTGTGAAACGAAATCCAGCATATCTATCTTGTTTGCTGTGTCATACAATAAAATAATAATAATAATAATCCAGCATGTATATCTCATTTGCTGTGTCATACTATGTCTTTGTGTCAATAATAATAATAATAATAATAATAATAATAATAATAATAATAATAATAATAATAATAACTGTGCGGTTTTCTGGCATTGTGTATTTCTGCCGCTTCTGTGACTGTTCATTTGGGGTTTGTTGATTCCGTAGCCCACTTGTCAATGGATGTCCAGAATCAGCAGCATCCACCGCGGTCCTTTTTATCCTGGGCGACGACCGAGCCAGTATAGACTTCGTTTGGGTTTGTTTCTCCATAATGCTAATGGGTTAGGTGCTCTTAGTTCTGCTCCTCAGCTGAGGCCTCTCTGGCTTGGTTGGACCTACTGGTAGTTACACTACCGCCAGCACAGCCCTCAGTCATCATTGGAGCAGTTAAGCCCCCCCACCACGCCAAGGTGGCACCTGCGGGACTGTGGGACTTCCGAATTCAGACTGACAAAGTTCTGGAACACAACACACCAGACATTACAGTTGTGGAAAAGAACAAGGTTTGGATCATTGATGTTGCCATCCCAGGTGACAGTCGCATTGAAGAAAAACAACAGGAAAAACTCAGCCGCTATCAGGACCTCAAGATTGAACTCCAAAGACTCTGGCAGAAACCAGTGCAGGTGGTCCCGGTGGTGATGGGCACACTGGGTGCCGTGCCAAAAGATCTCAGCCGGCATTTGGAAACAACAGACATTGACAAAATCACGATCTGCCAACTGCAAAAGGCCACCTTACTGGGATCTGCACGCATCATCCGAAAATACATCACACAGTCCTAGACACTTGGGAAGTGTTCGACTTGTGATTTTGTGAAACGAAATCCAGCATATCTATCTTGTTTGCTGTGTCATACAACGTCGTTGTGTCAATAATAATAATAATAATAATAATAATAATAATAATAATAATTCTTGCCCACCTCTCCTTATGGCTCGAGGTGGGTTACAACATTGTAAGACACAATTCACCTAAAAACATTCTTTAAAATAAACATATGAAAGCATATTTCCACAAGATACATATTAAAATACACAAAACAGAAATTAAACATAAGATGCAGAGTTAAAATTTGTCATTAAAACTGTCTGAGTAGGCCTGCAGGATGAGATAGGTCTTCTTGGTGGGTGTTAAGGGGAGGTATACCTTCTGGAATACTTTTGATGAAGGACAGGAATCTGCACCAACTCCTGTGTATCAAGTGATCTAGGGGTTAGGGGAAAAGTTCTTGTCCTTGGAGCTGGTCTCTGGGTCTTTGTCATCTCCAGAGGCCATGCAGCTTGACAACCCTCTGTTTAACCTTCTAGTTTGCAGCTGACGTGGGGGCCTCATTTCAGGAACTCCTCTCAGGTATTTTCGCCCATGGGAGGCTGAGATGTGTGGTCTTCTTTTGAAACCACATTTTTCTGTTTACTTGAGAAACTATGGTATAAATGAAATCTTAATCCTGAGTGGCATGAGTTCATCGTCTAGAGAAGACCTTCTGCTCACACTTAAAAAAAATCCAAAAAGATCTTCCATACAGAAGGGAGAGGAGGAAGGAAGGAAGATGCTGTCTGTTTCTCACCTTAATTTCTTTTAATCTGAATATAAAAATACATCCTTTATTTTTTCACTTTTCACCATACTGTACGGTAGTGTTTTACAACAAATATTTAAAAGTTACTATATTTTAAAGCACCTTTAAGCACATACTGGGATAAACATGGGATATGAATTAAACAGATAATTCTGTGAAGTCTAGCTAATAAATAGGAACATACTCAAACTGTAGTTCAATGTACCTGTCAAAATATCAAGGAGCACAAGTGAGACCACTTCTGAGACCACAGCTTTTCATAGTCATGAAAAAAGCATAAATGCAGCAGGTCTCAGTAGTGGATTTCTGAAATGTACCATTAAATAGCTTTAGACACTGGAAGTTGCTTGAGTCAGGAGACTTGAAAGCACTTTCCACTTCTCACTTCACATTGTGATGGGAAAGATCAGGCAGCAGAATCTGTCTGGGGATTCTATGTAAAGTGGTTTCAATCACATTGCTCTCTCATGGAACACCCGTCGTAAATACTGTATTTCACATATTTCATAAATCTGTCATGCTGGGTCTCTCCTGTTTTACTGATGGATACACATCATATCACAGAGGATGAATAAGAGCAGGGATGCCCAATCTTGCAAGGTCAGGTTGAAGAATTTTATTCCCAGACAAAATAAAAGCACAGATTATTTTTGACCATAATGTAGTTCATAGTTTATTGCTCACTGCACTCCAGTGCACTACTAAGATATGGGAAGTTTGCATACATAAATAGTGATCATGGCCAAATAACACTTACTACCAATATTATGAAGGACACTTGGTTCTATATCCATAAACACTACTGTGAGCTTAGGACATTTTTTTCCTGGAATATTCAGGTGTCACTCAATGCAATATGCTCTCAAATGGACAAGGATTAAAAATCATAGAAGACTGACTGGTGGTGCACCTACATTATAGAATGTAGTTTGACTCTCCCTTGCTTTTACTGCCATGACTCAGTGCTCTAAAACCTTGAAAATTCTATTGTTGCAATGAATCTTTGAATTAAAAAAACCCTTTTTTCAAGGGCTTTTTTCTCCATTATGCACAATGCTAAGAATTAAGCATTCTCATCATAAATGGTCAAGATTCAGAAATATAAAGATAAACAAGGGAACTAGGCAGGGATGCCCCTATCACCCTTAATTTTTATAATGTCACTAGAAATCCTTTTAAATAACCTATGGGAAAATAAAGAGTTAAAGGGTACAAATATTCATGGCCTAAGCTACAAGGTGAGAGCCTGTGCGGATGATGTCATCTGCATCATAGAGAATCGAGCTAACAACGCGGGAAAATGGATGGAAAGCATAAAAGAATTCAGGGACCTAGCAGGATTGAAAATCAGTACAAATAAGACCAAGGCCCTAACGAAGAATATCTCAAAGACAAAACAAGCATCAATAATTAAACAATTAGGAACACAAATAACCTTGAAATTAAAATACTTAGGCATAACAATGACAAACAGGAATTCACAACTCCTAAAACATGGAATAAATATTTAAAAAGATTATGCATCAAGACACCAAGATGGATTTCCCCCTTAGAAGCAACACAGAGGAGATGGCTGGGATGGTCGAACTGGCCAAATAACGGAAAGATCTTAAAGAAACAGAGACAAGAATTCATACTCAAAACACAAGAAATAAACCAGACACATAAAAACATATCATGGTTCCAGTACAGGCAAATCAGATAATATTACAACAAAGACAAACATAATGGTTTCATGGACAAGACATTATCTTTAGAGAGAGAAAAATAACAAAAATATGTAAAAAAAACTACTGGAATGGAACACAGAGGCAGAACAGGTCAAGAAAATATAGGTAAATCAATATCAGTGGAAGAGTGGGAGGGTTGCTGGAACAGGAAACTCAAATTTACTTATGCCTATGGCTTAAAAGAGAACTGGATGAAGATGTTTTATAGATGGTATATAACACCAAAAAAATTAGGAAGAATAAATAAGAAAATGAATACGAGTTGCAGGGAGTGTGAGGATAAAGAGGGGTCTTACTATATGTGGTGGACCTGTAAAGAGGCTGGAGAATACTGGAGAAAGATCCATGAAAATATTCAGATAATTCTAGACACTTCAAATAAGACCAGAGCTATATATCAGATATTCCACCAGGCTCAAACAGTAAAAAAAAATTGGTATTTTTAACAACCACGGCAAGGATCATTTATGCCAAATATTGGAGACAGAACAGGACACCCATGAATGGCTAGTGAAAGTAGCCAAGATAAAAAATATGGACAGATTGGCCTACCTCACATCCAAACAACAGGGAAACGCAAGAAAAGAAACTGATTGGAGGCAATTAGAAAACTACCTGGCTCAAAGGAAAATGAAAATTTAAAGAAGAAAGGACGCGAGGAAGAGACAAAACTCTGAAGAGACAAAAAGCAAAAGACAAAACAAACTAGAGAACGGAGGAAAAGAATTAAGGAAGAACATCAGAAGAAAAATGAAAGAAACCCTTTGGAAGATGTCCGGAAGTGACCAAAACTTTTCACAGTCTTATTTATTTATTTATTTTTTTCTTTTTCTTCTGTTTGCTTGTTTTTGTTCTGCTCCTTCTGTTCCCTCTTGTTCCCCCTCCCCTCTTCTTTCCTCCCTTTTTCACCCACTCTTCTATTCTATTTTTTCACTCTTATATATCCTTTTTTTTCTTTTCTTCCCCCTTTTTTCTTTTCATATTCTGTCATTCTCAATTTTATGTATTAAAAATATATATTCAATAAAGATTATTTTTTAAAAGGAATTAAGCATTCTGCAGAATGGAGAAATAAGTCATTGAAAAAGTTTCTAAAATGCAGTTTTTTTCTAAAGTACAGTAATATGGGCAAGAATTTATAACCTGGTGTATTTATGTAAAACCTCTGTTGATTGGCTATGACAAACAGCATTACATCATGGATTCATCAAGAAATTAACATAAATAGCTGTTAATATTTGTATGTAATAGCGATTCTTTTTTCTTTAGCTGTTTTGTACCAGGCATAATTCTTTTTTTCTAATTGGTTTGTATTAATTAGTAAGAAAGGAATGTCGTATCAAACTCCTTACATGTTTCTTTGCCCCAATTTTTTTTCTAATTGCCTTTGACAGATTGAAAAAGCCACTTTCGCCTCTGTGCTTTCTACTACTCTTTTTTATCAAACAGAAATTTATATCACAGCACTATCAGTAGTTTTACAAGGTCATTAGCCTTCTCTGTCAAATAATGCTGGTGTTCATCAAGCTACAACTCCCAGATCCATACCACTGTACCATGGCAGTTTAAGTGCTGACAAATTACATTAATTCTAGAGTGTAGATGCAGTCTTGGGGATGTTCTATATGTTTTAACCATTTCAGTCTAATTTATAAAAAGGTCAATTGTCTTCCACTGAAATCTTTTTCTGCGCAAGCCCAGTGTATAAACTGCACTCCTTGTATGGCAACATCTTAGGTCAGTTTACAAGTATAACTATATGGTTATAGTACAATGTGATTCAATCTTCTCTTCAAAGCCAAATTCTCCACCTCATAGTGATTGGAGATGATCCTTGGCTCTTGAAGGCAGTGCCAATGTAGCCAGTTTCTTGGGTCTGTTCATCCAAACTGGTATGTACAGCCTTGTTGGAGGACTGCATGTTTCACTCAGAGCAAAATTCTAAATAACTATTCAAGCTAGGTACAACTTTAAAAGTAAACACTTGGCCCATCTACACAGCACCTAAAACACAGAAGTTACAGAGTTAAGAGGGAGGGCTACATGACCCTGGCAGTAAATCTGTGCTGATTTGCTGCAATGAATGAAAAACATACGGTGAAAAGGTTTCATTTTATCCCGATTCCTGGTGGAAAATGTGCATATTCGCATCACTGTATAAACGGCAACTTTAAAGGAAGCATGAATGTAGAACTCCTTGAAACTCTTTATTTTAAACTTTATAGTATTAAACAGAGCTTGAATTAACAATTGGGTAAGTGAGAAATCCAGTAAAAGTTTAAAAAACGAAATCACACTATTATGTGATTTCTTTTTTTATATAATCACTCTATTATGTGAGGAGCCTCCGGTGGCATAGTGGATTAAAGTCTTGTGACTTGAAGGTTGGGTTGCTGACCTGAAGGCTGCCAGGTTTGAATCCCACCCGGGGAGAGCGCAGATGAGCTCCCTCTATCAGCTCCAGCTCCATGCGGGGACATGAGAGAAGCCTCCCACAAGGATGGTAAAAACATCAAAAGATCTGGGTGTCCCCTGGGCAACGTCCTTGCAGACGGCCAATTCTCTCACTCCAGAAGCGACTCAAGTTGCTCCTGACACAAAAAAACTCTATTATGTGCTGAACCTCATATGTGCACATGCAAATGTACTTATATTAAGATATTTGCATGTGCACATATATGATCCAGCACATAACAGTGATTATTTATTTTTTTAAACCCTTCTTCCGGTTGTCCCCTGTCCACCCTCCATATTGTTCCAATACATAGGAAACCTGTGAGGATGGCAGGGGAAGAAATATCAGGACTCATAGGTCTGTATGGGGACATGATCTCAGGTCCTGGGTTTTTTTGTCCTCCACTTAAAACTCATATTTTTGTGTGGTTTCTTAAAGCAAGTTTTTGCTATTCCAGAAATGAAAAAATAGTAATTCTAGTTAAATTGAACCCAGACCTTTCCTTCTTGCATTTTGTGCTGCAGATACAGTAATACAGCATTCATTTGACTTCACACCTCAACTCTTGTAAACACTATTTCAATTGAGAACAGATGTTATTTTGAAGTAAATCTAATTCTTTAAAACTCTCCAGATGTACTTAGAAACAACAAAGAGAAAGCTCTAAGATGCAGATAAAATTCAACAGCAAAAGGGGAGCTAGATTATTATAGGAGACTGCTCAACCAGAGAGACAATTAAATCTACACACTAAAGTATGTGTAGCCCCATTGACTTAAATGGGTTTACACTTGAAAACAAAATAGTTCAATTTCATTGGTTTCCAGGTTGGGCTAATTCCTGAGAAAGCCAATGAAGTAATTCATAAAAGGATTCATCTCATGTATCAGCAGACTGTCTTCAGACACAATATTCTTTGGGCTTTCTTTTCATCTTTGAACAGGGTTCCTGGGTCATGCAGATGGGGGATATAAGGAAGAGCGAAGGGAGATGAATGTCATGGTACTTCTTTCTCTTGAAAGATGGCATTTATTTTACTTTTCTGAAAGAAAATCAGTAAGCTAAACCTATTAATATGCAGAGCACAGAGGAGACTGCACACAGTGTTGGCTGAAAAGCCTGTTGCTACTAGTACATCTCCCTGGATGCTTTTTTTGAAATCTCTCTGGGAAAATACATTTTTGTCTCTCTTAATGTAGTTGTGCAGACAGTGCAGTGAGGTGTATTTGCCTAGGAATGTTGGGCCTTGGCTATTTTTGGATCATTCTTTGGATTGGCATTGAATGTACTGGCAAAAGAAAAATAGAAACTGTAGCTTTTTCATTCTTCTCATTCAGTCTCTATCTCTCTGTTTCTCATGTCTTTAATCTAACACCCACTGTTTCACTTTAAAATGCCACAGAGGAATTCTATGACTCAGACAATCCTCTTTCACAATTAATAAACAATGCTTTAGTAACTGCTCATCTACCAAGAAATTTAATAGACCCTACATTCTAAAATAAGGGAAAACCTAGAGAAAAAGTGTGTGTGTATATGGGGGGGGGGGGCTAATGAAAGATCGGGTCTAAGAAGAAAAGGGAAAATCTGAAGAACTTGCTGACTATAGTGGAAAGGAATATTTTGATTTAGGACTTTAAAAAGAGCTAAATTTAGTATACAGAAGTTATTAAAATGATTAATAATGACATGCAACTGATATTGTAATTGCCTTACTAATCATAGGGGTATTATGCAAAGTTGTTTCAAATGAACAGCATCATTTGCATCTGTGATGTTGCTAATTAGTTTGCTGCTTTGTACTACCCAAAATGATCACACAGAAGCAGTGTATATTTAGAAGACTGGAAACAAGAGGCATTTATTCAAATGTAACCTTCCAGGCCTGGGGATAATGGCGACTTCTGTCAGCCACTTTGAACTTTATGCCCCCTTCATTGACTGTGACAAAGAAGGGTAATGCATTTTCCATGGTGATTCATACAGCAGACGGACAGAAATCATTATAGTAGCTTACCCAAAATAACCCAGAGCTCTTTGCAGAAAAGGCATTTTAAATTATGGCGGAACACATGGTAAATGGTGACAGCTCCAAGGTTGTCTGAGATGTGCAGCTGAAATTAATAACTTTGTTGTTGGCAACTAGTAACTATGGTAACAACAAGTAATACCAGGAGAATGTATTCATAAGCTTTAATATGGATTTACCCTTATTCATAGAATCCTAGTAGGCAACTATTTTTTAAACACATACCAATTTTGATTTAAACAAAGATCGACATGTGATGCAGCACCAGTCTTGCCCTCTGCCTCATTCCAACATGAACAAAGCCACAGGGAAAAACCTCTTTAACCGTGTCTTTTTATTCATCTCCCAGGTGAATTATCTATGTTGCAGAATGATCTATTATGTACTGAAGTCATGTAAGATGGACAGAATTGAACTTTTTTTCAATATCTTCTTGTGTATGTGGAAAGAGCGAGAGATTCTGTCACAGTTATCTTGGTTTGCTCCATAATTGTTCACTGGAGTTGTAAGTGACCTGATGCACTAAAAGAGAACAACTTGTGCAGCTCCTGATATTTGGTAATAATATTTTATGCACAGAAAGGCTGTTTTTCTACATAGATAGGATGTGCGAATTTTGTGCAGGACACATGGCATTTCTTGCACAATTAGTTGTATCTTGGAGAAGTCCCCTGGTATCCATATCATTCCTTAGCTCTGGAAATTCATTTCTGCCACCACAACAAAATTGGTATTACTTTCAGGATCCCATTAAATTGTAGGCATCTAAGAGGCAGCAACAGAACACTGTGTGTTTAGGAATTGTGTAAAATGAAGACTATAGTATTAAAATATAGATTTACCAAGTAAATATACCATCTAGGTGTATTTACGGAGTAATAAATCCCATTAGGTGTGAAGCTTCTGATATTTGGTAGTAATAAATACTGTTTTCTTTGCATAAATACTATGTACAAATTTTGTGCAGGACAGGACCCAAACTGATGAGTCTGCAGAATTTTAAAAGATTTTCTCCTAATGGGAATAAAATGGCTAAAACTGCTTGATGCTTCCATTAAGAACAAATTAGTGAATAATTTCTTCCATAGGTAGAACAATCTGGTTGAGAATGTCTACAAAGGACCCTTCCAGACAGGCCCTATATTCCAGGATCTTATCCCAGGTTTTCTGCTTTAAACTGGATTATATGAGTCCGTACTGCCAGATAATCTGGAATAAAAAGAAAACCTGGGATCAGATCCTGGGAAATAGGGCCTTTCTGGAAGGGCCCTAAGCTGCCAGTCTCAGGATTAAATAGGGTATTATCATGACAGCATTAGAATTGTATAAAATGAGAGGGCTTTGGGTGTTATCCTGAGATGAGAGGCTGAATTGAGTCCCCAAACTGATTATTGCTTATCTCCATAAAAGAATAGGTTTTGGAGTACAGACTTTAAAGTAAGATAGGTATGAACAGAAAAAAGCATCTCACTGGTTAGATCAGAGGCTATCTGTCAACCATATTTTCTAGATTGGTCAAACTTATGTCTATGGGAAACCTCAAGCCAAGGCATTGTCTTCTTCTGGTGTTCCCTAGCAACTCTTAATTAGAATCACATGCTTTTGCTCATGTTCGCAGTGACTATGCTTGATAGTCATTATATGTACTTATGAATTAGTATGGCAATCTCGTGGTCATTCCACCTTGTGGCAAAATTTTAAAAAGCCCTGGGTTCTTATCCATATATACCAGCAAAATTCCATCCATATTACACATGTATATGAGAGATGGGATGTTGTTGGAGCACAATTTTGAGTATTCTTCACTGATGGTTATGCTGGCTAGGGGTGGTGGCATTTGTTATCCGACTGTTTTGGGAAGGATGCACAGTTCAATCCCTGTAGCATACTGTGTGACACAGAAACATGTCACATAACTAAATACGGTTAAGTCTGACAGGTAGGACAGCAAATTGTTTGGGAGCATATTTGACTTTGCTAAGAAAAAAAGCATGCCGGTTTATACAGGCCAAGTCCCACATGGTCATACTTAAGATTTATAACCGATACATTTTTTTTTAAGTGGAAGCTTTTGAAACTTTCAGAAAAGTTGGTTCAAAATGCAGTGTGGAGATACTTAGGAAAAGTTCATGTTGCCAAGTGGTTGCCTTTCTATAGTTGGCTTCCTAAAATTAGAATGTTGTGCTTCTTTTTTTGCAATGTGTACTCTTGGAGTGTGAATAGTATGTTAATGCCATTTTATTTTTTTAACATCCTTTTTTTGTTGATGTCATAATTTTATGTTCCTCTGATAGCAGTTGCTGCTCTGGTTATGTTTACTTAAGTATAAAAAACAGAGAGGGAAACAGCACCATAGCAGCACTTAGTGGCAAAGCACAGAAAACTCAGGAGTAAAGCCACCAGGAAGAATAAATGGAGCTACTATTACTTCAGTCAATATCTATAATATAAGCGGGAAAATCTCCCTGGATTCATGGAACAAAATGATGATGTGGGGAGGAAATGCAGGTTGTGCAAGTATGAACTCAGTTCCAACAACGAAGAGCCTGAGGTGCTCATAAAATGTCATGGGCTGCTTATTAACGTTTTATAACAAGTGATACAAAGAACCCAGATATTGTGCTGACATTAAGCACTTTTTAAATCTACTTCAACTTTGGCAGGAAGCAGATTAACACTAAATTAAATATGCAGAGTTATTAATACTTTGCATAAGGAGTTTATTGTTGCTGCATTGAATATTTTAATAACTTTCATCCACAAATAGTGCTAAGAACGTTATAGTGAGCTCATTCATTTTAATTGGACATCTTATAAATTATGTGGGTGACATAGCCCCAGATGCCTGGCAGCTAGTAAAGTGCTGTTTCTGTATTCACATGTAAATAACGGTGGGTGATGATTAAGAAAATGTTGATAGAGGACCATGTAATTACTGCTATTAACACTACCCCTTAAAAACATTTCAAAAGTGTGTTTTACCTGTAGAATACAGAAAATCCTTTGAAGCTAACAAATAAAAGCTTTATTTTTACCTTTGCTTTACTTCCTTTACTTGGCAGCCATTAAAATGTGCCCTCAAAAAACAATGGCCTAGATTCAAAATGATGTTAACAAAGTGTAAAATTCCACTAAGATAGCTGTGCTGGATTTAACCACTGTAAAAGTATTAATACAAGAAACAGAATATATATTCTATTTCTTGCAAAACTGGTTGTGTCATGGAGAAGTCCCTTGATATTTATCTCTTCTGGAAATCTATTTAGGTTCAAAGGTGCTTATAATCATTATTCCCTTCCCAAGATTGCCAATGGAATATAATACATAATGCCTCAGAAAGCTGTACATTTAAAAGGCTTGTTCTATGCTCAGTGTTTTGGCATGTATACAAAACCATGTGTATAGTTGAAAATATGCACAACTAAAAACATTCACCCAAAATATGGAATTTTAAAAGCACTTTAGTGCATCTTTGAATGAAAGTCTATGAAAGAAAGAAAAGGGTTCTACAGGCATAAAAAATACTATTCCCAATGTCATTGTTGTAGATTCTAACTATATAGTTCTCTAAGCATTAGAACGGTGTTTGAGTATGATGAAAAACAGGTTGTTCATGGATCCTCTGTTTTTGTTGTGTATTCCTGCATGGCAGGGGATTGGATTGGATGGGATGGCCCTTGTGGTTTCTTCTAACTCTATGATTCTAGCTACTCCAGACTTCCTCTATGAAAATGCAGGAAAAAATTATGTCAAGTGTTTATTCAGAGTGATCGCTCTCAGCCAGAAGTAAAAGAAGAAATAATAAGTAATAATGAACATAGGGCACATAAGAAAAGGAAAGATATGAAACAGTCATTTGTGGCAAAGACATAAAAACTGATAATTTAAAAAAGGCATAAAACAGACCAGTAATCTAATAAGGAATTCCAAGTACCTAAGGGTTACTAATAATACCGGTATGAAGTTTTCTGTTGAAATGACAAAAAAAAAAAATCAGCTAATCTGGTTTTAGTATTTATATTGAGACCAGTTGATCCTGGTAGAATTTCTGCAAGCTATTCCAGAGGAAGATTATAAAAATTCTATCCTATAGCTATAGCTGGAAGGAGTTGTTTGGCATATCTACCTCCTGATCAGGGGGCTTCAAGACACTCTTGAGCTGCAAACACGGCTGCAGACAAGACATGGAAGCTGCAAACTTCCCTGTCTCTTGAATGGTAGTTCTAATAACCAGCATCTGGCTGCAGATCATGTTTTCTGTATAGCAGAATACCAATAGACATCTCCACTAGCTTTTATGAAGAAAAATGAAGGGTTTGAAGTGATGTAAATCATATGCTCTTGTCAACATTAACTACATTTGTTGTAAATATACTCCTTTCCATTAACTGATATGTTTGCTTCAATAACTATAACAAGATAAAGAATGCTCCTATAGATCTAGTTTCACTAGATTTCTTAAAAACATAGCAAAATAAATCCACATGTAATTTATCAGACTAAAGGAAATGGTACCTACAACCTGTAGTATCACCTATACATTTCCTTTTTAATTACTTCTATAACACAAAATATGTACATGCACAATAAATGAAGGTTAGCCAACTCACTGCCAATCATTGGGTACATTTTTAAACTAAAGTTCATCAGCCATTATAGATCTATAATAGCTTGATTCAGATAGGCTACTCATACTCGTATCAACAGACTCTCCTCATTATTGTGAGAACTGGACTTTAGACAGACAGCCTAATGTTATTTTTCTTCTAAAAGATGTCATTTCTCATGACAACTTCCTGACAAAGTATACTAGGATAACAAGGTATGCAGGAGTGACAGCTGGGGATAATACCATGCTGAGAACAGCCTTTTGAGTAATTATCTGATCCCAATTAAGCAGTCCTGGTCAAGAATGTCTGAGAAAACATGTCAGAAAACTGTGAACCAAATGTTAATGTCCCCCTCAGCATGTTGCAAAGTAGAAGGAAAAATAAAATAAAATGGTATTTCTTCATGAAAGACCAAATTGGTTCTCTCACAAGGGTGTAAAGATAGGCACTTCAAGCAAAAGCTAGTTCAAATATTTATTCTCCCAACCCATTACCACTATTTTTGTATTGTACTTTCATTTCAACTTAAAGTAACAGTGACTTGTGATAACGTCTGTCTACCATACTTTTCAGATTCAAGTACAAAATATATAGATGTTTTACAAGGCATCTATTACTTAAACATTATAATTACACACTGAAGAAACAGCATACCAGGACATTTTGCATTTTTATGACTTTTCCCACACAGTCTGCCTAGAAAGGTCTATTCCTTTTATAAAATTTTTGAATTTGTATTAAATGTGTTAATAACATACAGAATAGAAAGGTCTGCTTCATGCATCTAAGTGACTTAGGCCATGTATAAACATAGCAGAAAACTCTGGTTTAAAGGTTCCAGAGCTGCTCTGCAGCCCTTGGAACCTTTTGGCCATTCACACAGTTAGCTGGGTCAAGGGCACATCAAGGACACTGCTGCCTTGTCACCAGCAAGCATCTCTGTCCTAGAGGCTTGCTGGAGATTTCTTATTTCTGGTCATATGCCAGAAATACAATGTCACCAGCAAGCCTCTGGGAAAAAGCAGCTGGCTGGTGGTGAGGCAGTAGTGAATCCATACAACACTGCAAGATAAGCCTGAAGCTTCCTGGATCTCTGGAGTAAATCCTACATTCCGCGATAATGAAATAACAGCTGGATGCAGGTGTGCTGTGCATTTGGCCCAAGCCTCAGGTGCACTCATAGCAGAACTGAACAGTAGTGTTGTGCATTTTTATGGAATTGCTGTTCGTTTTGTTTAGTTTCATTTGTTTTGTCTCATTTTCGTATTTGTCCCTGTTTCCAAAAATGGGGCCCTTATACGAAAAGTATTTTCATCGTGCTTACGAAAAAAAATGAAAATTTTTGTGCCATTGGTAGCAACGGGAGGGCTTCCAAGGCTTGCCCCCCATTCAGATTTAGGACTAAAGGGGTGAAAATCACCACACACAGAGAGTATATGGACTCATTTTATCCCACCAACCTTTAAAACATTTGGGTCTTACCCTGATTTCTGGTGATATTTTCCTTTTTATAAATAAAATCCCCTATAAAAGCATTCCCTAGCCCTTCCTGTTGCAGCAGCAGAAAGAGGGCCAGGGGAGCTTCCAACCAGCCAAATGAGAATGATGCTCCTCACAAACACACAGCCTGGTGCCTAACCCCAAGATTTAACTTCTTAATAAAATGTTACAACATCAAACAACTACTTCGAAAGTTTTGCTGTCTTTGCTTTCAAAAATATGATAACTATCAAAATAATAAGACTATCCTTATTGTAGTCCAATGGAGAGGGAGGACCAAGGCAATGGCAATACAGAAAGAGCCAGTGAGATAACAGAGAAGGGAAGCCCAACAAGTTATTTCCTTTGATATTTATTTATTTTAAAACAACTAATAGGAGGGAGGAAGAAGAGGGCTTTAAGCTAAGAATAAAGAAGAAACTCCCCCCACATGCTCCCCAGCCACTTGAAAAATCTCAACCCTTTCCCTTCAAAGGAATAAAAAAAAATAAGGCAAGCAGCCAGGCAAAACCCAAAACCCATAATCCCAGTCTCCACCAGTGCCCTCACCAGCAAGGCAAGCAGTTAGGCACAAAGGCAAAAGGCAAGGCAAGAAGGCAAAAGCCAAACCAAGCCAAGCCAAATGGAGACACAGCAACAGCAGCCCAGCCCCGGCATTCAGCAGCAGCAATGGCTACTTTAGGGGCAGTTCCCCTCTTATATACCCCCCTGCCCAGTCCACTTCAGTGATTCCTAGGCCTTCGATTGCCCAATGATCACTTCCTCCCTGCCTTCTTCTCTGATGCATGAGGAAGTGATTGCAGGCATGGAGGCCATGTGGTCAGAAAACAAAAGCAAGCATGATGACTGTGCGACTTTCATTTTCATGTTGCTTTACGTTTCGTACAAAAATGGTGTCATTCGTTTCATGTAGACAAATGGTTGACATGAAACGAATGAAGGAAATGAAGGAAACAAATACTGCGTACATCTCTACTGAACAATGAGTCCACATTATTTGGGCTGTGTAGAAGCATCCTCTATCAATAAAAAATTATGCTACCAACTTAATTATCTCAATCTCTTAAAATGTGCCAATATCCCTTTGCATACTGATATTTCAAACTAATATGGCTATGTCTTTGAATTAGACATTATTAAACAGAGATGCTAAATATAATAATGAGACTTTCTTCATACAAAGTACATGTTGTATATTGTCTGTGATTTCTCTCAACCAGTACATTTGGAGTTTGTTGAGAATTATACTACTGAGACCAACTTTAAAGATGGACCAAACAGCAAACACGGAGGCATGTAGCTTTGAGATTACAGTGCAGATACAATGTTATAAGAAAAAAAAGGATAAATATCATTTGATACAAATTTCTATCTCCTCTATCTCCTATTGCCTTCCCCACAATGCTATGCTCAAAATATATCTCTGGCTTTGTTTTTCTTGATGTGGCAAATTGGCATTTAGACATTTCTCAGCACTCAGAAAATTACAAAATACAGTAGAACTCAGGTTATCCTGAAGCCCCTTGTACACTGCACTAAAATGCAGTGTATGCGCGGACATTATCATGAGGCATCCAAATGAACCTCATAGTTATGTGAATGAATCCCAAATATACCTGGATTTTAAAAAATAACCTCCAAAGATCTGGACCTTTCACCAGGGTGCACATCTTTAGAGGTGTGGGGCTTGTGGAGACTACTCCTGAGATCCCCATCTACAATCTCAGGAGCAGTCTCCACGTTGATCCTTCATCCTAGCGCTCAAGCAGCTTGCAGAAGATGGATGGCAATGACAGACTCTCTTCCCTTTAGCCCTGTACTTACCAAGACAAGCCTATGAACAGAAGCTGGAATGCTTCCCTTTCTGGTGCCTAGAAATGATGTCAGAGGCCTCTGAGAAGGAATCCCCCCTCCCCTCTCCAAAGTTCTCCAGCATCTGTTCAGAGGCATCAGGAAGGGAGGGAAATGTCCAAGCCTCTGTCCAGAGACTTCCCTTGGTAAGTACAGAGCTAAAGGGTGGACAGGTGAGGGGGTTGCCATGCCCATTTGTCCTGATGTTAGTGTCTGTGTCTAGTCACCCCATTGCCAAAAAGGTGAGATTTTTGTCTCCTGTGCGAACAGCAAATGTAAAGGGAACTAGAGGTTTAAACTCTAGTTATCTGCACATTTTCTGCTGTGTAGAAGGGCCTTGAGTGGAGAACCACTCTTCTCACCACTGTATGGATAAGATATTTTTACACAGTGCTTTCATTATGGATGTGAACTCTACGTTGTATCTGAGGCAGTATGACCCAGACACTGGTGTACTGTATCAAAGAGGAGGTGGACTTCTTTAGTGTGAAAGTTGATCTCATACCTTTAAAGTCCATCTCACATTTATGCCTGTTTCCATCTGTCTCTGCCGCTCTATATCTTTCTTATTAAAATGGAAGATTACATCTGTAAATTTGAATGTAATGTGTTAATTCTCTTCAATCCCCTATATATAATGCATTAAAGGTTTCTATCTCTGGTATGTTTTACCAAACTGTATTCAAAACAGCTAAAAATAATTCAGATTACTACAGTGACATCAATATTACTTTATCACTCAGAGTAATCACAGCTGAATTCACATGATAATGGAATGTGGCTGAAGCCCTAAAGTTCTGGTTCTGATCATTATCTGCATGGAATATCACCTTAAAGCGCTTTTCAGTTTCATCTTGAAAGAAAGAATAGATATACATGTCTTAAATGGACAAATAAATAAGAACAACATAGAGTCGGGGATATTTTGACAAAAACCAGAACTGACGTGATTTGTTCAAACCATGTTGACCATCAGTTGTAGTTCTAATTGGAAATGAATGATGAAAGTACCTGTAGCTATCGGGCACATAAAATACCACTGTTAAAATGCTTTGCAACCCACCGTCAATTCTGTATTGTCATACTGTTCAGTTACTAAAATTCTGAGTCCATCTATCTAGACTATCCTTGTGTCCACTTCCATAGTCAGCTGACCCAATTGTGCTTTGAGCCACTTCCCAATCCTTGTTTTAAATCACAAGAATCTGTGGCCCCTTCTGCACTGCTGTATAATTCAGATAATCAAAGCAGATAATCCACATTATTTGCTTTGAACTGTGTTATATGAGTCCATGCTGTCATATAATTCAGTCCAAATCAGATAATCTGGATTTTAGATGGCAGTGTAGCGGGGGACTATGATATCATTGGGGCACCCTGAGGCCCCTTCTACACAGCTGTAAGAAATTGAGATTATCTGCTTTGAAGTGGATTATATGGCAGTGTAGACTCAGATAATCCAGTTCAAAGCAGATAATGTGGATTATCTGCCTTGATATTCTGGATTATATGGCAGTGTAGAAGGGCCCTGATATGTCTCCAGGAATGTTTCTCCCCATCTCATGTTTCAGACTAGAAATCTCAAGGAACAGCAAGCTGCTGGTAATATCCAGCAACATCTCTCTGTCCATTTTGTATAAAGCAGGCACATTGGTCTCACAAGATTTCACTTATCTGGGTGGCATGGATATTGATTTCTTGGTAAAGTGTGCGATGTCTTTTTAATAATGTATTCACTTCCTTTTCATCCTTATTATCTTCAGGTTACCCCTCCTTAACATCATTTATTGCTACAGTGTAAGGCAGTTAATGCCATTTCAATTATGGCTCCCTTCACTGACTTCAGTCCTGTTGAATCTGGTGCAGGAGTTTGAGCAGAAGAACAGATATTTGTGGTAGTTCATTTAATAAGTTTTCAATCCTGACTCAATGCAGTGAAATACACCTTCTGATCATAATCAGGAGGCAAGCAGCTCTCTAGGGCCTGATACGTTTTGGTTAAAAAGAAACACTTTGCCCAATTTGTCTCAGAAGATTTTCTGCTTTAGGATCCTAGAACAAATCTTTCAAAGAAACACATTTCATCATGCAGGCATTTTGATTACTTTTTCCTCCACAAAGTACATAGATTATTTGTCCTAAAAGGACTGCAACTGACAGTAAAGAGACTGTTTCATTTACTTTAAAGAAGAGGATTAGCATTCAAAATACCATGGGATCTTGGGTTTTCTCTTGTTTTCCCTTTTAAAGTGAGATAGCAAAGGCCTTGAATTTAAATATATGTAAAACTGGGCTGTAATTATTTTGATCAGTGAAAAATAACTAATTCAGATCTACAGAAAATGTAGGGCATGGATGACCAGTTAATTTGGTTTTCTTTAATTAACTGTGCCTCCTAGGGTTCTGTTTTTCTCCTTCTTTCAGAACACATATTCCTGCATTTAGCATTAGTGATATACTTCATCAGTCAAGCAGAAAAATATGCCCTCCTAACTGCAATGCATATGCAGTACAAATGTCAGTAAATGCAATGGCACCCAGCTATTTAGTAGGAGATTGGACTTTACTCCCAGCAGGCATGCAGTGTCAAAATGGTCAAGGCTTGCAATTACTACTTCACTTAAGTAATATCTTGCTATAATTTGAAATATCAAAGGCTCCTGCTGTCAGCCTTTATGTCTCTAAGTGAACAATGTTTACATCCTTTAAAAGAAAAACCAAAGTGGGATGAAGAAAGGGATGTGAAGATGATAGCCACTCCAAAAATCATCTGAAGAGGGGCACAGGCAGCAAAACAAAAACCACAGGAATAGCTCTTTCCTATGCTACCCAAAGCTAAAGTTAGACTTAAAAAATGTACCTGTCTCAACTTACATATAAATTCAACTTAAGAACAAATCTACAGAACCTATCTTATTTGTAACTTGGGGATTGTGTGGTGGAGGCTCCTTCTTTGGAAGCTTTTAAGCAGAGGCTGGATGGCCATCTGTCGGGGGTGCTTTGAATGCGATTTCCTGCTTCTTGGCAGGGGGTTGGACTGGATGGCCCATGAGGTCTCTTCCAACTCTACTATTCTATGATTCTATGATATCTACACATACATAACTGTGTATGTGTAATTTTGCATTAATGGAAGAAAGACACTCTTTCATGTTTGGAAATATTACAAGAAGGCTTTAATATTCATTTTACCATATTTGTCACCATTCCACTAAGTGCTCCATTTGTGTCAAACAAGTGATAGAAACAGTAAACACTGATTTTGAACACTGAAAGATTCATAGTTTGATATTGTTAGTTGCTGAAACACCTTAGACTCTTCTTCCTTGTGGAATCCCTATCCCCAATCCTTATTCTTTCCACATTATTTCTATCTGTGGTCACACTTTTTAAAAAGAAGAAATGCCAAGAAACGTATATTTGTACAGGGCTTTTCTATGTGTTTCTGTTATGTCTATCACGGACTATAATGTTTTCTTCATTTGCTCAACTATAGATTGTAATGTATGGTCATTGATGTATCCAGGCAACTAGACCACGTGATTCCCAAAACCTCTTAGTGTCTCTGGCCATAGAAGGGTCAACTTTGTTAAATTATGCCTGCACCCAAAACTTTTTTCTTAATTAGTTAGGACCAAGACTGACTACAATTTCAGAATGTATGTTTCTATGTATGCTTGCCTTGTGCCTGCTGATGTTAGTCTGAGAGGAATATGCCAGAGACTTGGTATATTTTTCTGAAAACACTGCTAAAGGAGATTGCCTCTTAATTGATCCACTGTATATATTCATGTATAAATGGGCCTTGTGTATAAGTTCAGGGCAGATTTTGGGGGCAAAATTATTTTTATATGACCCATGGATAAATAGAGGGCTATTCTATGGAAACGGGACAGCACCAATTCTGCCTCAGTGGGCAAGTTACCCTGGTATCAGTGCTATTTCCTTGCTTTGGGCATTCAAAAATGTCAAAAGTGGTGCTCTGGCAGAGAGAGTAGAGGGACTTAGTGCTTTTTAAAAGTTCTCTCAGGATGAGCTAAGCTTATAAAAAAGATCCATAGTTCCCTTTTTTTGATGAGAGTTAAGGTACAATATTCACATTTACCCGCGGTTAAGTCAATGTTCTTTTGGGGTTGCTTTTTTGACTAATATTTCTAGATTTATTCATGGGTATATAGGGCAGTCTTCTTCTTCCCCAAAGAAACTAGCATTTGCCAATCTATCTCAATTTATCTGATTCACACTTTATCTGTTACAAAATAATTAAATAGGCTGCTGTGTCTGACTTAAAGATTTTATGGGAAAAGATGTTTTTCTTTCTTTTCACCTATGTAGTCATATTTTTCTCAGTGTACATTGGCAGTGTTTCTTGGACTGAGGAGGATTAAAAGGATCAGACATCAGCTTTTCTCAGGCAGTGACTCCTACTTCCTGTATTTCATTCTTAAGACCCTTTAAAATATGTTATGCCATATTAAAATTGCATTGTTCCTGTAGTTCAATTCCTTTTATGATTCTGGTATTTTTTTAATATCTCAAAAATGTTTACATTGATTTATCATTTTTGCTTGCATTATCCATTAATCACTTAGGTATTTTAAAGTACATTTCTTATAGCATCATTTTAGCTGAAATAGCCATCTGATCATTATGCAGAGCCAATGAATAGAAGAAATACACTTAATTCTAAAATATATTCATAAGAGTTATTCATATGATTAATCTTTGTAGAATTTAAATTAGTAACACAATCAATATGCTTTGCACTAATCTGCATAATTAATCAGACTTACAAAATTATATTTGTAGACCTACCCACCCCATTTCACCATACCACATCTCAATATTTGTTTTTAATTTCAGCATAGCATTTGTTAAATAGCAATGTGACAACAGAATTTATTAGGAGAAAATAAAATTTGTGATGGTGCTTGGGTTAAGGTCAACTGAAAAATCATAATACGGACACAGTTATGGTGCAATAGATTTGGATGCACTAGATTATCTGTTTAAAAAACAAATCAACCTCCTTTGTCTTCACATTCACATTACTGTTGGAATTGTGTCTTTACTCTGTGAACTTCTTCAGTGCTGTTTGCATACATAAGCACATACATTTTAATGGGATCAACACCAAATATTTTACAGATAATAAAACATGTGTTTTTTAATTGTTAAAATTATTTTCCATTTCTAAAACTGAAGGATAAGGTTGTACCTTAGAATATGTATTTTTCTGAAGGGAAGTGGACTGGAAATTTCAGAGTTATTATATTCATCTGTGTATGCCTTAAAAGGTGGTATTTTCTTTTATTTTTGTGCTCATACTCACAACTATTCCATCTCTTTTCTATGGGTCCATCTACACATAATTAATTCAAATTAGACTAGAAGTCACTTTATTTTCAGGGACTGAATGCATTATCAGAAGTTGGGAAAGTCCAGATCAGCCCCACACATGAGGGTTGATGTGAACAGCTGGGCCAGTTCTAATTTAAACTGGTCCAGCTGTCCATACGGGGCAAGGGTTGTCATCCTGTTTTCCTGTAGTCTAAGGGGAAAAGGGTTGGGAGTTACCTTTTTTGTTGTTTGTCATCATGGCAGTAGCCATGTAGATCTGGAGAGCTCCTGGCCATTGCCAGGCATTTTTGCTTATGTCAGCAAAGGCACCCAGTATTTGAGGAAAGGAAAGGAAGATCCACTGTTTGAGCGTATGAACGCTTCTTTAGAATTTGGGGCTCGTCCAAAGCAGCAAGGCTTCAGACTGGCATCATAAGGTGCCTTATGATGGCAACTTTTCATCAGCACTATGAAACAGTTCCCGTGAAACTTTTGACAGGCAGGCATTCCCATGCCTGATGATTAGGAATGCAAATCCTCACTTATTTCATTCTCATCCACAATAATTTAAAATGTTTTCTCCTAACAGCTAAGATTATTTACGTTTTCAAGGATTTTATGGTATTTTGTTATGATTTGTACAACTCCATAGCCAGATTTATATTTGTGTCACATACCATAATTTGTGTACCCATGGCAAAGAACACTGAATATTAGTGTTTGGTGAAGCTTGTAGCTTGATGTCAAGACACACTTACACAAAACCAATGGAACATGTTATGGTGTTGCTGCTGAGAACTGAAAGCAATAATGCCCTTTTGCAGTTTATAATGTTATTAAAGTCCATATTAACCTGTTTGGAAGTTGGAATCCTGCTTGACAAAGATCTAATGATCTAGTCAAGAACCCGAGTGTAGCAACTCTCAAGTCATCATTCATATCTACCTCCTTATTTTACAGGAGTGCTCATGTACTCTCTATCCCCTAATAGAGATGAAAGAGTGACATAATGAAAATACATTAAGGAAATCTTATGATATTTAGATAAAAGCTGCTATATAGGGAGTAAACTTTCATACAAATAAATAATAGTATCTGTTTTTAAGTTGTATGATAATATTATTTTCCATTAGTTTCTCCTACAATCAGCAATGTTGCACAGCTGCATGCTATTCCATTAGCTGCCTTTATCTTAGAAAATTCTGAGATAAATCTGCTTTCAGTAATTTGGCTGCTATGCAGGAATGCTGAAAGGAAGCAGATGTGGGATTGTGGATGTGGGAGGGCATGCAGGTGGAAGGAGGAAATCTCCTATTTGCTGCTATGTTTACTTCCAACAGCTTGCCCCAGAGATGTAGATGTCAAAAGTATTCTTAGAGAGCCCAAGATAGAAACTTGTCACCTGCTCATTTACTGCAGCTGCTCATATTTTGGGAGCCCTATTGCTTTCTTCCTGTTGTGTAATTAAAATCAAATTGCAGAGTTGAAAGAAAGAAGGCTGAATATTCAACACAGTTTGCCATTGGTTAAAATACAAGATTCTACTCTGTGAACTTATTAGGTGGTAATAATCATATCATGTGCAATCTGATGTTGCCCAGAGTCATTAACTTCAATAAAGTATGTTTAGAAGAAAATATCATTGTGTGCCTTTAGATGGAAATGAAACATAACATTTAGCAATTTAATAAAGGAATCTAGCTACTCTGTCCCCTCTCAGGAAGTTTCATTAACTTGAGAATGTTGTGGAAACAGGCAAAAAAAATGACTGTAGCATGAGGCTCTGTGAAGTAGCTCCATCTATTCTACATTCAGAGCCGGCCCTAGGTATTTTTCAAGTGTAGGCGAACAGAATTTTGGTGCCCCCCCAAACCAATCACTGAAAAATAAAAGCGTTGGATAAGCGAAAATGTTGGATAATAAGGAAGTATAAAGGAAAAACCTATAAAACATCAAATTACATTATGATTTTAAAAATTAAGCACCAAAACATCATGTTTTACAACAAATCAATAGAAAAAGCAGTTCAATACATGGTAATGTTATGTAGGAATTACTATATTTGCAAATTTAGCACTAAACATTGAACAGGGATATAGGGCAGTGTGGACTTAGATAACCCAGATAGCCCTCAGTATTTTAAAAAAAAAACCTCTAAAATCAGGACAATAAATAAAGAACAACACTCTGAAAACAGAAGAAATCCAGACAGTAAACAATCAGGGACAGCTAACTCCTCCCAAAAAAAGATTCTCCCAGGCAAGAAGAAGCCAGGCCTTGAAGCCACAGGGCCATTAAATGCTAATCAAGGTGATTAATTACAACATTCACACCTGCTTCAAAGAAAAGTTCTTTCTCCCACCCTGGACCTTCTACAGATATATAAACCCCACATACCTAGCTTCCAAGTTCCTACAGACCTCACAATCTCTGAAGGCCCCAAAGGTGGGCTTGCGTGGTGCGAAGGTGGGTCTGCGCTGGCCGGAAGGCCCAGCGCGGCCGCTGGAAGGCCCGAAAGAGAAGGAGGTGGAGAGTGGTGCCCTCCTCCCAGGACGATGGTGCCCCCGGGACGATGGCGCCATAGGCAAATGCCTATTTCGCCTTATGGTTGGACCGCCTCTGTCTACATTACATTGTATATCTCCTAGAATTTTAGAGTGAATAGGAGTGAAAAAACTCCAGAAAGTGGCTTAGGGTTTTGTTGTTTTTTTAAAATCCCCAATATTGGCATTACTCAAAATATCTGTAGAGCCCTACTTCACCAGTTACAATAGGTCAGATAGAAGAAACTACTCAAATGATGCATGGAAATGGACACTAAGAGGTAGAATACCAGGGCTATAATCTCATTGAAACATGTTGAATGTATTCTTTTGGAAAAGTATGAAGGCAGTTTCTATCTTTTGACATCAGGTTTGTTGCTCAATGTACATCATACACTAAGGATTTAAAATACATTATTTTAGAATAATGATGCTATGACCACTAAATAGTTAATACCACTGCATCTACATTATGTAATGTATTCTGGTGTCAGTTATTGTTTTGTTTCCTTTTGGGGCATATACGTATACCAGATCTTCTCCGATGACAAGGTATTTACATCATATAAGAAGTAATGTTAAAACTAGACAATTATGGGTCCCATAATATCTTGCTGGTCTTCAGACAGAAGGAAACAAGCATTGCATACTGATTTGAGTGTTAAACTAAGACTTCTGGAGATGAGGGTTTGAATCCCCACTTGCCCATGGAAACGACTGGTGATGTTGGGCAAGTCACATTCTCTTAGCCTTAGACGAAGAAATCTTGCCTAGTGATAGATCCATGTTACAATCATAGTAAGCTGGAAATGTCTTGAAGACTCACAAAACAATATCTTAAGATAACATTAAAGGCATTACAAAATTATACTGGCTTCTTTTTAAACAATGTTCTGAAAAAAGATAGCCTTTTAAATCTGAAGAAGGATCAATACTGTACAAAAAGTCATTTACGGTAAAGGTTTTTATATCTTTGGCTGATAGTTGCAATAAGCTTGACTGGCCCATGTGTTTACCTGGCTGACTAAATGCTCAGATGAAGGATTTTTACCATCATGAGCTATCAGGACAACAGAAAACTTGAAATGTTCACAAATATTTTGAGCCACTTGGCTAGCAAAATATATTTGGATGTCTCTTCCCATGATATGTAGAATCCCAATTTCTAAAGTGTGGTGGGTTTCCAAATGCTAATTCTGTCTCCCTTGCAAAAATAAGCAAAAGATGGTGGTGCTGTTGGTAGTTAGCAGGGGTGGGGGTGGGGGGACGACAAGTGGGAATCATGGCAAAACTTAGTAATAAACATTCTTTTTACAGAAAGAACTGTGTATGGCATTTAGTTTATCATACAACTGTTTCATCTCTGGCAACATCTTGTATTTTCTTGAAAGAGAAAAAAAATCAATATAAAACACTTGTTATCAAATTCAGCAACCAATGACATGTGTTAAGTATAGCAGCTTCAATAATAATCAGTGTTGCAGGAAACACAGTGCTTCAGGGAAAAAACTATTTTATGTTCAAGATGTATCCCATGAGTGCCATTTTATCTGTCTCACTGAAGGATATTCCCTACATTGTCATCTTATATGCAAGTCTTCTTATACAGCAAAATGTATTATTAATGCAGCAGGATTAATTTCAGTATATAAGACTAAGACAATATAACAATGATTGGGGAAAACCCATGCCTATTTTCTAAATATCCCAAAATACATTTGTATGATGAAGAAATTCCCCATGTATCCTCACTCTTAACTTAAGATTCAATGGTGGCACTTTTGCCCATTTTTTCACTAAAGAAAAAAACAGTATGGTTCTGTGCCCACTGGACAGGTTCCTATGGTTTTAACTACCTGTATTTGTGAAAATGTGTTATCTCTATAGATAAAGCAGTAAATACCACAGAACCAGATGTGATAATTACTTTTTGTCAATGTTGCCACACTTAATAAATTTGAATTTAGTTTGGGGATATACAAAACATTTTCCCAATCCACCCCCAAACAAGGTATGAAAGCTGTACCACATTTATCAAATTTTCTTTCAGTCCCATCAACTAATGTAACTGTTGTACCTTCAATGTCTCTTATGTCTTTCAAGAGTTTAATGTCATTTACCACATGATGGGTACAACCAGAGTCCAGGAACCACTTGTTCCTTTCTGGAACTCCGCCATTAGCCGCCATAAACACCTGGGGCTTGGTTGTTATGGTTGTTGAAGACCTTCCTACCCCTCCTTTCCCACAGGAGCCTCTGCCTCTGGAAAACTTCAATCTACTGTTTGGACAATCCCTGGCAAAATGCCCCGGCCACTGGCATGCAAAACACAAGCGTGTTTTGACTCTTTAGGCCTTAATCTGTTCCTCACCATTCCCAGGCTCACCATCTGGACCAAAATCTGCTGCTTGCCCCCCCTCCTGGTCGCACTGTGCCATCATCTGCTTCTGGGTCTTTTCTAAAGATCTTTGGTCCACCTCCTCCAGGATTCTCACACAGACCAAATAAATCCTGGATCCTCATGTTGTGGAAAGAATGCACCAGAAATTGCCAATCTACAGATAGGCTGGATAGCACCACATAGCATTTGTGTGCTTCAGAAAATTCCAACCCTCTCTCTTCCTTCTCAACCAAGAACTGCTTAACATTGTCCAGATGTTTTTTTACATCCTGGCCCTGCACAAGCTTAGTATTATACAGTTGATTTGGTTGGAGACATAATACAATCAATGCTCATGCTTTTCTTACTCACTGAGCATCCTGATCGCTCCCATTCAAAGTATTCTCAAGACCCTCTGTAGTCTGAAAAGACTCCATCATAACTAACTAACTAGAGTAATTGTCGTCCGAGAGTCTTTCCATATTGGCAATAAAACCTTTGCCTGTCACCTCTGCTCAGTCTCTTCTCACAGGTCGCTTCTCAGCCTGCTAGGAGACTCTGGATTCCAAATCCAAAACCCAAAAACCCCCAGGGAACAAGCTGCAATGTGACCCTCAGTTCCCGAGATTAAGCCCCTCTTAACTCACGCCAGTGCAGACCTCTGGCAGTCACACATCTACAGCAGCTTCACTGGAGTTCTTTAGGCAACTCTCCGGTTCTGGCTTCCATCTTACTCACTGCACAGCAGCTGACGATCGCCATCAATCAGCCTTATCTCACATGTTGCGCAGCGGAAGTGTGCTGGGCCCATAACCCAATTATCAGGGTGGTGTGGAAGCTGGGATGGGGAGTTGAATCTATCATCCATCACCCTGACTGATTTGGTGAGTCAGTTCTCTCTGTCTGCTAACCCGAAGGACCACTTTATGCAGCAGCAAAATTTCACCAACAAAACAACAGCTCAGTCGCTGATATACAGCTGATCCCAGCAGGTCTAATTACTTTATTATACAAATATTTACAGTTGCTGAAAGCCATAGCTCTCCAGACACATGGCACATCTTCTCTGCTGGGCTCGGCTGTTATCTATACAAATCTGGCACCTCCCGCATTCCTCAGTTGAAAGGTCCGGCCAGACAGTTCAAACGGAAGCCCTGACCTATTGGTCCTGTGGACAATCAATCAAACTGGCTTATGCTTAACCTCTGCACTGCTAGAATGCTTTGCCAGAAAAAACACAGTTGCAAACACCCAACAGCATAACTTGATATAACATTTCACTTTAACAAAAAGAATACACTATCCTCCAGGAGACTCTATGGTATGCTTCCACCAGAAGTTACCATAAAGATTGTCCTAGAAGACCTATCAAATTCCTTGAGAAGATGCCGCTTAAAAAAAAAGAAGTTATCATATAGGTGTCCTAGAGTTGTTTGTTTCATGGGGGTTCATTATTATCCACAGTTTCCTGTTTCCATGGTAAATTCAGGATTGTATCCCTTGGGCATACAGGGGGTGGGGCTGTAATGTAATTTCATTTGCAGAGAAAAGCTACAAAGAAATTTTACCAAATATTAATGAAATAGTTTCCATTGTCATATTTTTTCACTGACCTTGATTGAAACCGTAGTACTACTCAGATTTTCTTCCAGCAATATATTAGAGTACCTGATTTGGGTGATATTGCTTAGTGATGACTACATTTGCATTTATTTTTATGAAGTGATATCCTAGTAGCTTTTCAGTCCAATAGCAAAGCAAGCAGATGGCAAAACAGCCTCATTTAGGGGAGAAAACGTGAGTCAGAAAATACATAATGTTTTCTGTCAATACACTCAGCCAAGTTCCAATCTTTCCAGACATATTATAGAATCATAGAATCATAGAATCATAGAATAGTAGAGTTGGAAGAGACCTCATGGGCCATCCAGTCCAACCCCCTGCCAAGAAGCAGGAAATCGCATTCAAAGCACCCCCAACAGATGACCATCCAGCCTCTGCTTAAAAGCCTCCAAGGAAGGAGCCTCTACCACGGCCCGGGGGAGAGAGTTCCACTGTCGAACAGCCCTCACAGTGAGGAAGTTCTTCCTGATGTTCAGGTGGAATCTCCTTTCCTCTAGAGGAATCTCCTTCCTGTAATGTAGAAGCCATTGTTCCGTGTCCTAGTCTGCAGGGCAGCAGAAAACAAGCTTGCTCCCTCCTCCCTATGACTTCCCTTCACGTATTTGTACATGGCTATCATGTCTCCTCTCAGCCTTCTCTTCTGCAGGCTAAACATGCCAAGCTCTTTAAGCCGCTCCTCATAGGGCTTGTTCTCCAGACCCTTAATCATTTTAGTCGCCCTCCTCTGGACGCTTTCCAGCTTGTCAACATCTCCCTTCAACTGTGGTGCCCAGAATTGGACGCAGTATTCCAGGTGTGGTCTGACCAAGGCAGAATAGAGGGGGAGCATGACTTCCCTGGATCTAGACGCTATTCCCCTATTGATGCAGGCCAGAATCCCGTTGGCTTTTTTAGCTGCTGCATCACATTGTTGGCTCATGTTTAACTTGTTGTCCACGAGGACTCCAAGGTCTTTTTCGCACACACTGCTGTCAAGCCAGGCGTCCCCCATTCTGTATCTTTGATTTCCATTTTTTCTGCCAAAATGAAGTATCTTGCATTTGTCCCTGTTGAACTTCATTTTGATAGTTTCGGCCCATCTCTCTAATCTGTCAAGATCGTTTTGAATTCTGCTCCTGTCTTCTGGAGTGTTAGCTATCCCTCCCAGTTTGGTGTCGTCTGCAAACTTGATGATCGTGTCTTCTAACCCTTAGTCTAAGTCATTAATAAAGATGTTGAACAGAACCGGGCCCAGGACGAAGCCCTGCGGCACTCCACTTGTCACTTCTTTCCATGATGAAGATGACGCATTGGTGAGCACCCTTTGGGTTCGTTCGCTTAGCCAATTACAGATCCACCTAACCGTAGTTTTGTCTAGCCCACATTTTACTAGTTTGTTTGCCAGAAGGTCGTGGGGGACTTTGTCGAAGGCCTTACTGAAATCCAGGTAGGCTACATCCACAGCATTCCCTGTATCGACCCAACTCCTAACTCTATCGAAAAAAGAGATCAGATTAGTCTGGCATGACTTGTTTTTGGTAAATCCGTGTTGACTATTAGCAATGACTGCATTTGTTTCTAAGTGTTCGCAGACCACTTCCTTGATGATCTTTTCCAGAATCTTGCCTGGTATCGATGTGAGGCTGACCGGACGGTATTCCAGGAACTTATTACAGACTTTACAGAATTAAATTTGGGAATCATTCCCAAATTTTAGGTTTTCTAACCACTTGAGATAAAGTAAAAAAAAAAATCAAATTTGTAACTTGAGTATTCAGTTTCCAAAATAAGAGAGTTTAATTGCATTCAAATTATGTGAGCACTTTGTTAATAGCACAAAATGATTTTTTGGGAGGTGAGGGTTATAGCAAGATATTTTGCATGGATAGACAAGCCATGCTTAAAGCATATTAAGTGCATTGCACTGTGATTTTAAAAAAATATAACTAAGCTAATATTTTGATGTCTTTTTTCCCAAATCCCATGACTTTAAACACACCAATACAGTCATCACTAATAATTAGCATGTTGGAATTCTGCCAAAGTAGCATAGTAATTAGCTCAGAAAAACACTCCAGTATTCAAATGGGTTCATCAACAAGATTGATCATAAATGTGATACTTAGTAAAAGGTGAATAGCAAAGGAATTATGTCAATCCCTTCACAATACTTGGATTTTACTCATTATGTTTGTAAGGAATAAATTTAAATACTATATTTTGTGAATATAAGGCATCTTTTTTTTTTTGCCCAAAAGACCATGACAAAATCAGAGTGTGCCTTAGAATCGCATTATATGGTAAAGTGTTAATGTGTGGATGGGTGTGTGGTGAATATTATGTAGTGAAATTTTGTTGCAGTTACTTCCCTTGAAGTAAAGGGCACAGGTACATGCACAAATGAGGGTTTGCATTCCCACACACCTGACCCTCAGAACTATGAAGCTTTCCTTGGCTGGGAAACCCCCCTTATCCCCAAGGGGCAGGTGAGCAGGCAAGCAGGTGCGATTATTATGTAAGGAACATTAAAAAAAACCCCGAATGTGGCACCCCAAAAAATGAGAGTGCAATTTATATATGGTGGTGTCTAGTAGGTAAAGGTTTTCCCCTGACGTTAAGTCCAGTTGTTACCAACTCCGGGGGTTGCTGCTCATCTCCATTTCTAAAAGCCGGTGTTGTCCGTAGACACCTCCAAGGTCATGTGGCCGGCATGACTGCATGGAATGCCGTTACCTTCCCGCCGGAGCGGTACCTATTGATCTACTCACATTTGCATGTTTTCGAACTGCTAGGTTGGCAGGAGCTGGGGCTAACAGTGGGTGCTCATTCCGCTCCCGGGATTTAAACCTGGGACCTTTTGGTCCACAAGTTCAGCAGCTCAGCGCTTTAACACACTGTGCCACCAGTGTCTATTATGTGATAAAATACAGTAAGCTTAGTCTTATTTGTAAAATATGTAAAAGTAGTTTAATTTATAAAGTTGTTCATAGTTACATTATTTGTTCATAATTAAATATAATTGAAGAGAGAAGAAAGAGAATATAGCTATAGGTCAGTGGGAAAAGAGAATTTGGGAATAGACAAAGTATTCCTTCAGCTGTAGATTTCCCATGGTAATCTTAGCGCTCACTACTTTATAATTCAGACTCATCACACAAAATAAAAGATTTCAATAGAATTTATCATATACCTATCTAATAAATTAAGAATACGAGTCTTAACTCCTATGGGCACTCTTCAGAATAAAAGGTTTGAGATAATAGTAGTATTCCTGACAGGAGAAAATACTGCATTTTTGCTTATCAGCATAACAGCAACAAAAAATGGAGAAAAGATTTTGGCAGAGTTCCTTTCTAATAAAAGAAAATGGAATACAAGCATATCATATTCAACTCTGTTCTCCAGATTTCAACTTAGACACAGTTTTATTAAAGACAATTACCTAATTACCTTCTTCCAGTGTGACAATGAAAAAAATTCATTTCATGTTCTAGACACGAGGGGAAAAATGGCCGACAAGCAACAATATACTTCACTCTACAGAACATAAGAAGCAAAAAAAATTCACTCAATAAAATTATCAGCATTGCCATACCCTCCAACATTTTACAGATGAAAAATGGAACATATTTGGTCAAGTAGTATCAGAATATAGTCAAGATGGCCAATATGAGGAAGGACATAAAAGCTAGGGACCTTATTACATGGATCTTGAGAAGTGTCAGGGACCATCTGTTTATCAAAGGGAATGGTTCTGTTTGATCCCCAATCGTCCTGTTTCATGTTCTGTCTTCTCATCATCACACATGTTTATCTTTTCTGTTTCCCTCTCATTGTTGCCCTTTATTATACCAGTGAAATTATAAACCACTTTGCCACGATGCCCTCTTATATGGCTTTGCTTCCCTCCATTAGACCAGCGTTATGTTAAAAAACACTATTCTGAGACTAGATTACTATTAAGGAATCTAGGTGGCTCAAAGTGGTAATAAACATCCATTCCTCCACATCATTGAAACGATTCAACATTGGCAAATATGACAGATCCTATTCCACATGTTTTTGGCACTTCCAAAATGGAATATTATGCATCCCAGGCTCCTGATACTATTTTTGATCTGGATTGTTGTGTGTTTTCCGGGCTGTACGGCCATGTTCCAGAAGTATTCTCTCCTGACGTTTCACCCACATCTATGGCAGGCATCCTCAGAGGTTGTGATGTATAACATATACCTCACAACCTCTGAAGATGTGGGCGAAACATCAGTAGAGAATACTTCTGGAACATGGCCATACAGTCCGGAAAACACACAACAACCCTGTGATTCCGGCCATGAAAGGCTTCGACAACACATATTTCTGATCACCTCCTTTCCCCCTCCCTTTTTTGAGAGTGTTTTAAAAATTTACATTATGGAGCTTATAATTTACATTATGGAAGTCCCCCTACATCATGTGGTGGACTCTGTCCTAGGAGAGGTTGTAGCAGTTTAATGTTGCCTGAGTCAGCTGGGGAGGGCAAAATCCCACCCTTCCTGTCTCCTTCCTCTTGTTGAGTTAATTGGGTGCAAATTAATGCTAATTTTTTGTAAGTTACTTAGTTTATTAGTGCATCATGTAACATGTTTTGCCAGTTTGCCAGTTTTTCCAAGGTTCAGACATGCTGCTATCCAATCTTAAAATGAAGATAGCTCACACCCCACATCAGCCTCTTTAGTACAGTTGGTGCAAGGTGGAGCTGTTCAATCTGTATTCCTCTTCCATATCTAGCAAATTAATACTATTTTGAACTCAGATTGCAGTAGCTGATATAAGTGGGGAAGGAAGAGGAGAAGAAAAATAAAGAAAAATAAAAACAGTTGAAAAAAGTTAGATGACAGAGGTCTAATGGTTGCTGTCTTTGCCAAATTGGAATAATTGGCAAGCACACATTCCCACAGATAACATTACCAGCAGCCAGGAAAGAGTTTTCTTTATCAAAGTCCATAGACCATAGCTTTGCCAAGGGCCACTCCACAGTTTATAATTATAGTGCCACTTTAATTGCCATGGATTCTTTCTGGGGTTTACATTTTTGTGAGTCACTTAGAACTCAAAAGACCTTTCTTTAAGCTACAATTGCCACATTGCTATAGCAGTTATATTGGAACCATAGCCCTATAATTGCATAGTCTGAAAGGGCCCTAAGGCAGGTTTCATCTTTTTTATAGCTTAGACATCATACTCTGGTAGATGTCTGAAAGAATTAAAGCTAGGCAATATCTATGAAAGGATAGCTAGGTCTCTGATCATTTCCTTTCTTATTGTTTCTTCCTTGCAAATCAGATTTGGAGATTTGGCTGTTGTGTGTCAAGACATATGGCGACCCTAAAAAACCTATTACAAGTTTTTATTGGCAAATTTTGTTCAGATAGGATTTGCCTTTGCTTGCTTCTGAGGTTGAGAATGTGTGACTTATCACCCATTCGTGACCAAGTGAGGATTCAGTCCCTAATCTCCAGAGTCATTGTTCAATGCCCAAACTATTATAGTAAACTAGTTGTCATCTTGGAAGGTTTGAGGGTCTTTTAAAGCAGAAAATTTGCAAAATGCTAGAAGTGAGTCCAAAGGTGACAAGTAGATGTCAGATTCCAGAAGATAACATGAAAAATGGGAGATGGGGGCATGATATTTCTGTGTGGCTGTTCTAGTGATATATCAGATTAGAAGGGGGAGGGGGGTTAAATATCTAGGAGAACCATCATAGGCTTCCCTAGCACCCAACTCCACAGGAATGATCAGATGAGCTGTCTTTTTCTGCCTGTCTCTGGAGTTCTTTGCCTGCTTGGTACAGACTTTGACAGAGCTGAGGCATGTTCAAATGAGAATGCTGAATCCGTTGATGATGAAGTGGATGTTGATAATGAAGTGTGGACTATTTTAGTGATAAAGGAGATACTTCCCATGAGCACAGTGCCATTCCTGCTCATACTTCTCATAGGCAAACTGAAGATTGAGAGAAATCATACTGAAAGACTTATAGAACTAAAAGTCTTGTTCATCCCAATGGTGACTTTAATGAAAAATAATGCAGGAAATACTATAACAAAAATAGGAATGTGTTTGTGGGAATCCTACAAAAGTCATTCCCACTACATATTTGTATCTTCAGTGCTCTAGAATTGTTTTAAATGAGTTTTTGAAATTATATTACAGGAAACAATGGTAAAGGCATGATATATGTGCAGGTATAAAAGAAAGAAAGAAATGAAAAGTGTTCATGAAGCACACTTAAAAAGAACTGGTTGTACTAGGATGCACAGCTATCTTTTAATTAGGAAACTATGTGTAATAAAAGGATAAATATTAATGTGGTTCAATGTAAAGAGAAGGTGAAATCTTAGTGAATATGATGTCTGAAAAAAACAGTATTATTCATACATTAAAACTATTCTTAAAATGTGAGCATGCAAAATTTATATTGCAGTCTTTTTTATAATAACTAGCACTCATGACTAAGAAGACAGAACATGCAAATCAAACACAAGTGAGGTAAATGAATTAGAACTACAAAGGTTATTCATTTCCTGAAGTTTAATTCACTAAGACCCTAACCCCACTTCAGAAAAAAATCTCTTTGATCACTGGCATTTAATGCCTATCTCAAAGATAAACCCAACAAACCGAAACAGTGATTTGTTGCTCATGCTACTATCACATAAACATCATTTAATTACTAACATGATTCTAGCTCCACATGCCATGGCTCCAGACTGCTGGATCCAACATTTATTGAAAACCAGAGGGAACCTTCCTAATTTTGAATGCTTTGAAACACACATGAACACATTCGATTTGCATGGCATGGTCTACTTACTACCCTGTTAGAAACAGCAGGGATCTAGTTTTTTTCTCTGAAAGATCTGCCATGGCCTCTGTATCCTGGGTAGTATGTATTCTTTGATGGGTCAACAACCTGATGTGATACAGCAACTCCTAGGGTTCATAATACCATTATAGGTATAGTTGTTCCTCAATTCCAATGTCTTGTTTGAGGCAACCTTGAAAATTTATTCAAACTTCATGCATATTCCAAATGGGAGGATATTACTAGTGCATAAGTGTGGTCTATAATAATCACTGCACTGGTTACCAATTGAGCACCGGATCACTTTCAAAGTGATGGTGCTTACCTTTAAGGCCTTACATGGTCTAGGGCCAATGTACCCGAGGGACCGCCTCACTCCCTACAAACCCCAGAGATTCCTCCGTTCTGAGGACCAAGACCTGTTGGAAGTCCCCAGTTTTAAGACCTTACATCTAACAGCAACTAGATGCAGAGCCTTTTCAGCAGTGGCACCATCTCTGTGGAACACCTTGCCACCTGAAGTTCATGCCTTGCGGGACTTGTCGGCCTTCCACAGGGCATGTAAGACACACCTATTTCGGCAGGCTTTTGAGTTCTGTTATTGATGTTTTAAAAAGTGCTTTTAGGATGTTTTTAAGATGTTTTTTAAAGATGTTTTTAAGATGTTTTAAAGATGTTTTTAAAATGTTGATTTTAGCCGGTTTTTGTAAGCCGCCCCGAGCCCTAGGGGAGTGGCGGCATATAAATTTGAAAAATAAATAAGTAAATAAATAAATATTATGACAAAATAGGCTACAGTAGTCTATAAAAGTGAAAAATGTTCAAGTATGCATTATAGTCAAAGGAGGTTTCCATGTTGTTGTAAGACATTTCTAGAGAAGTACTGCCAAGACCATTTTCACAGTCTTCATGAGGAGTGGAATTGCTCTTTTACAATCTGCTTTAACCCAAAGCTGCTTTACATTTTATTAAAGAAAATGTTTAACATGGCATTGAATTACTGCCTATTGTAAGGCCACTCCGAGTCCCCTTCGGGGTGAGAAAGGCGGAATGTAAATACAGGAAATAAATAAATAAGAAATAAACCACCTAAGCAATTTGGAAATCTTGGGAATCTTCCTAACTGGCTTGCCTGTGTGCACACAAATATCTCTCATTGTAATTGGTCTTTACTGTCAATCACAAATCTGTTGATTTCTGACTTCGTTCAACACCATGATTGGATTTGAGATTCCAAACCAGTGATGTTGCTTCTATTCAGTCCTCTAAAGATGTTCTTTGCCTAAAGCAAAAAAACTTCTCTAAGCTTCTTTTACACACCAAAAGCTTACATTTCACACCTTTTTCCATCTCACATCTAATAAATGAGCTTCACTCTGAGCACATGGAGCCTGGTGGTGCAATGAGTTAAACCATTGTGCCTGCAGGACTGCTGACTGAAAGGTCAGTGGTTCAAATCTGGGGAATGGGGGTGAGCTCCCACCTGTCAGCTCCAGCTCCCCATGTGGGCACATGAGAGAAGCCTCCCGCAGGATGATAAAACATTAAACATCTGGGTGTCCCCTGAGCAACGTTCTTGCAGACAGCCAGAAGCGACTTGCAGTTTCTCCAGTCACTTCTGACACACCCACATAAAAACTTTGAGCCCATGAAGTGCAATTTGTAGTCCACGATAGTACACTTTTCTAAACTCAAATTTCAACCCCAGCCATAACATTATGTGAGTTTTGAATACATTCAGAACAAGTAAGATGTGGGAAGCTGCTATCACCTTTGCATAACCCAGTGGTCATACTGCTCATTTAGGATAATGAGTTCGAAGCTCTTATTTTACATCAGAAAACCAAACTTTCCTAGTCTCTCCCTTTTGGCACAGAAGAGGATGAGCATTCTGATGCAACAAGCTCATCTCATCCAGCAACATGGTCATTTTCTTTCAGTTACATGAAATATGGAAATGGTACAGAGGTGTTCGTAGATAAAACCATGTAGGCAACTCTGTCAGTCAGTTACAGAATAGTGAATGGAAGATTTTTTTAAATTAAACCTCAGCAACGTTTTTCAACTCAAATCTAGATCACATATACACATAGCCAACATCTCATTCTTAACAAAACATATACACATAGCCAACATCTCATTCTTAAAACCCTTATACAATAATGTCCAAGTAGAATTCCAGAACCCTCTTCAAATGCATCCAAGACAGCAGGTGAACTCCTTCAAAAACCCCTAAACAAGGGTGAAAAATCTCCATCCTTCCAAGAAAGTGGTTTGCAAACACAGAATCCAGAAAATCACACAAACAACACATACACTCACAATTTCCTCCCCAAATCAAGCAAATTATTGATAACCTATATTTAAAATAAAGCAGTGATCCAGAGCACGCTCCAATACATTAAACTATCCTAAGCCAGTTCATAATTGCCATATTTGAATTGGACTACTACCTATGTAAGCCATCAGGATGGTTCAAGTATTCTAATATTTTTACAGGATATGTCTTCAGCTCTGCATAAGTGGTCTCCCTCAAGCAAAAGAAGGAGTCACATCAACTTTAAACTTAGATTCTTAGTTTAGTTTTTCTACTGTGGTGAAGCCTTAATCTCTGCAGAAAGGAGCCTTTGAACAAAAATGTTATTGACTTTATAGATTATGATTAAACCTGGGTTAAAAAACTTTATACAGACAGTCTCTAAGTTATGAACAAGCTCGGTCCTGTATGCTTGTTCTTAAGTTGAATTTTGTATGTATGTAAGTCAGAACAGGTGTAGGCTTTGGATAGTATAGGGAAGGGTCAACACCCCTTTGGTGTTTGTTTTGCTGTATGTGCCCCTGTTCTGAAGATTTCGCCTCACTTTCTGTCCCTGTGATAAATGAATTTTGAAACATTTGGCTTGTGGAAACAAGGATTGATGAGAAACCTTCAGTTGAGACACACTTTCCCCCATAATAACTTTTTCAGGAATTGATTTCCCTTCCTAGGGATAAATTTCCCTCACTTCCTGTTGTCTCACCCTTGTTCTTAAATATGAGTCATTTGTAAGTTGAATGTTTGTAATTCAGTGACTGCCTGTATATTGTATAATATAGATGCCTCAAACATTAGGATCAAGCGGTTTTGGTACTAAAAGTGGACATGGTGAAGAATCTACTTGTCAGGCCAAGGGACCACAAACCAAGTATTCATCTACCTGTCATAGGAATTCTGTCACCTCCTGTCTTGTGCAGAAGGACAGCTGGTGGTAAATTAATGTAAATTCAGATGGAAGGAGGCAAGCACACAGACAAAACCAGAAAAGTCTTTTTGGTGTCTCTGGACCCTGTTGGAGAAGACTGGCTCATGGGTTTACCTTTGACTTTTCACCTGCCTGAAAGAAGCCTTGAAACTCATTTTTCATAGAGACATTTATTTTGACAGATGTAGAGACATCCCTCCAAAACATAACACAGACGCAACAAGGAGGTTAGCAAGTGCAAACCAGCATGCAAAATTATAAAGGAAGCAATCACATTAGCACATAAATATAACCTAGAGATAATTAGCCTACTTAAATGTTTTAATCACTTATATTTTACCAATAAACCATGTTTCTAAAAAGGCATGGCTTTTGAACTTACATCCATTTGCTGACACAAAGAAGCATATGGGAATGCATATGTGCAAAATATTTGCTCTCTAGAATGAGGCAAGTGAGTTTGCCAAGTGGTGAGTGACACAATTTCTGTTATCAATGCTGACCCTGAAGAAATTAAATAATGCCTACATAATTATTGGTTTCACAGTTGTACTGGCTCTACCTATTCTATCCAGACTTTGTTTTCAATCCTTGGCATGAGAGATAAGAAAGCTGAACAAATCTTGCATAAGTTTTCACAGAGAACAAAGTTTAACCATTTTATTCTTATAATGTATTTGCTGTATTATTATATATGGCTTTCTGTTTTCCCCAAATCCTCTAGCTCCCTATCTTTCATTGTTTCTCCTTTTTTCTTTTTCACTTTATGGTTCTCAAGATAGTGCAATTATATAAAAATTATTATAATTAATATAAGTAATTAAGAATTATTAATATTTATTTTAACATTCATTTTATTAAATCTATTGATCTGCTGCAAATTGATCTATTAAATGGATAGTGAGAGATGGATAGAATATTATGAAACATTCCATCAAAAAGAATTGGCCTTAATAACAATTGACGCTGAAAAAGCCTTTGATAATTTAAATTGGGAATTCTTTAAATTGCTGCTAAGAGAATTGGATATGGGCTACTATTTTATAAACGCAATTGAGGCGATTTATACTAACCAAGAAGCAAAATTGTTAATTAATGGACAGCATTCAGAATCTATCCAAATTGAAAAAGGAACAAGACAGGGGTGCCCCCTTTCCCCCCTCATTTTTATATTTGCTCTAGAAATCTTGATCAGGAATATACGGAAGGATGATCAATTAAAAGGCACTAAAATTAGAAATCAAGAATACAAAATCCGCGCCTTTGCTGATGACATTGTTTGTTTTATTGAAGACCCTCGCAGACACATAACAAAATGGATTAATAATATGGAAAAATTCGGCAAAGTAGCGGGTTTTTTCATAAATAAGGAAAAAACAAAAATTCTGACCAAAAATATAGTACGGGGAAATCAAGGGAAATTGGAAGAGGCCACAGGATTTAAGACGGTCGCGAAAGTTAAATACCTTGGAATTTGGATCACTGCAAAAAATGCCCAGTTATTAAAAAACAACTATCAAAGTAAATGGAAGGAAATAAAAACCGATTTACAGAATTGGCAAAGTTTAAACATCTCCCTCCTAGGAAGAATAGCGGTCATTAAAATGAATGTGCTCCCGAAATTAATGTATCTATTTCAAAATTTACCCATTTTAAGAACACAAAAAATGTTTCAGGAATGGAACAAAGATATCACAAAGTTTGTGTGGAAAGGCAAAAGGCCGAGAATAAAATATAGTACCATGACTGATGCAACAAAAAGAGGGGGTTTCGGACTACCAAATATAAAACTCTATTACGAGGCCTGTGTCTTAAACTGGGTGAGAGATTGGATAGCACTAGAGGATAACAATATACTGACCTTAGAAGGCTTTGACCTCCGACGAGGGTGGCACGCGTATGTGGGTTACGACAAAAGAAAGGTTGAAAAGAACTTTGGCAACCACTTTATTAGAGCTGCTCTAATAAAAGTATGGGAAAAGTACAAAAAGAGGTTCTATAATAAAACCCCCTTATGGATCTCTTCTCTTGAATCATCTCAAAGTCACATCTTGCAATGGCCTGTCTGGCCACGGTATAAAGACTTACTGGTGAAAAGCAATGGGACTTATGACTTGAAACCACAAGAAAGGCTAAAAGAAAAATTCAAAAATATGTCCTGGTTTCAATACGCCGTCATTAAGGAACAATACATCAAGGATGCCCGAATAGGCTTCAATGACTCCAACTCCGTGTGGGACAGAATCATGTTAACTGAAAAGAAGGTCATCTCTAAAATCTATGATACATTACTAGAATGGTCAACAGAAACGATAGCAATTAAAAGCTGTATGATTAACTGGGCTAGGAACATCGGACACCCAATCATGTTAGATGATTGGGAACGGATATGGAATAAAAAACTGAAATATACCTATGCCACGGAATTAAAAGAGAATTGGCTCAAAATCTTCCACCGATGGTATATGTCTCCCAAAAAACTCGGACAGATGTACAAATCCTATAATAGTGCCTGCTGGAAATGTAAAACACAAGAAGGCTCATTCTTCCATGTCTGGTGGTCTTGCGAGAAAACCAAAAGATATTGGAAGATGATCCATGAAGAGACACAAAGTATCTTAAAGAAAAAATTTCCAATTAAACCAGAATATTACCTTTTGGGAATAACAGACACAGATTTACAACTTGATAAAAACGACGACATTTTATTTATGTATAGCTCCACAGCTGCAAGAATAGTCTTCGCAAGAAATTGGAAAATGGCTGAACTTCCATCGAAGGAAATTTGGCTTCAGAAATTGATGGAAATACAGGAAATGGACAAACTGACTTTTTTGTTGAAAGAGTCCAGAGGAAAGGGAATCAAGCATACAAATTGGGAGAAGCTTAGAAATTATATTTCACAATAATGACAGAAAGGAAAATGTTAAATAGATGACTTTAATACCCGATATGGAAGATAAAGGAAGACCATTATCCCAGCCCCCCTCCTCTCCTTACCCCCAGTACCTATTCCTTTTATCCCTCCCACCCCCATCCTCTAGATCCCCCACCCTTCTAGCTCACCCTTTCTACCCCTATTCACCCATCCCCCCCTCCCCAATTCCCCTTGATACCTACCTCAATTGTTTTAATTACTGTACCTGTTAAACTTCAATAAAGATTAAATTAAAAAAAAAAGAGATTGAGAGTATATATATCTGACATGGTTGTGGTTTAAAGGAGCTATTCAAGGTCATGAACAACATACTATTTATCACACACATTCAGCACCTTGGATAGCATCTTTAAAACACAGATTAATTGCTGCCTTTTATTCCTTACTAGATTGGGAATCTGGCGATGCTCGGGTTATTTGAAAAAGGCATTATTTGTCTTTGATAATTAGGTATTCTCAGTCTGGAGTGGGTGAACTACAATTCCCAAAATTGTGGGTCAATCCTCCCCAAAGCCTGCCAGTATTCAAAGTTGGCCATTTTGAGTCTGTGTACCAAGTGTGGTCCAGATTGGTTGTTGGATGGTCATCGCCTGGCTGCAGTGCTCTCTGGATGGGGGTGAACTGCTACAACTCCCAGATTCCAGGGGCAATTGTCCCAAAACATCTATCAGTATCCACAGCAGGCTATGTTGAGTTTGTGTGCCAAGTTTGGTCCAGATCCGTCATTGGCTGGGTTCAGTGCTCTTTGGATGCATGTGAACTACAATTCCCAAAATCAAGGCCCATTCCCACAAACCCCTGCAGTATGTTCAGTTAGTCATGAGACTTCTCTGTGCAAAGTTTGGTCCTGGTCCATTGCCCGTGGGGGCCACTGTTTCTCTGGATACAGGTAAACTATAACCCCCTTTCCCCCAAACTTGTCCAATATGTCCTGTTGGTTATGGGGGCTCTGTGTGCCAAGTTTGATCCTGGTCCATCATTGGAGGGGTTCAGAGTGCTCATTCATTGCAGGTGAACTATAAATCCCAGTACCTACTACTCCCAAATGTCCAGGGCAATTCCCTTCCAAACCTACCAGTATTCAAATCTGGGCATATCAGGTATGCATGGCAAGTGTGGTCCAGACCCATCATTGTTTGGGTTCATAGCGTTCTGGGTGTAGGTGAACTACAATTCCTCTAACTTTCCCACTAGGAGTCATAGTGCTGTGACTTGATGCAGGGTGAACGACAGGCCCGGTCCAACACAGGACGCTAACCATGCCCCCATGTGGCCCCGCCTCCCGCACCCTGGCCTTGCCTCCCATGCAGCATGAGAGGCAGGGCCAGGACATGCAGTGCGGGAGGCAGGGTGTCACGACCCAGGCTGCAGAGCACCAATAACCATACACAGAGGCCAGAATCTATCTAATATCTTTATTGTAGGAATATATAAAGTTAATAAAAACAAGTGTAGAAAATAGTCCAGAATTAGACCTTTCAGGAAAGGTCAGAATTAGTCCAAAAAAGCAATGTCCAATAAGAAATATTAAGGTCCAAAGTTGTAATCCAATAACCGAAACACTCACTTTGCCAAGCAAAGTGAGGGGAGATGACAAGGTCCTTTAGTCCATGAAACTTGAGCGAGGCTAGGAAATAACTTGATACTTGAAACAAGGCTTGAACGTGGAACAAGGTAACTAAGAACAAGAACAAGGTCCGTGGAATAACTTGATAAATCCGTGGAACAAGGCAAGGATTGATCCTGGGAAACAAGGCAAGGTCCGTAGATAAACAAAGGCTGGGAAGCAAGGCGAAGGCTGGATAGCAAGGCAAGGCTTGAGCAGGAGCGAGGCTTGAACCGGAGCGCGCTGTCCAGACACAACTCGCTCCGTAGGCTGACGAATTGACTCCGCGAAGTTACTACGCGGGTAAAACACCTAAATAGAGTCTAGCTTCCCGCCGAAGCAGTTCTCTGGGAATCAGAACCGAAAGCTAACTCTGAGACCAGATGTGAGACTCCCCAAAGATTCTCACGAGAAGCAGTCTTAATTGGCCACATTCTTAGCTGCAATCCTCGCACTCCTGCGCGAAGCTGAATCTAAACTTCTCTGTTGTTTACAAAACTCCCGGCGCAAGAATACGGGAGAAGTAGGCTCTGGGCTTGTTTGACATACTTCTGGGAGACAACTTTCTTGCAGGTGCAAGGTTCCCAGATCTGCCTGGGAAAGATCTGGCTGAGAGGAATCCAGTTCAGACTGGGAAGGTAAAAAACCCAAGTTTTCATCTTCATCAGGAATTACAATGTCCTGAGCAGGACTACAAGGCCCATGAGTCATCACACTATCCCCCTCCTCAAGGCCCCTCCCAAACTGGGGCCCTCTCCCCGAGGCGCGAGGTCGCGGCTTGGCGGGATAGGTCTGATGAAAGCGACGGGTTAGATCAGGAGCATGGACTGTGGAGGCGTCTTCCCAAGAGCGTTCTTCAGGGCCAAAACCCACCCAGTCAATGAGATATTGTAGGCGGCGGCGGTGAAAGCGAGAATCCAAAATGTCCTCAACCTCGAACTCCTCCTCCCCATTCATCAAAACAGGAGGGGGGGCCGGTTGGTCTGTATCAGGACGCACACCATCCGCCGGAAGGAGCAGGGAGCGGTGAAACACTGGGTGAATGCGCATTGAACGCGGAAGTTGGAGTTTGAAAGTCACGGGGTTTAATTGCGCCACCACTGGATAGGGGCCAATGAAACGGGCATCTAACTTCCGGCAAGGGCGGTGGGAGGGCAGAAAGCGAGTGGACAGGAAAACCCGATCTCCTACCTTGATTTCGGGACCCGGCTGGCGATGTTTATCAGCGTGGCGTTTATAGTCCTCCTTGGCTTGGTCCAGTTGCTGGAGCAAAAGTTGTTGCACCGCTGTGAGTTCCTGCAGCCAATCCTCTGCTGCGGGAACCTCTGAAGTTTCAATGACAGGGGGAAAGAAACGTGGATGGAAGCCGTAGTTTGCAAAGAACGGCGTTTCTTTTGTAGAAGCTTGAACTCCATTGTTGTAGGCAAACTCAGACAGTGGTAACAGAGAAGCCCAATTGTCCTGTTGATAGTTTACATAACAGCGAAGATACTGCTCCAAGGTGGCATTGGTGCGCTCCGTTTGCCCATCTGTTTGGGGATGATGAGCTGAAGATAAGCGAGAGTCTATGCCCAATAGTTTTTGTAGTGCCTTCCAAAAACGAGAGGTGAATTGAGATCCACGGTCTGTGACTAAACTCTTGGGCAATCCATGTAGTCTGAAGACATGTTGAAGAAATAAATCCGCAGTTTCCTTGGCCGTGGGGAGGCCTTCGCAGGGAATGAAATGGGCTAACTTGGTGAATAGGTCCACCACCACTAAGATCGTGGTGAATCCACAGGAAGGTGGTAGGTCAGTGATGAAATCCGCGGAAATTATTTCCCATGGGCGAGATGGGGTAGGAAGGGGGTGTAAAAGCCCTGAGGGCTTCTCCCTTCGTATCTTGGAGCGCTGGCATACTGGGCAGGTGTTGACATATTTTTCCACATCCTTGCGGATCTTGGGCCACCAAAAATCCCTTAGGATCAGATGCATAGTTTTAAATAGTCCGAAGTGTCCTGCTGGTTTGCAGTCATGACACAGACGAAGCGCTTTTTCCCTGCCCGGTCCGGGTGGGATATAGACATGATTTCTATAGCAGAGCAGCCCATCTTTAAGCGAAAAGGGGAAATGCAGACCTTGGCGAAGTTGGTCCTGCGCCCAGGCATCTGCTTGCTGACTAGCCCTGATTTCTTGAGCACAGATGGGTCCTGGAGTAGGGGAAGTTGAACCAATGGGAATGGATTTGGTGTTCCCCACCGTGAGCGTGGCAAAGTTCTCAGGTTGTAGCAGTTGGGATTCAAAGGTCTCCTTGCGTCCTGCAGCGTATTCCGGTTTACGTGACAGGGCGTCTGCTTGCTTGGTTTGGGCTGGGGTCACATAATGGATCTGGAAGTTGAAACGTTCAAAGAATAAAGCCCAACGTTGCTGCCTCTGATTTAGTTTGCGGGCAGTTCTTAGATGTTCTAGATTACGATGATCAGTGTGGACTTCAATGGGAAATTTGGCCCCTTCTAGCCAATGTCTCCAAGTTTCAAAGGCTGCCTTTATGGCCAGTAGTTCTTTTTCCCAAATGGTGTAATTCCTCTCTGGTGTGGTTAGTTGACGAGAATAAAAGGCACAGGGGTGGAGGTGATCTCCCACCGGTTGTAAGAGTACAGCCCCAATTGCCACATCAGAGGCGTCCGCTTGCACCACAAAAGGGGTTCCAGGATTTGGGTGCTGTAGAATTGGCTGGGAGGTGAATAGTTTCTTTAGTTGCTGGAACCCTTTCTCTGCTTGATCAGTCCAGCGGAAAGGCTGCTTTCCACGGATGCAGCTAGTGATGGGGTCGGACCAGCGGGCAAAATCTGGAATGAACTTGCGGTAGTAGTTCGCGAACCCCAAGAAACGCTGCACCTCTTTCTTGTTAGTTGGCGCCCGCCATTCCAATACTGCTGAAACTTTGGCTGGATCCATGGAAAGCCCTAGAGGCGAGATGCGGTAACCAAGGAAATCTACCTCTTGTAGATCAAAAGCGCATTTTTCCAGCTTGGCATAAAGTCCATGATCCCGCAATCGTTGTAACACCATTTTGACGTGGTTCTCATGTTCTGATTGTGATCTGGAAAACACCAAAAAATCGTCCAGGTAGATTATCAAGAACCTGTCTAGATAGTCCTGAAAAATGTCATTGACAAAATGCTGGAACGTTGCGGGGGCTCCGCATAAACCGAAATTCATAACTCGGGACTCAAATAATCCGAATTTGGTCTGGAAGGCGGTCTTCCACTCGTCCCCTTCCCTGATGCGAATTAAGTTGTAAGCCCCCCGAAGATCCAGCTTGGTGTAAACCTTGGCTCCTCGAAGCCGATCCAGTAGATCCGAGATTAAAGGCAGGGGATAGCTGTTCCGCTTGGTGATATTGTTCAATGCTCTGTAGTCCACCACCAAGCGTAGTTCCCCTGACTTCTTCTTCACAAACATCACTGGGGAGGCGGCTGGGGATTGAGAGGGTCTGATGAATCCCTTGCGAAGGTTTGTCTCTAGGAATTCCCTGAGAGCTTCTTGCTCTGGTTCAGTCAGGGAGTAGAGATGCCCTCGCGGGATCGGGGCCCCCTCCACCAAGTCAATGGCACAGTCATAAGGTCTATGTGGGGGTAATTTTTCGGCTTCTTTCTCATTGAATACATCCCAATACTCGGAGTACTTCTTTGGCAAGGTGATGATGGGCTCGGTGTCTGTGGCATGGCATACCTTGGCTACGAGGCAATGGTTTTGGCAGTACGGTGAAGCAAACTGCAGTTCTCTGTTGGACCAGGAGATGTTAGGGTCGTGGAGAGTCAGCCATGGAATTCCCAAAATCACAGGGAAATGGGGAACCTCGGTAACAAAGAAGGAAATCTCTTCCATATGTTCCCTTATCCACATCCTGGTGGGTTCCGACCACTGACTTACGGGGCCCGTCTTGAGGGGACGGCCGTCTATGGCTTGCACCACACGGGCATTCTTGAAATCATGATATTGTAATCCCAGAGAGTCGGCATACTCTCTATCGATGAAATTGTTGGTAGCTCCAGAGTCTATCATGGCGTGGATCATGACGGGTCCCCTTTTTGCTGACCATAATGTGACCACGAGAAGGAACAGGACCCCGGTTGGCGGCTCTTGGATGGATTTTTTGACCGGGTTGGCGAGCCCCTCTACACCCGGTCGTTGGCTTCCCCCGCCGGCTGTGTGCCAGTCGGCTCAGACGCCTTCGTCTCCGTGGAGGACGCCGCCGCAAGACGGGCGGCAGGCTTCCCTTTGGCTGGGCACTCTCTGGCGAAGTGGCCCCCGTTCCCGCAGTACCAGCAGAGGTTTAAGCGTTGACGACGGGCCTTCTCGGCGGCATCTAGTCTGGGACGCACATTGCCCAACTGCATCGGCACCTCCTCGCCTCCTCTGGGGTATGGGGTTGGCGGTGGGGGTCTCCACACCGGACGTGGCTGAACGCTGGCGGGAGCGGGGGGTTTTGCCCCGGCTCTACTGTCCTGGCCTCGAACCCACTGTTTCCTGTTGGCAATCATGACTTCAGCCCGTAAACATTGATCAATGAGTGCCTCGAGGGTCTGGGGAGGATCCACCTTGGAGATTTCTTCCAGCATTTCAATGTTGAGACCCTCCCGGAATTGTCCCCTGAGGGCTACATCGTTCCAGCCGGTGTTGTGGGCCAGCACTCGGAACTCGGCTATATACTGAGACATAGGTCTGTCTCCTTGGAAAAGGCGACGGAGTTTGTGACCGGCTGCCTCCAAATTGTCCTCGATTCCCCAAGTCTCCTTGAGGTGGTCCAAGAAGTGTTGCGCTGATCTTAGGTGTGGAGAGGCTTGGTCGAACAGTGCCGTCGCCCAGCTGGCCGCTGGCCCGTCTAGAAGACTGTAAACCCATGCCACTTTGATGTCTTCTTGGGGAAACTCGGCAGCACGGGCCTCCAGATAAGCTTGACATTGGCGACGGAAGACATGAACCTTAGAAGCTTCTCCAGTAAACTTGGTTGGCAACGCCATGGCCGGAAGACGAACTCCGCGTTCCTTCAAACCCCTTATTTCTCCATCCTGTGCATTGAGCTTATCACGGATTCGGTCCACCTCTTCCTTGTCGATGGTGTAGGTAATCGGCTGGCCGCTCGGCCCAGGTACGGTTCCGGTAGACATTCTGGCCGAGGTTAATTGGTGCTTAGGGGCGCGGAGTCAAACTGTCACGACCCAGGCTGCAGAGCACCAATAACCATACACAGAGGCCAGAATCTATCTAATATCTTTATTGTAGGAATATATAAAGTTAATAAAAACAAGTGTAGAAAATAGTCCAGAATTAGACCTTTCAGGAAAGGTCAGAATTAGTCCAAAAAAGCAATGTCCAATAAGAAATATTAAGGTCCAAAGTTGTAATCCAATAACCGAAACACTCACTTTGCCAAGCAAAGTGAGGGGAGATGACAAGGTCCTTTAGTCCATGAAACTTGAGCGAGGCTAGGAAATAACTTGATACTTGAAACAAGGCTTGAACGTGGAACAAGGTAACTAAGAACAAGAACAAGGTCCGTGGAATAACTTGATAAATCCGTGGAACAAGGCAAGGATTGATCCTGGGAAACAAGGCAAGGTCCGTAGATAAACAAAGGCTGGGAAGCAAGGCGAAGGCTGGATAGCAAGGCAAGGCTTGAGCAGGAGCGAGGCTTGAACCGGAGCGCGCTGTCCAGACACAACTCGCTCCGTAGGCTGACGAATTGACTCCGCGAAGTTACTACGCGGGTAAAACACCTAAATAGAGTCTAGCTTCCCGCCGAAGCAGTTCTCTGGGAATCAGAACCGAAAGCTAACTCTGAGACCAGATGTGAGACTCCCCAAAGATTCTCACGAGAAGCAGTCTTAATTGGCCACATTCTTAGCTGCAATCCTCGCACTCCTGCGCGAAGCTGAATCTAAACTTCTCTGTTGTTTACAAAACTCCCGGCGCAAGAATACGGGAGAAGTAGGCTCTGGGCTTGTTTGACATACTTCTGGGAGACAACTTTCTTGCAGGTGCAAGGTTCCCAGATCTGCCTGGGAAAGATCTGGCTGAGAGGAATCCAGTTCAGACTGGGAAGGTAAAAAACCCAAGTTTTCATCTTCATCAGGAATTACAATGTCCTGAGCAGGACTACAAGGCCCATGAGTCATCACACAGGGCCAAGTCTTGCCCCCGCCTCCCGCGTCGCACACCCTGGCCCAGCTAGGCTGCGGCGGGAGTCCTTACAGGCCATGGCGAAGGCCCACCCAGCCTTCACCACAGCCTGGCTGGGCCTTCGCTGTGGTCTGGAAGGACTCCCACCGCAGCCTGGCCCTGCCTCCCACACCGCTTGCGGCACGAGAGTCGTGGCCGCGCAACGCAGCAGGCGGGGTTAGAGCGTGCAGTACAGGAGGTGGGGCCAGGTCTGGCCACACCTCCCGCCTCATGCAGCCACGCCTCCCGCAGTGCAGGGGGGCACAATTTTTTTTTTTTGCATACCCCTTCATATTTCCTTGGGCCGGTCCTGGTGAATGACAACTTCCACCATGTGGAGTCAATCCCCAAAATCCTCCAGTAAATTTAGTTGCTGCTCAGTTCTGCTGTGTTTGTTATGCAGACTGATTTGAAAGGGAAGGGCAGTAGGCGGGGTCATGCAAATTTCGCAACAATAGAGAACCCTGGGATGCCTGCCTGTGATGGAGGAAAATGCAAAATCTAGGATGAAATTGTCCCCAAATGAAAGCATTCCTTGGGTGGTGGGCCGTAGTGTTTGGGGAGGACATTGGCAGGGTTTGGGCTACATGTTCATGGAGCTCGCTGTAACTGCAGTGTCAGTGGAAGGGAGTGACTTGGTGGCTCCTTAGCACTGAGAACTATAGCCTGTTTGTGGAGGCTGGAAGCTGTCTTTGTGAGTGGACACCCATGCCACATACACACATACGGGTTTTCACTTTTATTATGGATATAGATATAGATATAGATTGAACTCACATTGAAGCCACATTCTCCCCTGATCTAGTCCTTCTCCCAGTACTCTGGGAGGCTGCCCCCCCCCAAGCCTACATATAGAACCTCAGATGAGATGTTGAAGAAACAGTGTAAGATAAAATGTAACCTTTATTTGTTGTTGTTTCTGAGTTATGGTGACCATATCATGAGGACTTCCTTTCAAGGACTTCAATGGGGTTTGCCCTAGCCTTCCTCTGAGGCTGAGAGAGTTTGAGTTACCCAAGAACACTCAGTAAATTTTGAATCCAATATTGAGTCCAATATTGAAATCATTATATCACCCAACCTATTCTAACATTGATTACAATTTTATTATTTTAAATCATCTCTTCCAGTTGCTTAATGTTGTAAATCTGAATTGAGGCTAAAAAAAATCAGTACAATTTCTTGACACAGACAGCCAACTTCAAAACTGGTATCTTTTGATTCTAAGAGAATTTAGTCCAATGCATTATGATTCAAATGCCTCAGAAGTGCTTGGAAACATTTTATCATTTGTCTAAAGCTTGCTTAAGGTGTTTCATTTAAAAACAAGCAGATTGTCATGATGGAATACTAGGCTCTGAATGTAAAGATCCAAAATGAAATATCTTTCTATTGTGTCCATGCCTTTGATGGAATGCTGTTGTTTCTTTGGCATTCAAAAATGTCCTGGCAATTAGGCATGTCCGATCGATGAAAAAAATGTTTCAATTCTCATTTCTAAAGTAAAGGGTGCTGGCGCTTCGATATAGAAACTATTTCCAATTTTTTCCCTCAAAAATTTTGGATATTTCTGAAAATTCGTAATGTTTTTAAATGTTTCTAAAATGGTGGACGCGCATGCGCAATCACAAAAAAACCCCAGCACCCGGGAGGGACTTTTACAGGGCTCTCCTGCCCTCATTTCTTGAGCTATCCTGATCAAATTTGGTACAGTGGGAGAACACATTCAACCCTCCTAGCCCACCAAATTGCAGGATGTTTCCTGTATCCTCTGATTTTTGGCAAATTTTCCTAGCTTTTATAATAAACTATTTTTTAATAATTGAAGAAACCTGTTCCTGGTTTGAAAGTTTTATTTCCTGTTCAATTGTGTTTTTTTCAGTGTGAAAGTCCTTCTTCTACTTGTGCAACTTTGTTTCTGTGTCCGATTTTCCCTTTGTAATATTTTTAAGGAAAAAGGACACTGGAAATCAATGCTATGTCTTGCTATGTGCTCCCACAAGCCCCAAACTCAATGCCTTCCTTTGGAAATGTACCAGTGACCAACCTGGCCAATGCTCTGGCAAGGTGTGCAAAGAAACTTAGAAAACTAGGAATTCCCTTGTTATATTTTTAAGCAAGAAGGACACAGGAAATCAATGGTGTGTCTTGCTATGTGATCCCACAAGCCTCAAAGGCAATGCCTTGCCTTCCTTTGGTAATGTACCTGTGAGCAAGCTGACCAATGCCCTGACAAGATACTTTGAAAACTATACATTCCCTTGTTATATTTTTAAGCAAGAAGGACACTGGAAATCAATGTTGTTTGGCTATGTGATGCCACAAGCCTCAAAGGCAATGTCTTGCCTTCAATTAGAAATGGAGCTGTGACAGGAGTGCAAAGATACCTTGAAAACTATAAATTCCCTTGCCATATTTGTAAGCAAGAACTCTGGAAATCAATGTTGTTTGGCTATGTGATGCCACAAGCCTCAAAGGCAATGCCTTCTTAATGAAATAGACTACTGATTCTGCAACAAAGGTATGCTGTGATCTAGCAAGAACTATTCTTAATGAAATTGAAAGCTAGATAATTTTTTAATATGGAAAAAAACCTGGAATTCACAGCTCTATAGCTGAGTGCTACCCAAAATTAACACACTCAGTCACTCACAAGAGAAGGAACCAGCAACAAAAGCCTAACCCTTTCTCCAAACCAGACCAGACTGGACCCCTTCTCCCTCTTTCCCTCAAGACAGGCTTGCTTGCTCTCCTTCTCCCTCTCTCCTGCTTGCTCTCCTTCTCCATCTCCCCCTCAAGACAGGCTTGCTTGCTCTCTGCTTCCACACCACCACCCTCTCCGTGCAAAACCCATCCTAGAATGGCTCGACCGGGCTGCGCAACGGGCTTCATGCCAATCTTCCACGTGGATGCAGAGGACCCTAGCCCCCACCTTTGCATCCATCGTGGAAGCTTCTGATTGACCGGGGAGTGGCAGCCATGCTGGGGAGCGGAAGCCAAGTTAGGCTGCGCTAAGCTCCCATTCAAGATAGGTTGCAGAAACAAAATAATTTTTAAAAATATTTTAAAAAATATATTTTAAAAAAAATTGGGGAAAAAATGTAACTAAACATTAAGAGACAATTAGAGAATGGGCCAATGATGGTTCAAATTACATTGCTGGTTGCGCCGTGAAACAATGTCTCGGAACACGTTTCAAAAAGCAAGAACAATCCAAAATAATTCCGATATAAGAATCAAAACGATTTTTTGGACAACCCTATTGGCAATGCATTAGATGTGAATGAAAAGCCTAAAGCAAACACCTGACAATCCTGGATGCTTGTCTAAAGAAAGAACTGTGTTCTGACCATATTACATATAAGTAGATGCTTTTTGGAAGTACTTGAATCATAATGCCTTTATATTGCTATCCTTAAATATGTAATGTTAATGGCAATCAGCTATGTGGAAAATCCCAGTGATTGAAAATAGAACTCAATGAATATACATAAAAGCTTAGTAGATCCATTTCAGCCTCTTGTACACAAGCTAAAATGAGAGCAATGAATTACAGTGCTACAAGAGTATTTTCAAGCTGGCAGGAGAGATTATTTTTTTCTTCATTATTCATTTCCAACACCAGTCACAATGTCAAAGGTTCATTTACTTGCTCTTCCTCTAATGTGACATAGGCCATTCTATACCATAAATGCAACTTTATGCACTACATTGGACAAACAGGGCAGTGTCTATGCAACAGGATTAATGGATACAAATCTGACATTAAAAATGGCAATACTAAAATGCAGAACATTTCAACTTTCCTGGATACACAGTAAGGTATTTGCAGGTTGCAATACTTGAAAAAATAAATTGAAGAGCAAGAGTAGAAAGAGAAACTTCTGAAGTGAATTATATTCACATATTCCAATCCGTTAGCAGAGGTATGAACAAAGACAGTGACTTTATGTACACTAAATATATTAATACATGAGTCCTTGCTACTGCACATATAAGAAAAGAAATATTCTTAGAGAGAGTTTGACTCTCAAGAAACTGACTTATTTCTTTCAGATATCACCACTAACTGAGCACTGTAAAGATCTGAAAGACCTGTACAAACGTACACAGCTCTTTAAAATTTTTGGGCAAGGGGCACATTGCATCTTTCTGGATACTATTACAATCTATCCCACTCTCACAACTGTATGTGTGTGTGTGTGTGTGTGTGTGCACACGCGCTTTATACTTGAAACCTTATACTGCTTTATGCTCCATAGAAAGAAGTGGGTTTGTATCTGTGAAAACTCATGAAAAAAACTAGCTAGTCTTGAAGATGCTGTCACATTTCTTTTTTTTCTCTCTCTCCCTTCTTTCCTCCTTTTTAATTTCCCAATGGAATCTCACTGCATCACTGATCCTTTCTTTACCTAGAGCACTGGTCTATTTTGAACATTTATGCTTCAAGGTAAGTATTTGCCTCTCTATATATATGTGTGTGTGTCATTATCTGCATTGTGAATGAGTTGTAGAAGTTTCATAATAGTTATCTTTATTGTCCCTCAACTGAATGTATTAATAACCTACGGAAAGTACAGAACACCTTCCCAAATTAGCAGATTGTGAATACATTGTTACTCCTTTGTTTAGCAGAGCCCTATTTCTATAATCATTAGGGGCATGCATAATTTCATTTGACAATTCAGGATTTTGGAAAATTTGGTGACCTGGAAGCTGGTTCGTCAAAAATAGACCAGGTAGGACCCAGCCAAAGCCTAAACAGGAGCAGGTCACAAGCAGACAGATATTTCAGCTAATGGGAGTGATGGGGCTGAGCACTACTCTATCTGAGTAGAGGCCACAACATGAGGGCAGCGGTTCCTCCTCTTTTTCTTCCCCAGGTAGGGTAAAGGTAAAGGTTTTCCCCTGACGTTAAGTCCAGTCGTGACCAACTCTGGGGGTTGGTGCTCATCTCCATTTCTAAGCCGAAGAGCCGGCGTTGTCCATAGACACCTCCAAGGTCATGTGGCCGGCATGACTGCATGGATGTCAGGACCCAGGCTGCAGAGCACCAATAACCATGCGCAGAGACCAGATTCTATCTAATATCTTTATTAAAGAATTATATAAAGTCAATAAAAACAAGTGAAGAATATAGTTCAGAAGCAGACCTTTCAGGAAAGGCCAAATATAGTCCAGGAAAATAATGTCCAATATAAGATATTAGAGTTCAAAGTTATAATCCATTAACCGAAACACACACTTTGCCAAGCAGAAGTGTGGGGAGATGACAAGGTCTTATAGTCCATTGAAGCTTGACAACAAGGCTGGAACTTAAGCTTGATTCTTGGCTGGATCAAAGACTTGAAACGTGGCAACTTGAAGCATGAAACAAGGTCCGTGGCAAAACGTGAGACAAGGCAAGACTTGAAACTAGATCCGGAAGGCAGGGAACAAGGAATACGAAGTCCACACACGATCTCTCTCTCAAGCTGATCAATTGACTCTTGCGGCAAAACCCCTATATAGGGTCTTGTTTTCCCGCCAACAGAACACTTTCCCTGGAGAACAAGAAGCGAAACCCAACTCTGTCCAGATGCATGACTCCTTAGAATTTCCCAAGGGAAGTAGACCTAATCAGCTAATTGTTTGGCAGCGATTCTGAGACTCCGGCGATTTGCCTCCCTGACTCCTCTATCTCTATTATAATTGTCCTTTCGGGAAAACGGGGGAGAATTCTGCCCAAGGCTTGTTTGGTTAGCTTCCTGAGGACAAACATCCTCCAGGTGGAGAGGCTCCGATTCAAGCTGAACCGGTGGAAATCCCATGTTTTCCTCCTCGTCTGCCACAATAGCACTAGGAACGGGACTACAAGGCCCATGAGACATCACACTATCCCCCTCCTCAAGGCCCCTCTCCAACATGGCCCCTCTCCTCGAGTCGCGGGGCCGCGGCTTGGCAGGGTAGGCCTGATGGAAGCGGCGAACTAAGTCGGGGGCATGGACCATGGAAGCGTCTTCCCAAGAGCGTTCTTCGGGGCCAAAACCCACACAGTCAATGAGATACTGGAGGTGGCGGCGATGAAAGCGAGAATCCAAAATGTCCTGAACCTCGAATTCCTCCTCCCCATCCACCGAAACAGGGCCGGGGGCCGGCCGGTCCACATCGGGGCGTACCCCATCCACCGGAAGGAGCAGGGAACGATGAAACACCGGATGAATGCGCATGGAGCGCGGAAGTTGGAGTTTGAAAGTCACGGGGTTAAGTTGCGCCACCACTGGGTAGGGACCAATGAAGCGGGCATCTAACTTCCGGCAAGGACGGTGGGAGGGCAAAAAGTGAGTGGACAACAGAACCCGATCTCCTACCTTGATCTCAGGGCCCGGCTGGCGATGGCCGTCAGCGTGGCGTTTATAGTCCTCCTTGGCTTGATCCAGTTGTTGGTGCAAGAGTTGTTGCACCGCTGTGAGTTCTTTCAGCCAGTCCTCCGCTGCAGGGACTTCTGAAGTTTCAATGACAGAAGGGAAGAAACGCGGATGGAAGCCGTAGTTTGCAAAGAACGGGGTTTCTTTAGTTGAAGCCTGGACACCATTGTTGTAAGCAAACTCCGATAGAGGTAATAGGGAAGCCCAAGTCCTGTTGATAGTTTACATAACAGTGAAGGTATTGTTCCAAAGTGGCATTGGTGCGCTCAGTTTGCCCATCCGTTTGGGGATGGTGAGCTGAAGATAAACGAGAGTCTATGCCCAATAGTTTCTGTAGTGCTTTCCAGAAACGAGAGGTGAATTGAGATCCACGGTCAGTGACTAAACTCTTGGGCAATCCATGTAGTCGGAAAACATGCTGAAGGAATAAATCTGCAGTCTCTTTGGCCGTGGGGAGACCATCGCAGGGAATGAAATGGGCCAACTTGGTAAAAAGGTCCACCACCACTAGTATCGTGGTAAATCCAAGGGAGGGTGGTAGGTCAGTGATAAAATCCGCGGAAATTATCTCCCATGGGCGAGATGGAGTAGGAAGGGGATGCAGTAGCCCTGACGGCTTCTCCCTTCTTGTCTTGGAACGCTGACATACCGGGCAGGTATTGACATATTTCTCCACATCCTTGCAGATCTTGGGCCACCAGAAATCTCGTAGGATCAAGTGCATGGTTTTGAAAAGTCCAAAATGCCCTGCTGGCTTGCAGTCATGACACAGATGAAGTGCCTTTTCTCTGCCTGGGCCTGGAGGGATGTAAACATGATTCCTGTAGCATAGTAGCCCATCCTTAAGTGAGAAAGGGAAACGTAGTCCTTGGCGAATCTGTTCTTGAGCCCAGGCATCTGCCTGCTGACTGGCTCTAATTTCTTGAGCGCAAGGGGGTTCTGGGTTAGAGGGAGTTGGTTCAATTGAAGTGGATTTGGTGTTTCCCACTGTGAGCGTGGCAAAGTTTTCGGGCTGCAGCAATCGAGATTCGGAGGTCTCTCTGCGTCCTGCAGTATACTCTGGTTTCCGTGATAGAGCATCTGCCTGCTTGGTCTGAGCCGGGGTTACATAATGGATCTGGAAGTCAAATCGTTCAAAGAATAAAGCCCAGCGCTGCTGCCTTTGATTTAGCTTTCGTGCGGCCCTTAGGTGTTCCAAATTTCGATGATCAGTATGAACCTCAATGGGAAATTTGGCCCCTTCTAACCAATGTCTCCAATTTTCAAAGGCTGCCTTTATGGCCAAAAGTTCTTTCTCCCAAATAGTGTAATTTCTCTCTGGGGCTGTTAGTTGACGGGAGTAATAGGCACAAGGATGAAGATGTTCTCCCACTGGTTGCATGAGTATAGCCCCAATTGCCACATCAGAGGCGTCAGCCTGCACAACAAAAGGGGTTTTAGGATCAGGGTGCTGTAGAATTGGCTGGGTCGTGAATAACTTCTTTAGTTGCTGGAACCCTTTCTCTGCTTGCTCCGTCCAGCGGAAAGGCTGTTTTCCACGGATGCAGCTGGTGATTGGGTCAGACCAGCGGGCGAAGTCTGGGATGAATTTGCGGTAGTAGTTTGCGAACCCCAAGTAGCGTTGCACTTCCTTCTTGTTGGTTGACGCCCGCCATTCCAATAGTGCTGAAACCTTTGCCGGGTCCATGGAGAGCCCTAGTGGTGAGACGCGGTATCCCAGGAAGTCTACCTCTTGTAGATCAAAGGCGCATTTTTCTAACTTGGCATATAGTCCATGATCCCGCAATCGTTGTAGCACCATTCTGACGTGTTGCTCGTGTTCCGATTGTGATCTAGAAAACACCAAAAAATCGTCCAAATATATGATCAAGAACCGATCTAGCTAATCCTGGAAGATATTGTTGACAAAATGCTGGAATGTTGCGGGAGCTCCGGATAATCCGTAATTCATGACTAGGGACTCAAATAATCCGAATTTGGTCTGGAAGGTGGTTTTCCATTCGTCCCCTTCTCTGATGCGAACTAAATTGTAAGCCCCCTGGAGATCCAACTTGGTGTAAACCTTGGCCCCTCGGAGCCGGTCTAATAGGTCCGAGATCAAGGGCAGGGGGTAACGATTCCGCTTCGTGATATTGTTTAACGCTCTATAGTCCACTACCAAGCGTAGGTCCCCTGACTTCTTTTTCACAAACATCACTGGGGAAGCTGCTGGAGATTGAGAGGGTCGGATGAACCCCTTACGGAGGTTTGACTCTATGAACTCCCTGACAGCTTCTTGCTCTGGTTCAGTCAGGGAGTAGAGGTGTCCTCGCGGAATTGGGGCCCCCTCCACCAGGTCAATGGCACAGTCGTAGGGTCTATGTGGGGGTAGTTTCTCGGCTTCCTTTTCATTGAAAACGTCCCAAAAGTCTGAATATTTCTTGGGCAAGGTGATGATGGGCTCAGTGTCTGTGGCATGGCAGACCTTGGCTACTAGACAATGGTTTTGGCAATATCTTGAGGCAAACTGTAATTCTCTGTTGGACCAGGAGATGTTTGGGTCATGGAGTGTCAGCCATGGAATTCCCAAAATCACAGGGAAGTGGGGCACCTCGGTAACGAAGAAGGAAATCTCTTCCATGTGTTCCCTTATCCACATTCTGGTGGGTTCAGTCCATTGGCTTACTGGACCCGTCTTTAGGGGACGACCATCTATAGCCTGCACCACCCGGGCGTTCTTGAAATCGTGATATTGTAATCCCAGAGAGTCGGCATACTCTCTGTCGATGAAATTGTTTGTTGCCCCTGAGTCTATCATGGCATGGATCATGACGGGTCCCTTTTTCACTGACCACAGCGTAACCACCAGAAGAAATAGGACCCCGGTTTGCTGCTCTTGAGTGGGGTTTTTGACCGGGTTGTCGAGCCCCTCTACGCCCGGTCGCTGGCTTCCCCCGCCGGCTTGGCTCTAGCCGCCATGGTCGCCTCCGGCTCCGCGGAAGACGCCGCCGCCAGGCGGGCGGTGGGTTTTCCTTTGGCTGGGCATTCTCTGGCGAAGTGGCCCCCATTCCCGCAGTACCAACACAGATTCAAACGTTGGCGGCGGGCCTTTTCGGCAACATCTAGTCTGGGGCGCACATTGCCCAACTGCATCGGCTCCTCCTCGCTTCCCATGGGGTTTGGGGCTGGTGGTGGGGATCTCCATACTGGTCGTGGCTGAATACTGGTAGAAGCGGGAGATTTTACCCCGGCTCTTCCACTCTGGCCTCGGAGCCACTGTTTTTTGTTGGCAAGCAGGGCTTCGGCTCGTAAGCAATGGTTGATGAGTCTCTCAAGAGTCTCTGGAGGATCCACCTTAGAGATTTCTTCCTGCATCTCGAAGTTAAGACCCTCACGAAATTGTCCTCTGAGGGCTATATCGTTCCAACCGGTGTTCTGAGCCAACACCCGGAACTCGGCTATGTACCGGGACAACGGCCTGTCCCCTTGGAATAGTCGCCGGAGTTTATGGCCGGCCGCCTCCTCGTTGTCCTCGATACCCCAGGTTTTTCTAAGGTGATTCAAAAAACTTTGTGCAGAGCTTAGGTGCGTGGAACCCGCATCAAACAGCGCTGTCACCCAATTGGCCGCAGGCCCATCTAGGAGACTGTAGATCCACGCGACTTTGACATCTTCTTGAGGAAATTCGGCTTGGCGGGCCTCTAAGTATGCCTGGCACTGGCGACGGAAAACGTGAACCTTGGAGGCTTCTCCAGAAAACTTGGTTGGTAACACTAGGGCAGGAAGGCGCACACCACGTTCCTTCAAGCCCCGTATTTCTCCCTCCTGTGTTCGGAGAGTATCTCGGATCCGGTCGAATTCTTCCTGGGAAATGGTGTAGCTGAGTGGTTGAGCATCCGCCCTGGTTCCTGTAGACATTCTGGCCTTAGGTTAATTGGTGCTTAGGGTGGCGGAGTCAACCTGTCAGGACCCAGGCTGCAGAGCACCAATAACCATGCGCAGAGACCAGATTCTATCTAATATCTTTATTAAAGAATTATATAAAGTCAATAAAAACAAGTGAAGAATATAGTTCAGAAGCAGACCTTTCAGGAAAGGCCAAATATAGTCCAGGAAAATAATGTCCAATATAAGATATTAGAGTTCAAAGTTATAATCCATTAACTGAAACACACACTTTGCCAAGCAGAAGTGTGGGGAGATGACAAGGTCTTATAGTCCATTGAAGCTTGACAACAAGGCTGGAACTTAAGCTTGATTCTTGGCTGGATCAAAGACTTGAAACGTGGCAACTTGAAGCATGAAACAAGGTCCGTGGCAAAACGTGAGACAAGGCAAGACTTGAAACTAGATCCGGAAGGCAGGGAACAAGGAATACGAAGTCCACACATGATCTCTCTCTCAAGCTGATCAATTGACTCCGCAAGGTTCCCCTTGCGGCAAAACCCCTATATAGGGTCTTGTTTTCCCGCCAACAGAACACTTTCCCTGGAGAACAAGAAGCGAAACCCAACTCTGTCCAGATGCATGACTCCTTAGAATTTCCCAAGGGAAGCAGACCTAATCAGCTAATTGTTTGGCAGCGATTCTGAGACTCCGGCGATCTGCCTCCCTGACTCTTCTATCTCTATTATAATTGTCCTTTCGGGAAAACGGGGGAGAATTCTGCCCAAGGCTTGTTTGGCTAGCTTCCTGAGGACAAACATCCTCCAGGTGGAGAGGCTCCGATTCAAGCTGAACTGGTGGAAATCCCATGTTTTCCTCCTCGTCTGCCACAATAGCACTAGGAACGGGACTACAAGGCCTATGAGACATCACAATGGATACCGTTATCTTCCTGCCGGAGCGGTACCTATTGTTCTACTCACATTTGCATGTTTTCGAACTGCTAGGTTGGCAGGAGCTGGGGCTAACACCAAGCGTTCATTCTGCTCCTGGGATTTGAACCTGGGACTTTTTGGTCCGCAAGTTCAGCAGCTCAGCACTTTAACACACTGTGCCACCAGGGGCCCCAATTAGGAGCCCAATTTGGAGGCTTCCCCAATTAGGAGGCTTCCCCAGGAGCCTCCTCCATATTTTTCCAAAGCCCCCACCACACTTGGCGGAGCACTTGCTTGAAGCAAATCAGGTTGGAAAGAAAGAGAGAGAAAGAGAGAAAAGGGCAGAAATGTTTTCCCTAGGCGTCTCTTCCAGAGAGGGCTCCACTGAGAACTCGCCTTCCCAGCAGCACTTTGCATAGTGTGGGCATTGAAGGACCCTCTGTGCTCCCTCCTGGGGCATGGTGGGAATTGAGTTTTTCTCTCTCTGTGTTTCTCACATTTCTTTCTCAGCCAATTAGAAGCCTGGTTGACTGTGTCCATTCTCCTCCCCTCTTGTGGGGCACACTATCTGGGACTTCAATTCCCAAATGTCATGTTCAAAACTGTTTCAATTTCCCAAAAATCAGCAGATTGGTGAAATGTTGAGAAACTTGGCAGGCTTGAAGTTGTAAATGTGGCCTACAACTGAGGCAAGTTTCATCCTGATAGGTCTAAAAATGCCAGAGAAATGAGCATATAAAGTTTCCCTATTGGTGGCCATGGACTGAATTTTAACAGAATGAAAATGGCACCCCCCACTTTTGGGAATTTCCTGAAAAATGGAATGGGGGCAGCTGAAAACAGTATGGTTTTGGGGCCATATGCACACCCCTGATAACAATGGCAAGACAACTTTTTTCCTAGGAGAAAAAATTATTTTTTCTTGCTGGTGTGTGTCAAAAGAGGTGTTTGTCTTATCTTGTTTAATGAATGATTGTCCAATCAAAACAAGTGTACTCCTTGCATGCCAAATAGGGAAAATTTGCCTGTAAACTTTATGAGAAAAATTGGAAAAACCGAGTCCTGTTTTCTGGGAGAAAGAGGGATATAACGCTAAAAAAAACCTCAAAAGAAATAGGCATACCTTCGGACTTCTAATGTTTGGCCCTGTGCATCAAAGTATCTCAATCCATATTTTGTGTTTTACAAATAAACATAAATTCACCTTTCAAGGTTTCAAGCAAAACAAACATAACTTCCAGTTGTATATTCAATTTTTCAGAACACTTCCAAAAAGCAACGGATTGGTGATCAATATTTCCTACCTGGTTTCTTTTATCATAACAAGGGATATGATCATTAATATTGTATCCAGTTTTTGGATTAAAATAAATGTTTCATTTATTTTCACATGTTGTACACACCCAAAAGAATCACCAAAAAAGAAGATGCTTTGGGACAGTAGTGTTATATAAGCAAAGAACATGGTATATAACACACTGAATTTGTTATGGTTTATAATTGTGATGATTACAGTTTATTTGTATTAAAATTGCATTTAAAATGTCTTCTGTGTGTGTGTGTGTGTGTGTGATTCAAATATCACCCCCCCACACACAACTTATGCTTAATCTGCTGGCTGCAGGTGCGTCACTCATAAACTTTGGGGATATCTGTAGTTATTGGCTAGTCTACACTACTTGTTTGATAAAATAAGTGCAAATTCTCAATAAAGAGGTTAAAGATAAATTTTCTTTAAAATACCCTCTTTAAACCTTCATTTGACAAACACAACCTATGATAAAATTACTGTGCCACTTCTTCCTTCCCTTGCAACTTCATTGGAAATCATGGCTGATTATGAACAAAGAGGCAGCCTTGGTTTCACTCCCTTTGGCTCCAAAAATGCAGAGATTTCTGAAAAGAGCTTCCCAGGAGAAACACCTTAAAAGAACTTTTTGAGCTAAAAAAGCATGATTCTGCAGCACTAATCAAAAGCAATATATTCAGCCAGCTCCCTGGGATTTATACTGTTTGGTTGTGAATTGTAAGGCATCACTTGAGCAAGTCGTGGAGTTGCAACTGGGGCATAGCAGAGTGAAGTTAGATACAAAGCTAGAAAAGAAGACTGAACTCTGCTGAGACCTAATTTATTATATGTTAAGGGGTTTGTAAATTTTTGCTGTGTGACAACTGCTATTCCCCCATCTTAGTTCAACAGTTGGGAGGGGAGATCAGTTTATATCCTCCATAGGCCATTCCTTGTTTAAGACACTGCTTTTTTACACTATGGGTCTTGATCCAAATGTGGTACCCTTAGCTCAATGTTGGGGTCTATGAAAAAATTGGTAACAGTAAAAAATTTCTGAATGCCATCCATTTACACAAATCTGTTGTGCAGTGTTTACAGTGTATTCTGCAGACTATGCTTCCGTTGTACTCCATAAAAACGAAAATCAACCTGTTTAGCAAGCCTTGCAAATGCTGGTTTACTATAATTAATGTTTGATTTTAATACATATATTACCTATATACCTATACACCTGAGGTCACATAAAAATTATTGGACAGGAAGGGATTGCAAGTGGAAAAAGTATAAGTGCTGGTTTAAGCAATATTCAAATAGTCTTGTGATGTGGTAAAAGAATAACCACAAAACACTTGTACTACATTAATTTTAGTTGTACCAGCTCTTACCAGACATAAATCCAGTCAAACAAAAGCACACATACAGACAACAAGAATTATTCTGAGCTGGTAAAGCCACAAGATCTCTTGCAGAGTCACTCATTGTATATCTGCAACAGCAAAACTGACAAGAAGAAAATGGGCACCCTACGGGCCATATATCAAAGCTTACATGATTTTCAGTTGATACCAGGCTTGAAAACTGCAGTGAACTTTCAAGAGAACTGCATTGTGAAATTGTTACTTAGAAGAAGTGTACAAATCCCCACTGAATATTGGATCCTGAGAAAGATCTTGATGAGATGGTTGGATTCATGTTTGAAGAAAGATTCCTGGGCATATTTACAGGCTATAGGCTGTGGACCTTTACAGCATAAAATGAAGTAAATTTCTGTTTAACATACAGATAAAATATATGATGCAATATCTTGAAAATGCATAGACTAGACTTCACTGAAGACATTGTTATGAATATTTTATTGAAGGTTTTTTTCTCATAAAAGTATTTTTAAAGAACTCAATTTGAGGACATTCTCTGATACCTGGATGCACACTGCCCTGAAATAGCTTATGTTTCCCATTGTGTACACCATCACACCTCTCTGATGTTTAGTCATTTATCTCTGTAAGACCCCTTTTCCCCTTAGCAGCCCAGTGATTAATTGAAAAGATGTGAGTTGTTAAATATTTAGCTTTTATGTCACTACAATGCTGCCAGAGACCTGTAACAACCATACTAAGTGACTACAAAGCCATTTGAAGTAGTGACTTCATATGAATTTCTAAACAGCTCCAGCAATTAAAGTACTCAAGGTTTACATACATAAATTTTGTTGTGAACAGCAGATGTGGCAGGAAGTATGAGAAACCTTGTATTGAACATTCAAATTTATCCTGGTTAAAATAACCTTTGGAATCCTATGCATAAAATCTGAAATATAGGACTATTTAATCTTTATTTGAAAAAGTATTTAAATATTTGAAGGCATGTCATATCGACGAGGAGGCAAGTTTGTTTCTCCTACACCAGAGATGACTGGATTCAAACTACGGAAGATATTTCAAGTAGACATTAGGATTTTTTTCTGACAGTCAGAGCTGTTTGACAATGAAGTATGCTGCCAAGAGAGTTGTGGAGTCTCATTTTCTGGAGGCTTTTAAGCAGAGGCTGATGCCCATCTGTTGAGAGTGTTTTGATTGGGTATTCCTGCATGGTAGAAGGGGTTGACATTGTGGCCTCTTTCAACTTTCTGATTCTATTATTCTTTTGCTTCAACAGTCCCATCAACACTATACACTTCATTCTCTCAACCTTTTACTAAAAGGAGCGTACCCAAAAATTCTCTGGTTTAATGTTAATATGACTGTGCCCAGCCAAGATTACCATTATGATTGTAAAAATAGTCCTTGGAGATAAAAGAGAAATCTAATACCAAATAGAACATGATCTTGTATTCTAAGTTAATATAAAAGTATAGCTATTCATGATAGAAAATTGTACTGGGAAACTAATATAATCACAAGGGGGGAAAAGTGAGTGCAATAAGCCTAGTGACTGACTATATTGTTTAAGGAAAAGGAATGCTTGCAAGCCCTCTGAGAAATAGCTCTGGTCTTAGTGCAAATCTTTTGACTTCCCTTTGATATAGTGCTAGCTTCAAAATCTTTCACACCTATCAATTTGGTCAAAAGCCAATGACAATTGCAGAGGTCATTGGTGTCAGATATTCATCCCTGTCTATATTTACAATGTATATGAGCATAATGTTAACCTAACCTTAGGTGAAATCCAGTTTGCACTAAACCGAGGAAGTCAAAGTTAAGGAAACTTAGGGATATTTTCTCTGATAATAATTGCTGCAAGTTTGAAGGCATACAGCAGAATAAAATCTTAAAATGAAGGGATTATTATTTGTGAAAAAAGCAAAGAGCAGCAATTAAACAGTGTGTAACTGATTTTCCCAAATTAAACATTTCTGTACACTTTTTGCATTAAAAAGACATGTTTGTGCACATTTTAATGTATACATTTTGTTACTCCATTTTATTTTTTTTAATCCACAATTCTATGTGGTATTTCTTACTCAACATGTACTGAAAGACTTTTAATTGAAAAAAAAAGTCACAAAATAAAAAGATTACACATGCCATGATACATTGTTAAATATGCTGAATTATAGACCTGTTACATATCAAATTAAACAAATTATAAAGAAATCTGTCAGTTAAGGCATTAACTGCCCCAAATTATTTTCTTTTTTTATAACTAATGGCTGGATTTTTCACTTTCAGCAAAACTTCCTATTCATTTTCACAAAAAAGATCAGTTTTTGTAAATAACAAGAGGGGAATCAGTATACCTTGTTAAGTGTTAGTGTGATGTATTTTCATTTAAGACATCAACCCATTATTTAAGAAAAAAAAGATGTTTAAGTTGGACAAGTTGAGGTGGCTTCCTTTCTTGTGCTCAAAAGAACTATGTTTAATAGATATAAATACTCCATTCCTTAGAAATAGCCATACCTCTGGAGACTATTGCAGAATAAGCTTGTCCCTTCTCTTTGCATCCTGTACCCTATCTTAAACAGCCATTTTTTTCTGTATGAAGAAATAGATTAGTTACAGTTTTAGAGAAGGAAAGAAGTTGCACTAAGAGACTTGTTTGCTGACTCCCTCTGTAAAACAACAGACTAGTTCCATGATTAACTTGGGGACACTCCAGTCACACAGTTTCAGAGGAGATCTCTCTCTCTCTCTGTCTCTCTCTTTCTTTTATTTTAAACTAGCTTGGGGACTCAGATCATCTGAGAAAGACATTGTTTGTCTGTGTTCCAAGTGTAACCTCGATTCAATGTCAGCTGGGTTCAGTGGTCTATGGGAGTCGAAGCTTTAGCAAGTACTGCAATTCCCATCATTTGTGGTCCATCCTCGGCCAAGGCCGTAAAGTGCATCATGGGGGTTATGTGGGCCAAGTTTGGTCCTGTTCCATCATTTCTGGGCATCAGAGTGGTCTGTGGTAGGTGAATTGGGTGAAGGAACTGCAAATCCCATAATCCTTGGTCCAGCCTCCACCAAAGTGCTAGAGCATGTAAAGTGTGTCATTTGGGATAAATTTGCCAAGTTTGGTTTAGTTTTGTGATTCATGGCAGTATCAGTGGTCTCAAGAAGTCCCATCATCCTAGGTATGTCCTCCCCCAATCTGCATCAGAACGTAAAGGGGCTCATGCAGGTTCTGTATGCCAAGTTTGGTCCAGTTCTGTCACTGCTGTGCATCACAGTGGTCTGTTAGAGTTGAAGCATTTGAAAGTATTGCAAATCCCATCATTCGTGGTCCATTCTCCCCCATACCGCACCAGGATGTAAAGTGGGTCATATGGGATATGTGTGCCAAGTTTGGCCCTTATCCAACATTGGTTAGAGTAACAGTGGTGTCATACCCCAACCATCTTTGGCTTCTGAACCTGATCCAGAAATGAACTATGACCAGGATGAAGCTTATTCTGACTTTTTAGCTAGTCCACAGGGGGGACACAGAAAGAGCCTCTCTGAAGATTGAGTAAATTCAGTCGGGCGTCCCCTGGGCAACGTTTCTTGTAAGCGGCCAATCTTTCCACACCCAAAAGCATTGGATGAATGGATGAATACCAAAGGTCTTTATCAAGACCATTGCTAACGATTATGTCTATTAATATAGAAGGTTTGTCACTTGCTAAGGAAGAACTATTAGCCAAAATGTCTGAGGACATTTCGTGTGACATCCTATGTATACAGGAAACACACAGAGACATCACAATGAGAAGACCAAAAATCCTTGGAATGCAACTGGCAGTGGAACGACCTCACAGACAATATGGCAGTGCCATTTTTGTACTATCTGGTGTAGCAATCTCTGCAACTTCCCTCACAGAAGTGAACAACATTGAAATTTTATCTGTGGAACTTGATAGTTGCATGGTATCATCACTCTATAAACCACCTGGGGCTGATTTCTATTTTACACCCCCAACCAATTGCCACAGTCATGAAGCCCATTTTGTTGTGGGAGATTTCAGTAGCCATAGCTGTGTCTGGGGCTATGACGAAGATGATAGAAATGGCGAAGCGGTTCTAACATAGGCCGACAATAGTAGAATGAGCCTCCTTCATGACAGTAAATTACCACCATCTTTCAATAGCGGCCGATGGAAGCGTGGTTATAACCCTGATCTAATTTTTGTAAAGGAAAGCATAAGCCACCAATGTGTCAAAAGGGTATTAAACCCGATACCTAACACACAACACAGACCAATATGCTGCGTAGCATATGCAGCTGTAAGACCAAAAAGTGTCCCATTGCGCAGAAGATATAACTTCAATAAAGCTAACTGGACAAAGTTTACAGAGACCATGGAAGCTGCTATTTCTGATATAGAACCTTCTATAGAAAATTATGACCTGTTTGTAGAAGCTGTGAAAAGATCCTCAAGGCTCTCAATCCCTAGAGGCTGTTGCAAAAGCTACCTACCAGGCCTAAACGAAGAATCGCTAAATCAGCTACAGGAATATCTCAGACTATTTCAAGAGAATCCATACAGTGATGGGACTATAGCAGCAGGTCAAAAACTATCTACAGCCTTAGCTAATGCTAAGAAAGACCGTTGGATAGAGCTGCTTGAGAACCTTGACATGTCCAAGAGTAGCCGAAAAGCGTGGCAACTGCTGAGACGCCTGGATAGTGATCCTGTGGTCAACCATGGACACGCAAACGTGACACCAGACCAGATAGCTCACCAGCTAATTCAGAATGGGAAAACCAACCACAGTAGAATAAAGATGAAAATCAACAGGGTGCTAGAACTTGAAACCCACCAGTTGTCTTCTCCTCTAAACCTGAAAGAACTCAGAGAAGCCATCAAGCAATGTAAGACTGGTAAAGCACCTGGCCTAGACGACCTGATGATGGAGCAAATCAAACACTTGGGCCCCAAAGCTGAAAACTGGCTTTTGAAATTCTACAATCAATGCTTGGCACACAAACAGATTCCCAGAGCATGGAGGAAAACTAAGATCATTGCCATTTTAAAACCTGGTAAAGATGCCTCCAATGCCAGGAACTACCGACCAATCTCCCTCTTATGTCATCTATATAAAGTCAATGAGAGGGTGCTATTAAATCGACTAGTACCTGTTATCGAACCCAAGCTTATTCCACAACAAGCAGGTTTCAGACCAGGGAAAAACTGTACAGGTCAAATTCTTCATCTGACTGAACATATCGAGGAAGGCTATGAGAAAGGCTGCATTACGGGAACAGTTTTTGTGGACCTTACGGCAGCCTATGACACGGTGCAACATAGAAAAATGCTACATAAGGTCTACCATATCACCCGGGACTTTGATTTTACAAAAACTGTCCAGACCCTCCTAGAAAACCGCAGCTTCTATGTGGAGTTTCAGGGCCAGAAAAGCAGATGGAGGAGGCAAAAGAATGGTTTACCCCAAGGCAGCGTTCTTGCCCCGACCTTATTTAACATCTTCACGAACGATCAGCCACAACCACCACTCACAAAGAGTTTTATATATGCTGATGACCTTGGCCTCACAACACAAGCGAAAGATTTTGAAACAGTTGAAAAGCAACTCACAAATGCCTTGAAAGATCTCTCCAGCTACTACAAAGAGAACCACCTGAAGCCTAACCCTTCCAAGACACAAGTGTGTGCTTTCCACCTACGTAACCGTGAAGCCAACAGGAAACTGAAAGTTACTTGGGAAGGCCAAGAGCTCGAACACTGTTTCCATCCTAAATATCTTGGTGTCACCTTAGATCGAACATTAACATATAGGAAACACTGCATGAACACCAAGCACAAAGTAGCTGCACGCAACAACATCCTGCAGAAACTGACTGGCAGCTCATGGGGTGCAGACCCACAAGTAATAAGAACATCAGCCCTGGCCTTGTCTTTCTCAACTGCTGAATATGCCTGTCCTGTCTGGCACAAGTCTGCCCATGCAAAGCAGGTGGACATAGCACTAAACGAAACATGCAGAATAATCACAGGATGCCTTAAACCTACACCTGTTGATAAACTCTATAAGCTAGCTGGCATTGCCCCCCCCGACGTGCAACGGGAAGTTGCTGCTAATGGTGAGAGAAATAAGGTCGAACACTGTGAAAGCCACCCACTGCATGACTATCAGCCTCCTCCCACCAGACTCAAATCAAGGAAGGGCTTCATGAGAACCACCACTCCTCTTGATGTTCCTCCAGCAACAGCAAGGGTGTCCCTCTGGGCAGCTAAACCTGGCAATTCCAACTGGATGGCCCCCTATGAGGGTCTGCCTCCAGGGGCAAACCAAGAATGGGCAACTTGGAAGTCCCTGAACAGACTCAGAAGTGGAGTGGGCAGATCTAAAGACAACTTGGCGATGTGGCACTACCTGGAGGAATCCTCCACCTTGTGTGTCTGTGGAGCAGAACAAACAACTCTGCATATGTATGCTTGCCCACAATGTCCTGCCTCATGCACAGAGGAGGAGTTGTTTAAAGCTACGGACAATGTGGTTGCTGTTGCCCGTTTTTGGTCTAAAACTATTCATTTGCTTGTGATTTCCTTTTTTTCATCATTTCAAAATGTATTTGTTATGCAATGCTTTTGACACGAAATAAATAAAAAGCTAGTCCACAGAGCTCTTTCCAAATACAGCTGCCGGCTGCTGATAGCTCGGATGATTCCTTAATTGGGAGAGAAAGTGAAAATATTACTCCCATGGCGGAACCAGATGTTCTTAGTTCCCCAGAGAATATGTCCTTCAACAGAAGGGAGTTTCTGCATCGCCAGAGATCTGAGAAACAAGAACTCCGCAGGAGTAACTGCTTGGCATCTCGAGGGGATAATGGATAGAAGGTTTTCCCTTGGGAACCTTTAGGGAGTTTGGCTTTCCTTGTTTGTGATCAAATCTAAGTTCCATAAAAGTGCTTTGCACCATGGACACTTCGTGGTGTCAACGTTGCTATTTCTTGGGAAAGGTTCACCGACTCTAGCTCCTTTGTCTTCCAAGCCAAGTTTCCAGATCCTGGCGGCCAAGCCGAGCCGTGACTAAGTCTACTTCCTTACCTTGTTCCTAAATGAAGTTTTGCCTCAGTTTCATCACGTTCCTGCCTTGATATCAAAGGTTTCCTAGAGACTTTGGACTTTGTTATTCAGTCTTGCTTCCTTGTTTTTCCCCACTCAAGAACTTTCCAACAGTTTTGAGCGTGTTTCGGTTTCTGGACTTTGGACAATAATATTGGACATTTCCCTTCAATTCTTTGGACTAATTCATACCTTTTCATAAAAGACTATTATCTGCTCAAACTTTCCACCTATTCATTTCTGGAATTATAATTGTTTTAATAAAGATATTATATGTTTATTGGTCTCTGTCTGGTTTTCAATGCTCACGCTGCCCTGGAGTGCAACAAGTGGTCTGTGGGAGAGGAAGCATTTGAAAGTACTGAAAGTCCCTTCATCCATGGTCCATCCTCAGCCAAAAGGCACCAGGCCATAAAGTGCATCATGGAGGTTATGTCGACCAAGTTTGGTCCTGTTCCATCATTTGTGGGTGTTGCAGTGGTCTGTGGTAGGTGATTTGGGTGAAGGAACTGCAGATCCCATAATCCTTGGCCCATCCTCCCCCAAACAGTTGCAGCATGTAAAGTTTGCCATTCGGTATAAGTGTGCCAAGTTTGGTCCAGTTCTGTAATTCTTGGCAGTTGTAGTGGTCTCAGGAAGTGAGTGAAGATATTGCAAATCCCATCATCCATGGTTCGTCGTCGCCCAATTTACACCAGAATCTAAAGGGGGTCATGGAGTTTCTGTCTGCCAAATTTGGTCCAGTTCCTTCACTGGTGGGCATCGCAGTGATTTGTGGAAGTTGAAGTGATTGAAAGTACTGAAAATCCCATAGTCTGTGGTCCATCATCCCCCAAACAGCACCAGGACATAGAATGGGTCATACGGGTTACGTGTGGCAAGTTTGGTCCAGTTCCATCCTTCCTGGCATTCGCAGTGGCCTGCGGAAGTGGCGGCCAATCAGAAAGCTGCCACATGCCCAGATACACTACCGCACCACCACATAAAAACACTGACTTTTATTATATACTAGCTTGGGGACCTGGTGGTGCCTGGGTCATTTGCCTAAATTCCAAGGGAGAAGTCCCAGCAGATTGGAGGTGGGCGAATGTGGTCCCTATCTTCAAGAAGGGAAAAAAGAACGACCCAAACAATTACCGTCCGGTCAGCCTCACGTCGATACCAGGCAAGATTCTGGAAAAGATCATTAAGGAAGTGGTCTGCAAACACTTAGAAACAGATGCAGTCATTGCCAATAGTCAACACGGATTTACCAAAAACAAGTCATGCCAGACTAATCTGATCTCTTTTTTCGACAGAGTTACGAGTTGGGTCGATACAGGGAATGCCGTGGATGGAGCGTACCTGAATTTCAGTAAGGCCTTCGACAAAGTCCCCACGACCTTCTGGCAAACAAACTAGTAAAATGTGGGCTAGACAAAACTACAGTTAGGTGGATCTGTAATTGGCTAAGCGAACGAACCCAAAGGGTGCTCGTCCTCATCTTGGAAAGAAGTCACGATGAGTGAAATGATGAGTGAACTCTAAAAACTCTAAAAACATGTAATTGTTGACAATATGAGAAAGCCAACCATCAAGAAAGATGTGAGTCAAGTTATCAATCAACAACATATTCCATTTCATCCAGCAAATGGCAATTAGACAATGTTATGGCTAACCAATTCTGAGCATCTTTCTATAGCCATAAGCAAGCCACCAAGTGTACGGAGATTGCCAACAAAGGTTTTCCTGAAAAGCCCAAACAACAATATATAATTGTACACCTATGATTCAAAGTGTTGCATCATCTGTAAATACCTCAGGAGACTGTCACATTTAGAATCCATCAATCACTGGTTCTCAAAACTTATTTACGTGATAAAATGCAAACCTATAGGATGACATCTGCAATATGTGGGCAAATCAACCACAGAACTGAGTGCATGCTAAAGGAATCATAAGTCTGCAAGTCTTGAGCTAGAGCAATCAGAAGCCAGACATTTCTACTTGCAATATCACAGACTTTTTGGTTCAGGTATCTTCCTCTTCAGATAATTTGGTTAGAAGGAAGAATTCTTGACTCTATAAATGTAAGAATAATACCATCATCCACTGAATAATGCTAAAAAGTGAGTATTCTAAACTACCAACTTGTATGTACTTCATTTGCATCCTTAACAACTAAAAAAGGCAGATGCTACAATGTTTCACATGAGAAATGTTTGGAGGTGCCCCCCCTCTCCATTATATGTAATTTGATCAGTTACATACTTCTTACCTTTTCTTACTGTTCTAATAAACCTTTATTGAATTTTAAAACACTGTATGAAAGTGGAAACATTATAATAATAATAATAACTTTATTCTTATACCCCGCCCCATCTCCCCGAAGGGACTCGGGGTGGCTTACATGGGGCCATTCCCAGACATTAACAGTGAAATGCCTACTAAACTGAAAAGGTAACTCTAATTTAGTAGAATACATTGTGGTACATTATACTCCTGGAAATTGTAATTATTGGGCACAATCACTTGAGAAATAAGCAAGGACACATTGATTTCTTTTTTTTAAATTTGACATCTTTTCATTTTTATACAGCAACTAGCTGTGCCCGACTACGCGTTGCTGTGGCTGATGGGAATCATTTGCTGACCAGGTGGAATAGCAGTGAATAGCCTTGCAGCCTTAAAGTCTGGGTGTTTTCTCCTTACGTGAATCCTTGTTTGGTGAGCTGGAATACAATGGAATAGGTTTGCTGCTTGGAAGGCTGGGTATTTGCGTTGTAGCGAAATGGTTTTTTAGCCAATTTGAATTGCACTGAATAGCCTCGCTGTTTCAAAGACTGACTGCTTTCTACATAGGGGCATCCTTTCTTGGGCAAGCTGAATGAGACGGAGTAGCCTCATGGCTTGAAACCCTGAGGGTGTAGTATGAAGGGGAAATCTTGCTTAGTTAGGTTGAACAGCACTGAATAGCCTTGCTGTTTGGAAGCCTGGTTACTTCCTGCCTGGGGGAATTGTTTGTTGGGAGGTGTTAGCTGTCCCTGGTTGTTTCCTTTCTGGAATTCCCATTTTAAGAGTGTTGTCCTGATTTTAGAGATTATATTGTTGCTTCCTGTGTGGGGGAATCCTTTGTTGGGAAGTGTTAGCTGGCCCAGTTGTTTCCTTTCTGGAATTCCCATTTTCAGAGTGTTGTTCATTATTTAATGTCCTGATTTTAGAGATTATATTGTTCTGTATTATTACACCACAGTAATTGTAGATATTATATTTGTTGCCTGAGAGTACAGGCAGGTGGAAGGCAGACAGAGGCCCAGGCAGCTGAGGCTGGGAAGGGAGGGCCCTCGTCCAAAGAGGGGAAAAGGGGAGGGAGGGTTTAGGACCGTTTAGGACACCACGGGGGGGGGGCTTTTCCCGGCCTTGCGGCCACCCCAGCCTCCACCTCTGGAGGCCTCCATCTAAAAAAAAACTAAACCAAAACATTGCGGCCGGGCGGCCTCCCTCCTTGGGGCCAGGGCGCTTCCTGGCCTTGAGGCGTTTATCTCCAAAAGAAAATAGTCAAAAGAAACGAAACCTTGGTCCTTGCGGCCTCCCTCCGGCCTGGCGGGAGGCGGAGGTGGATCTTGGGGGGGAAGGTTCAGGCTCCGGCTCTCTCGTGGCCAGGGCCGCCCTGAGGCCTGCGGGGCATGGAGGAGGCTGCGATGGTCTTCGTGGGGGGGCCTTTCTGGAAGCCCCCCGCCTTCGGCTCTGCAGGCCTCCACATCCCCCCCCAAGAAAAGAAACCTTGGGGCCTCGCGGCCTTGGGAGGCTGAGGTGGGTCTGGGGGGGGGGCGGCCTCCCTCCGGCCTGTGGCGCATGGAGGAAGGTGGCGCTTGGGGGGGGGTTGTTCCACGCCTGCTGGGGCCCCACCACAGCCTGACAATTTATACTCCGCAGCCCTGCCGCGTGGAGGCCCCTCCTCCTCTGACCACCATGGGGCCTTCCAGCCAGGCTGGTAGCTGGGGTTTTAAGGTCCCATGGAGGTTTTTGACGGGATTTTTTATTGTATCAACCTAGAGGCGTGGATGATGGGTTGTGTTGTCCAATTTCAAGGTTGGGGGGTCCATAGTTTAGTTGTTTTGCTCGGTGCCACAATTCCATCACTCTTTTATATATATAGATACTACTAGTTATCAAATCCCTACATCATACACAAATTAGTACTGTTATTTTATGGGTTAAGATTTGCTTGGATAAATCCTTTTTTCTTTCATGTCATCTCACTGATTATTTATGTCAACAAAATTTATTGTTATCTAGTAAAGATTGCTTAGATATTGTTGTTGCCAGAACTAGTGAGCTGTATGGGTTTGAATAATGGGTTAGAAATTAAATTGCTACTAGGCCATAGAAACCTATGCATGGGCAAGTTGCACTCTCTCAGCCTTAGAGAAAGCAAAAGCAAAGCCCCCTCCCCCATTAATCTTGCCAATCTTGCCAAGAAAACTTCATGATGGATTTGCTTCCAATCAGATATGACTTCAAGATACATAAGAACATTGATATTTACTAAAGAAAAACACGGGGACCCCGATAAGATATACAGATTGGTCTAAAGTGGAAGAATATGTAAGAAAAAGAAGTTAAAGGTTAAACGATGAAGAATAAGAAGGATGAATCATTTCTGTGTCGCTTGTTGTAAGCGTATAGCAAGGCAAAGAAGTAATGACTAAGTTAAAAAATAAGGACAATATCCCTCCCTTTTGGTAGGGTTCGTTCTTTACTTCAGATAAAGAGGTTAATTCAATATAGTTTTTATTGTATTACCCTCACTTAATTATATAGACTGGAAATCGCAAAGGCGAAGATGGAAGTCTTTTTTTAATTTTTTAATTTATTTTTTTCTTTCTTTTTCTCTCTTTCTCTCTTTTTTTCTTCACTTTCTGTCGAAACTATTGTTCTCACTCTTTCGTTGTTATTTCTTTATTATACACACCAATAAAAATATATACAAAAAAAAGAACATTGCTGCATTTTGTTAACTTGAAAATGAGATTATTTTACTGTCAATCTTTAAAGGTGTGAAATTTGTATTTTCAGTGTGACTCCAACCCATTTCTTCCCCATCCCTGCCATTAATCTGATCCCGCAGAACTCCAGTGAATTGTGGAACTTGAAAACTGAATTGTTGAACCCCAAAGACATCCAAGCATGAGGAAAATGACTAAAACAATCAACAAATATTTCCTGTTCTACATTCATTTTGTGCCTTTTGAAATCCCTGCCATATGTTTGTGGCCCGACAGATGGCCATCCAGCCTTTGCTTAAAAGCCTCCAAAGAAGGAGCCTCCACCACAGTCCGGGGGAGAGAGTTCCACTGTCGAACAGCCCTCACAGTGAGGAAGTTCTTCCTGATGTTCAAGTGGAATCTCCTTTCCTGTAGTTTGAAGGCATTGTTCCGTGTCCTAGTCTGCAGGGCAGCAGAAAATAAGCTTGCTCCCTCCTCCCTATGACTTCCCTTCACATATTTGTACATGGCTATCATGTCTCCTCTCAGCCTTCTCTTCTGCAGGCTAAACATACCCAGCTCTTTAAGCCGCTCCTCATAGGGCTTGTTCTCCAGACCCTTAATCATTTTAGTCGCCTACCTCTGAACGCTTTCCAGCTTGTCAACATCTCCCTTCAACTGCGGTGCCCAAAATTGGACACAGTATTCCAGGTGTGGTCTGACCAAGGCAGAATAGAGGGGTAGCATGACTTCCCTGGATCTAGACGCTATTCCCCTATTGATGCAGGCCAGAATCCCATTGGCTTTTTTAGCTGCTGCACCACATTGTTGGCTCATGTTTAACTTGTTGTCCACGAGGACTCCAAGGTATTTTTCTCACACACTGCTGTCAAGCCAGGCATCCCCCATTCTGTTTCTTTGCATTCAATTTTTTCTGCCAAAGTGAAGTATCTTGCATTTGTCCCTGTTGAACTTCATTTTGTTAGTTTTGGCCCATCTCTCTAGTCTGTCAAGATCATTTTGAATTCTGCTCCTGTCTTCTGGAGTGTTAGCTATCCCTCCCAGTTTGGTGTCGTCTGTAAACTTGATGATCGTGCCTTCTAACCTTTCGTCTATGTCGTTAATAAAGATGTTGAACAGAACCGGGCCCAGGATGGAGCCCTGCGGCACTCCACTTGTCACTTCTTTCCATGATGAAGACGATGCATTGATGAGCACCCTTTGGGTTCGTTCGCTTAGCCAATTACAGATCCACCTAACCGTAGTTTTGTCTAGCCCACATTTTACTAGTTTGTTTGCCAGAAGGTCGTGGGGGACTTTGTTGAAGGCCTTACTAAAATCCAGGTACGCTACATCCACAGTATTCCCTGTATCGACCCAACTCGTAACTCTATCGAAAAAAGAGATCAGATTAGTCTGGCATGACTTGTTTTTGGTAAATCCGTGTTGACTATTAGCAATGACCGCATTTGTTTCTAAGTGTTCACAGACCACTTCCTTAATTATCTTTTGTAGAATTTGTACAATTATCTAATTGTAGGAATCTGTTCCTGCTTTGAAAGTCTTATTTCCTGTTTCATTGGGTTATCTTTAATTTGAAAGTCCTTGTTCTACCTGGGAAATGAGGCCAGTGCTCAGGTACCACCTGGCAGGTACTGATGCGGGTGGAGAGAGCGATGGGCTTTGCAATGCAACCCTGGTACACAAGGGGCCTGCTTGGAAGGGGCTGGAGAGTGTAACTTGCGAAGCACTCCTGGCTTTGGAGTGCTCCACCCGGCAGGTATTGATGCGGGTGGAGAGAGCGATGGGCTTTGCAATGCAACCCTGGCACACAAGGGGCCTGCTTGGAGAGCGATGGGTCTTGCAAGGCAACCCTACGAAACATACAAAGCCAGAGACAGACAAGGGCTTGAGTAAGCCTTGGAGTAGTATCCTTGAGGAGGCCTGGCCAGTGGCCACGTGGCCAAGGTCACAAACACACTGTCAGGACCCTGGCTGCAGAGCACCAATAACCTTACACAGAGGCCAGTCTCTATCTAATATCTTTATTAAAGAAATATATAAAATCAATAAAAACAAGTGAAGAATATAGTTCAGAAGCAGACCTTTCAAAAGAGGTCAAATATAGTCCAAAAAATGTATTGTCCAATATAAGATATTAGAGTTCAAAGTTTTAATCCACTTGACCGAAACACACACTTTGCCAAGCAATAGTGTGGGGAATTAGCAGAGTCCTAGAGTTCAATGAAGCTTGACAACAAGGCTGGAATTAAACTTGATTCTTGGCTAGATTCATAACTGGAAACAAAGGCAAAACGTGAGCGTGGAGCAGGGTCCGTGGTAAAACTGCAAGGCTAGGCAAGGCTTGAAAACTTGATCCGAGAAGCAAGGAACTGGGGTACGAAGTCCACACACGATCTCTCTCCTGAAGCTGATCAATTGACTCCGCAAAGAATTCCTCGCGCCAACCACCTATATTGGGTCTCGTTTTCCCGCCAACAGAACTCTTTCCCTAGAGAACGAGAAGCGAAACCCAACTCTGTCCAGATGTGTGACTCCTTAGTATTTCCCAAGGGAAGCAAGCCTAATCAGCTTGATTTCTGGCAGCAATGCGAAAACTCCTCCGTTGAGCTTCTCTGTTTCCCCTTTCTCTGGAATAAGATTCTTTTCTGGGAAACGGGGGGGAGTTCTGCCCAAGGCCTGTTTGGCTGAATTCTTAAGGACAAACATCAACATCCTGCAGGTGAAGAGACTCCGGCTCTTGCTGAACCGGCGAAAACCCCATGTTTTCCTCTTCGTCTGCCACAATAGTACTAGGAACAGGACTACAAGGCCCATGAGTCATCACACACACAGCAAATAAGCCCTTTCCCCTACCAATCCCAAAAAGCTTCTACTAGCTGCTAGCAATGATATCCTTTAATTTTTTTAAAAAGTGGCACACTTGCCCTCCCAGCCCCAACCTTTGGAATCAAAAATAAAACATTGCTTTGCTTTACTTCTCATTCTTTATTATTCAAATCTTTAAAGAAAAATAAGCCCCCCCCCCAAACAATGGCGCCGCACAAAGAAATGGACCCGGGCCTGCAATGCCCAGGCTGCAAGGAATGGACTGCGGTCAGGCAAGCAAACAAACAAAAGGCCCGGACCACCAGCTGACAGCAAACAGAAGCACTAGCAGGCGGCCCCGCCGACCTGGGGAACAAAAGCGGCACACTCGCCCTTTTCCCACCACCCTTTTCCCAGTATCTTCTTTCAATTCCTTTCCTGCCCTGGCCCCAAGAAATCGGCGCCACAGCCAGCAATGCCCAGTTGTCCACCAGACAAGGAAGCAATGGCGCAGCAGAAAATTCCTGTCTGAGAGCACACCAACACCCAACCTCCCTCTCCAATTCCCGAGCATAAATGAGCCACAAGGCGCTCTGCAGAAGCTTTTCATGGAAGATGTAAAAGCACCTCCCCTTACATAAACGTGCACTGTGATTGGCCACAGGGAGGCAAGCTCAGGGTAAGCTGCACCTCCCTCAAAACCAAGTTTGGATGCTTTAAAATGCATGGCTTTAGTTCTGAAAAATATACGACATGATTAGAAAAATTGGCTATACCGGTTCGAAATTGCGGGATACACACAATGGGATAACCTACGTCAGAACCAAGTTCAAAAGCAATAAAACATACGAATTAGATCTGACATATGACAGATACGACATTTTTGCCCAACCCTAGTATCTATCTATCGTCTATTTATCACAGGGTAGTCATTTAAGTAGAAAATTGCCTGCTAGCCTGTGGGCAAAATAAATAAATGAATAAATTCAGTCATTTCTGAGAATCAGAATCATAGAGTTGGAAGGGACCTCGTGGACCAACCAGTACAACCCTCTGCCAAGAAACAGGAAAATCACATTCAAAGCACCCCCGACAGATGGCCATCCAGCCTCTGTTTAAGTGAGGGACTTATTTTTCTATCTATAAGCATGTAATCAATTATTAACAATAAGCATGCACTGGTGGCTATAAACGTTTGTGGATTTATTTGCAATTTTGGGAGGTGGTGACCACTATTGGATATAAGTACTTTGTGCTAGCTATTACAGTACAGAGTTTCATGGGGGAAATATCAATCATGCTGAATAGCATGCTTTAGTCATGAGATGCCATAGCCACAAATCTTACATGGCAGTAATAAGCTTAAATCTGACAATGGGTAGTTATGCTGAAAGGATATAGAAATGCCAAAGCTGCAATAAGGTCAAATGAAAAGCTCCCTATTAAAATATGGAACACTTGTTGACTCTTGCTTTTCTTTGTATTTAGTGCTTGCTTAAAATAACTCATATTTTCTCACCTCATTGCTTATTTTTGCAGACAATTAACTTTGCAGGACAAGTTCAATTTAACATTTTGAAGAAGAACAATAATTAAATTAGATTTTGTTCTGTTTTTAGAAACCAAAAGCTAAGAATAGTAATCTGGAATTCACTTACTGTTGAACCTTTCACATTATTTCTCTTGAAATATTTCTCTCCCTCCATCTGTCTAAAGACAGCATACAATAAAATGGCCTTAATTTAAAATGGTTTATAAAAATGATTTAAAGGATGAAAAGTGAATAATTAGATTTTAAAAGATAAAAAGACACATCAAAATGGCTAAAAATAATTTACACCTATTTGCCCAATCCAAAGCCTCAAAAGGTGACCCCAGAAGTGTGGTTGGAGGAGGGAGGGTACTGTTTGTGCCTATTGAGGAGAGGCTGATTTGAAACCTCTGGCACATGACAAGGGGCAGAAGCAGTCTATAAATTGGTGGCTGCCTCTCTTGCTTGCCTCTTTCATTTCATCTGTGACCCACCCTCACATTCTCAGATCAGTGTGGGTTTAATGCTGATTGTGTCAGAGCCGTATAGGATTTTTCCCCTCAAAGAATTTTCTATGGGGAAGGAGGATTACCCAACCCTTATTGTCACTGTTGGGTTGCAGTAATTAGCATTTGATTATGTCATTTAAATGATGTGTCACTGGCATGATAAAAATCTTAAAGAAGATGAGGTAAGCACTATGACACCTCATTTATGGGTAAAGGGTGGGCTTTGGAACAGTACCCCAGGGTTCTGTGGCTCAGGTTGTCAGGGGACCCCCCCCCCCCACTTCCGGGGCTAGATTGGAGGTTTCTCACTCTTGAAAAACTAAGTGGTTTGAGAGGGAGCACTCTCCCAGGGTGGCCTTCCAATAAAGAACAATCAGGATGAGCAGCCATGACCATTTGCATTTTCCAGGGGGTTAGTTGCTGGCCCAAGGGTGATTTGTGGAGGCCGTCTTAGGATTGACACTCGACTATACCCATAAGTAGATTGAAACCCCTCTCTTCTGCGGGTTGCAGCAGTTTCAATAAATAATTAAATAAATAGTTGAACACAGCCCTTTTATATCATACTTTGTTTGTCTGGTCTCTTTATTTTGTGGTGGGGAAGCAAGAAACCATGTAGATTTGAGGGTTTGTGTAAAGGCAATAAGACCCAAAGGTTTTAGTAAACAACCATGTTTCCACTTGGTGCTGGGATGAGAGCAATACTGTGCCAACTGGGCCTCCAAGGACATAACTAAAGTGCCACAGCAGAGAAGGCCTTCTACACCTTCTTTGAATGTATTGCTAAGATTGATGGGACACAGAAATGCGATTCCAGAAGACATCAACCTTTGGGCAGGCAGAGAATCATGAAATCAGAGATTTCAAAGAGACCACAAGAACCATACAATCAATCCCCTTGTAATTCAAGAAAACACAATGAAAATGTTCCTGACAGATGGCCATCAAGTCTCTGTTTAATAACCTCCAAAGAAGGAGGCTCTACCACACTGCAAAGCAGCATATTCTATTGTCGAATAACTCTAACCTCAGGAAGTTTAGGTGGAATCTCTTAGGTGCAATTTATTGTAGTTTGAATTTACTGTTCTGTGTCCTAATTTCTGGAACAGCAGAAAACAAGCTTGCTCCCTCAATGCGAAATCCATTCAAATATTTAAACATGGGTATTTTGTCTTCTTTTAACCCTATCTGTTCCATGCTAAACTGTGGTTCTGCTGTGATTCCAGCCATACAACATGTGAATTCCTCTCAGCAGATAAGTGGTGGGTCTTCTTTGGCCATATAGTCATAGCCTGAAGCAACCTGAGCTACTTTTCGAAACACTAAATTGCATTAGAATTTAATCTGGCACTAGATATGCATTGCGACAGCACTGTTCTCTGAAAAAGCATAAACAAATCAATGATGCTGTTTATATCGTGGTTTGCCATAATGTCCAGTCTCACTTCAATTTTTGAGATAAACAGCAGCTACACAATCCAAAGAAAGACATTATGCTTTGAAATATATCTTACAGCCTTTGTAGACTTCATTAAAATACTAATAACATGAAACAATACACAGCGGGTTAAACCTCTATGCTGCTGAACTTGCTGACCAAAAGGTTAGCAGTTTGAATCTGGGGTGAGCTCCCGCTGTTGGCACCAGCTTCTGCCAACCTGGCAGTTTGAAAACATGCAAATGTGAGTAGATCAATAGGTACCGCTCCGGTGAGAAGGTAACGGCGCTCTATGCAGTCATGACCACATGACCTAGGAGGTGTCTATGGACAACACTGGCTCTTCGGCTTAGAAATGGAGATGAGCACCAACCCTCAGAGTCAGACACAACTAGATTTAATGTCAGGGGAAAACCTTTACTCTACACAGAGGAACTAAATATAAATACCCAAAACATTTCCACTTCTTCATTCATTTTCCTTAGTGCCATAAGAGCTAGTTAAGCTGATTCATAATTGTTAGATTATACTTTTAAGAATATACTTCTAACAATTATGATTTACGTTTTGAATGGACACAAGACTATACGACACAAAAGTCTTCTGAAGCTAAAACAATCTTACTGTAAAGGTAATAGCGAAGGTTTCCCCCTGACATTTAGTCTAGTTTTATATAAGAGAAAATCTTTCCTCAAAAATGAAAATATCTTAGAGATACAACATTTTCAGTGATTTATGGAAGCCAATTAGCTCTTCAAAAATATAGAGAAGGAAGGCATCTGTATTCTCTAAAATCTCTGCTAAAGTTTCCAGTCAACATAGATAACCTAATGAGATCTTTTATAATATTTTAAACAAGTATCCTTATATGATACAATTTTAGAAAAAATGTTTTTATAGCTGTATAGTTTAAAGCACTGAGAGGTATAGAAAAGGAAAATTCAATAAAATGCAACCAGTTTTATAAGTACATAGGATCAGAGCTTGAAATATTGGATTTTTAGAAATATTGGATTATTCAAAACTCCCCCAAATAGGATGATCAGCTGGAACTGTATTCCAAATAGTAAATTTTCCTAGGTCTGGATGGAATTTAGATTTTGACAGACTAACTTCATATGATTCTAAAGTGATCATGGAGTCATCATTGTCAACAATGTGTACTGGAAGCTGTTATCTGACATTCTTTTAGCAGAATACGAGTATTAATGATTACATAGTACACAGCACTAACTTTGTCCAAAAGCTAATCAAAATAAAGCAATGATTTTATAATCTCATAGTACTGTCCAATTGATCCAGAAATTATTTTAATGAGGCTCATCTTAATTAGACTCTCTCCAGTTATACAGCCTCCAAACTGTAATGGAAGAAAAAAGGTTTAAGGTGATGTTTTATACAGCAGGAAGACAAAAGTTGCTATCTCTCCTGATCCCGATTAAAAATCCATCCTCTCACAATGTATTTCTAGGAACACTCAGAAGACTGTATGAGCCAGTCTTGTAATTTATAAATATTACGAAGAGCTGACTACTAACATTATTTGCAAACATCAAAGGATACAAACCATACATCACAAAATTTTTGCACTCCTAAGAATTTGTGATTTATATCAACATATATTTAAGCTCCAGTTATATAAGAACATGCAGGACCTAGATTTTGATACAAAACTGAATATATCAAACATAATGCAAATATAGGCACTTGGTTAAAAAAAAAACTCTACTGCTACAGTCAAACTGATATCTAGTAATCCAATTATGAGAGAAAGAGAGCAGGGAAGGAAGCAGACTGCACTAAACAACCAGTGGAAAAGAGGACTTTATGGTGATCAGGCAAGCAAGATGCCTGCATTGAAAGTATTTCTCCTCCATAACATAAAGATCAAAATTCACTACAGGGGACTGTTTGTAATTTTGAGATTAGTTTAATGACACAGTATTAATATGCTTTTTGATAAAAAAAAATGGGAGTGTGGCACTTCTGACTAAACCAAAGTCAAAATATATTTTGAGCATCAAGACAAGTGTAGTGAAATTCACTGCCGTCACAAGGTGCCTGAATGTGATGGCAGAAAGATCATACATTATTTAAAGCCTGCCACCACCACCCCCTCCCCATGTACTTCATTGAATTGTCACAAATTGACCCACCTTCCCACTCTCATTGCAGTGTAAGTTTTTTTGAGTTTTTTTTGGCTTTGGAGCTGGGTAGGTATACTGTTTCCTTTGCCTGAGCTTATTTGCTTGCCCCATATCATCTCTGGCCTCTTCTACACTGCCATATAATCCAATTTATCAAAGCAGATAATCCACATTATCTGCTTCGAACTGGATTATATGAGTCTACACTGCCATATAATCCAGTTCAAAGCAGAAAATCTGGATTTTATATGACAATGTAGAAGGGGCCTCAGAAGGACTTTGCTAGTTAGTGTGATGTCCTTAAATAGGCTGTCCTTTGTTAGGCAACTGGGGAAGAATTTAAGACTTTTATGTACACCTGGGCATTCCTTTTGGTGAATGGTAGGGCTTCTGTCCTACCGGAATGGCCTCCACAGGTCCTATGCCATGTACAGTGGGAAAGAATTTATTCCTGAAGTTGGCCTGGGAATTTTGTTCTCATTTATAAAGTCTTAAGACTTGGGTTTCCTTTTCAATAAGTGGCCAGTCAGGGAGCAATCCAACTATTTGATTGCCTTCAGAATTCAGGTGCTTTGCTCAAAGAAAGGCTGAGAAAATAATCTAGGGTACACATCTGGACCTGTATCAATTCCACCCCCTTTTACTCCTTTCAGGTAAAGCTACCTTTATTTAACCCAACATTCTATGTCTTGTCTTTTTATTCCATGATTGAAATAATATAGAACACAAAGATAACTCAGGAGAGAGAATGCATGCTTTCAGGACAGATTGCTCAAGGAGCTCTACATAATGTGCTGTATTGTTTACTTGTTGTTTTCTTTTTAATGCTTATGTTTTAAACCAGTTTTAATTATTGTGAGAGATGAATTTTTAGCTATATTTGTTTTAACTGTTGTGAATCTCCTTGAGTCCCTACCAGGAGAAAGGAAAGAAAGAAAAGGAGGAGGAGGAGGAGGAGGAGGAGGGGGAGGAGGAGGGGGAGGGGGAAGTGGAAGAGATATATTATTCCCAGTTCTGCTCAGATTACTCTGAATTAAATTATTTTTACTACACTAATACATTCAGAACTGAATCTTTTTTGAACAGATAAATAAAAAAGTCCACACCCACTATCAAATTACGCTTCAATTACTACTGGTTCATGTTCCAAGCTGGTTGAGGGACTCCTGCCACCATCATTTCCTTCTTGAAAGTGATATGATCATTCTCTGAATGCAGAATAACCCTTCTAAAGATTAAAACTGTGATTTCATAACACAGAGGCGGATATCGAAATTAGAAAATAGGTAAACTGGGTAAATGAAATTCACTAAGCAACTCATTAAAGTATTTATCTGTATTTATCTTAGAATTTATTCATCTCTCTCAAACATCTTCAATTGCTGATTTACTAATCAACTATAAATTTGCAATTAATGAAGTAATGATATTTTGCTCATGTGATAACAACATCATTATAAACTCATAGTAAAAGCTCCAAAATATAGATGTCCTAGTAATGCCATTATAAATAAGATAAGAAGTCAATTATTTTTGTAAAGATTATTGAGTTTAACCACTTTCTTGCAGTCTTTTAGAAATCAAATAACCTCTGAGAACTAGTTCAAAGTAATGATAATTTTAAATTCAGATCAATAAGACTAAACTTTTGAGTAAATATTTTGAGAATCTGAGTATAACTGCATATTAAATCAGATGAAAAGTGAATATTGGCTCAGGTTGGATCTACAGTGTTCTATATCCCAGGATCTGATCCCGGATTTTCTGATTATCCCAGATTATCCTGCAGTATAGGCTCATATAATCAAGTTCAAAGCAGATAATATGGGATCAGATCCTGGCATAAAGGGCAGTATAGATCCAGCCTGGGTCTAATTCATTTATTTATTTTTCTGTGAAGATAAATATATTGTAACATACTGCTCCCTTTTGTGGCTGATTTTGTTTTAAGGAATATTTATTTTATTTATAAACTGCCTCCTCCTGGCACAAAACCAAAGGAGATTATGAAAGTTAAGAAGTAAAACAAAGATAAGCAGAAAAACAACCCTGTGGAACATTAAAAGGGAATGCTGTGTTGCTTTAAGGTTGGTGTAAAAGTTCTGTTCCATGACTGAATGGTAATAGACTGATGTTCCAGAATGAAGTTGTTACGATGTCTTTGCTGCAATTTTGTGAAAGAGCAAAGTCATCGTTATTTTTACAATTGCACCTATGTGTTAAACTAAGGATGTTGGGAAAATAAACTTCACTAATTTCCAGTTTATGTTTCAGAGAAGGCTCTGAAAAGCTAAGGCTGGATCTATACTGCCCTGCATCCCAGGATCTCATCCCAGATTATCTGCTTTAAACTTGATTTTATGAGTCTATACTGCCAGAGAATTTGGAATAAGCAGATAATCTGGGATCAGTTCCTGGGATATAGGGCAGTGTAGATCCAGCCTTAGATGATGATGATGATGTGTAAATTCATAAATCCTTTTTTTTTTTTTGGTTAAGGATGAAATATGAAAGGAGACAAGTTGTGCTTCAGTTTGTTTCTTGTAATTTGTTGAAAAATGCATTTTTGGTCTGCTACAATGTTATAAAAGGTTTTTAGGTATGATGCCTCAAAGCAAACAAAGAATGTTTCATAAAATATGATGAGATCTTTATCCTGTCTTGTCTAGTTAACTAGACCAAAGCTCCAGCCACAGGGAACTTACTTTCTTGTTTCTACAAAGTATATGGTCATTGAGGACTTTTACTCAGACTGCCATAACTGTTTTATCTTTCTGCCCTCAATGAAGGAGAGGCAAAAGACATGTTGTAGAAGGCTATAAGGCAAATATCTGATAACTTACCCTCTATTTAGAAACAACTTTTTTCTTATACACTTTATATTTGAATAGATATATTTGTATATTTATTTAGAACACATTTATTCAATTCTTGTAGCATTAAAAAGCCCAGTACAAAGCAATGGAAGTTGGTTCTCTTCTAATGTATAATAAACTTAAATGAACTGTGTATATTATTAAAAGATCCCAAGAAAATAAAAAGTCAAAGCCTAAATGCATTATTAAAACATGCAAAATTTCAAATATTTATTACTTCAAGTGAAATTTTCAGCAAAAAGTTTGCTTGTTCAAGGACTGAGTGTCAGTAAATCTACTCTGGGTTTTACTTAGAAGTTTACAACAGCTATCCAATATGCTGAAATGGTTTTGAGGACAGGGATTAGAAACTATGAGATTTTTAAAAAAACAATGTAAGTTAAAATGCAGAGATGATTCGCTACTCCAAAAAAATTGGAATCCACAGCCACCGTATTCCATCTTGAAAAAATGATTGAGCCCAGAGTATCTGAAAGAGTCAAATTTTCCCAAAAAGGGCAATTTACCATGGAAATCTTTGGGAGCATCCTTTTGCTGATTCCCTGAACCATGCTTATAGAATAAAAGAATCATAACTTTGAAAGAGACCTGGGACATCCAGTCCAACTCCCTGCCATGCAGGAAAAGATGAGAGAGAGCCTCTTTGGTGGCCATTCTTAGTAATTGAATTGTTTCTACCCATGAAAGCGACCTTCAAGAATACCATCCAGTCACTTCAAGGATACCATCCATCCATCTTGCCCTTGGTCGGCCTCTCTTCCTTTTTCCTTCCATTTTCCCCAGCATCATGATCTTTTCTAAGCTTTCATGTCTTCTCATAATGTGGCCAGAGGCAGTCCAACAATTAGGCAAATTAGGCAGTTGCCTGTGGCGCAAAACATATGGGGGCGCAGTTGAGACTGCTTTTTCTGTTGATTTGTTGTAAAGCATGATGTTTTGGTGCTTAGTTTGTAGAATATTAATGTAATTTGATGTTTAATAGGCTTTCCCTTAATCCCTCCTTATTATCCAACATTTTTGCTTATCCAACGCTTTTATTTTTCAGTGATTGGTTTGAGGGGGACGCCACAATTCTGTTCACCTACACTTGAAAAATACCTAGGGCTGGCTCTGGATGTGGCTAAAATACTTCATCTTTGCCTCTAATATCCTTCCCTCCAGTGAGCAGTCAGGTATTATTTCCTGGAGTATGGACTGGTTGGATCTTCTTGCGGTCCAAGGCACTCTCAGGATTCTCTTCCAGCACCAAAGTTCAAAAACTTAGGTTTTACCTAGATATTATTTTATGCATTCTGTTGTTAGCCATGTTCCATTATTTGTTTTCTGAAAATGTAAAGATCTAAGAAAAAACTGCATGTAGTTTAAACCCTGGATTATAACTCATTGTAATAGTGTGGCAATACCACAACACCAGCATATAAACTGAAATTACTGACATACCATCATTGTGATTTGCAACTGCATGAAAATCTTGAACATTCAAAACATGTACTCTTGCTTATACTTTAGAAAAGTATTGGGCCCAAGAAAATTAGACACCAGACACCAGATGTCTATTATTCATGTTGCAGCTATATTTCAGAAATGTATTCTAATATGTACAGGCTAATACACAAAATGAACAGTGACATACTGAATTATTTGCATGACTGCAGAGTCAGAAATTAATACATCCCTCACTATAATGATAAGGAGTCAAATGCACATAAAACTCAAACAACACTTATTGAAAGTACATTGAGGGAGAGGAAAATAGTATAGGTATCTTCATTCTATAGAAGATATGGTATTACAGTTAGAAATATAGCATACAAGAATATGAAACTAAATATCTCCAGAACTTGATCCAAGTAAACTTTGTGTATAACTGAAACCTGGTTAGCTGAAGATGCAGGTGTCAACTTGACAGATTTGTTTATTTTATTTTTATTTCATGTTTTTTCCAATCAAGGCAGCTAACAACAAACATAACACAATACAATTAAAACAGAGCAAATACATTAAAATAGGAATATAAAAATAAAAACCCCAATTAAATCCTGTGTGTCATGGAACATAAAAATATTAAAATATCCTTAAAACTACACAGGCTCCCAAAATCCCATTCACATAATTCCCAGCAGCCTGCCTCTCATCATTCAGTAAATGCCCAATGGCAGTGTTAAGTTTTTACCTGCCTATGAAAGGTAAGTAGGGATGAGGTCATCCTGGTCCCTCTAGGCAGGGAGTTCTAGGGTTTTGGCTGTGGCGCAGCTGGTTAGTAGCCAGCTACAATAAATCACTACTGACTAGTCATGAGTTCGAACCAGCCTGGGTCAGATTGAGTGCCCGATTATTAAAATAGCCTAGCTCGTTTTTTACCTAAGCATTCAGAAAGATAGTTGCATCTATCAAGTAGGACATTTAGGTATCGCTTATGTGGGGAGGCTAATTTTACTGATTTACGACACCATAAAAATTGTCCAGCAGTATGTGGAAGAATGAGGACTCAGGGTCATAGTGGATGATCAAGCAGCAGCTCCCCCTTGGCCGGAATCGAGCATACCCTCATGAAGCCGGAAGCTGGTAAATGTTAAATTGCTTCTGTGTCTTTGTCTCTGTCTATATGTAATATGTCTAATGGCATTGAATGTTTGCCATGTATATGTACATTGTGATCCGCCCTGAGTCCCCTTCAGGGTGACAAGGGTGGAATATAAATATTGTAAGATAATGAATGAATGAATGAATGAATGAAGAGTAGCCACAGAAAATACCCTCTCCCTTGTTACCATCAAATGAGCTTGTAAAGGTGGTGGGACAGAGAAGTTTGTCTCTCTGTCCCACTACCCCACAATTACCGTATTTACTTGAATCTAATGCACCATTGAATGTAATGCACACCTTAATTTTTAAAACCACGAAAGCCAAAAAAGTATTTACCATATTATGCAAATCTAATGCTCACTCTAATATTTGGAATTTAGTCAAAAAAGTGAGCATTAGAATCAAGTAAATATGGTATGTCCATTAGGTTCGAAAGTGCAGCAGCAGGCAAGATCTGATGAGTGGGGAGGAGGAATTGCAATGATTAATCATCAGTCCATTTCTCTGTTGAGATATCTTGTCCAACAATCTCTTAGGCACACCATTGAGGTATCTTGTCTGATAATCTCTAAGGTTTCAATATATATACTTAGCTATAGGGAAAGACTGGATGGGGATGCTGTTGGTTTACTGTCCACCCCACTGCACAACTATTTCCTGCTAGAGCTGCTGGAGGTAATCTAGGAAGTGATTAATATCCCCAAAACCTATTGTGCTGGTGAACTTCAGCATCCATATTGAGGGGCCCTGATCAGGGTCATCCCATAGCTTTTGTGTCAACCATGTGTCTGCCTCAATATCTCATCCTATACATGTAGCAGGCTGCATTCTTGATCTGGCTTTTGTTGATCATGATGATGGTGATCTGAGTTCAAAAGGACCATTTTGTCATTGACAGATCACTACATGATAGGCTTTAAATTTTCAGATACTTCCAGTCTCTGTGGTCCTGTTGAAATGGTCTGCTGTCAGAAACAAATGAATTCAAAACGATTCCCAAATGCTCTGGGAATTTTCCAGCTGCTAGATTCTGTTTATTCCCTGGTTGAGCTGTGGAATAAGGAGATGACTCAAACAACTGACACAGTTGTTCCCAAGTCTCCTGTTTGTGGATGCAAAGCATAGGTGTGCTGTCCTACTTGGCTTTCCCTCTCTTGCTTATTTCCTGGTTGCTGTTCTTGGGAGGACTGTTCCATTGGCTCTCATTTTGGGGGTGGAGCTTGGGACTCCCCTGTAGGTTTGGATGTGATGGTTCAGCCTGTGAGCTAGGCTCTAGAGGCTTTTTCCCCTCCTTTGGCATTCCAGAGAAAAACCTCTTAGAGATAGGTCTTAGAATTTGGTCTGGGTTCTTTGACCTGGCAAATTCAAACAGGCAACATAAATCACGTACTTACCTGATAGTGAAGTACTTACCTCATGTACTTACCAAGAGCATAGCTTACCTCATAGCCTAGTACTTACCTTATGTTCTTACCATATAGTTATTATACCTCATAGTTTACCTCATAGCTTATGTACTTACCTTATAGTTCACCTCATAGTCATTATAGTCATTATAGATAGTGCTTATCATAGCCTTGTACTTACCTCATAGTTTACTTCAGAGTCATTATAGATAGTGCTTATCATAGCTTTGTATGTACCCTATAGTCCTTACCTTATAGTTTCCTCATAGCTCGTGTGTTTATCCTTTATAGTCTTTATAACCTTCATTCTCTATCAATATAGTTTTATTTCTGTATAATTTCAGTGATTTTACCTCATATTATTTCTAATACAGTAAAAGGACTGTTTCCTATGTTCAATAAACTTATTTTGGTTATTTTTAACCAGCTTCAAGAGTGTTTACTTTGGGGTTTGAGGTATAATTAAAGAGTAAACCGAACGCCGCTTGGGTAGCCAGACCTAGAGATAGCCAATTCCCCCAGCGTGCCTTCACAATAGGCACTTTGGTTTTCCAATGAGCTAAGGGCAATGAATGGCTTGAACTGACAACTAAAATGCTGGAAGAGAAAGACTGAGACTGAATCCAACTGAGCATGGGTTAAAGTCCATTTTAGAGCCTACTTTACAGAGTAAAAGCAGCAAAGAAATCATTCTTTACTGTCTCTATTACATCAGCTCAGTTTTATCCAGTGCTGCTCTTCTGGATAGTTAAGGGGCTGTTATATCCTAGACTTCATAATGCTGAGAAGGAACCCTCAGAAAAGGGCTGTAACACATTTGTTAAATGTTTGGAGAGAAATTTGTTTTGATTCATTCTGGTTGGAAGATAACAGCTTGGTGAAGTAACTGAGGCATGTACTTGTCCAGCTTTGATGGATGAGTTTCAGATTGTTTGACATGATGTTCGACAAGTTCGTTGGAGAGGTGAGGCCAAGTAGTTATCTGTTATAACCACAGTAATAATTGCTAATTACAGCTGCTAGAGGACAACTGGCCTATTAGGTGGTGTAATTGTAAATGCTCTGTGAAAGAGGGCTATGCTCCATTTTTTTCTAAAAGAAGCCATTGGAAGATCTTTGTTGAAAAAACCCTTCATTGGACCCCATTTCCCTAGGTAACTATCACTTCAGTCTCTAATTTCCCCTTTCTAAGCAAGTTCCCTAGAGCAAGTGATGGCAACACAACTGCAGGCTTTCCTGGACGAAGTGAATTGCCAGTCTGGGTTCAGGCCATATTTTTGTCTCAGAGTCACCAAGTCTCTATGGGTCTTCCTAGGCATTTCAGTGGTTGACATTTTTCTGGGTCATTTGTCTGCATTGCTTTGTAGTGGTTCTAGACTATTTTGGATGAACTTTCCCCAAGGTAGTTATGGGTGATTAATGTTCTGCCTTTTGCCCATTTGTCTGTCCCCTATATCTCCAGTACTGCTCCCAATGCTTTTCAACATTTATATGCAGCTGCTGGGGAGCTCAATTGACACCTGTTTCTGTCCCATACCCAGGCCTGAACCCAAATCGGAATGGAGACAGGCATTTTGTTTCATCTCAGAAATCCTGGAGTCAAGCCTGGAGTAACTGTACCCACTACCCAGCTCTATTTCTCCTTTAGAATTTATTCAAAGGAGGCTGTAGTAGTAATGAATTGTTGACTGGATGCAGTAAATTACTGGATGTGGATAAGACTGAGGCTTAATCCAAACAAGATGGGAAAAAACCAACCTGAGATTGGGATCACAGGTTGTTTTTTAAATGGGATTGCTCTTATTCTGGAAAATCAGATTTGGGACTCCTCTTGGATCCTGTACTGCTCCCAGGCTGGCCACCAAAGCAGTCAGGCTTTAACAAATGCATAATCTGTGCCTTTTATTGAAGAAGACAGATATATAATGTGCTTTATGGGGTTGTCCTAGATAAGTATTCAGAAGCTTCAGCTAGTGCAAAATGCAGCAGCCAGTCTTTCTGTGCATTTTAAAGACCATAGAACACAATTCCTGCAAGAATTCTATTCATTTTGCTTTTGTTGCTATAAAGTCCTAAATGACTTGAGAGCAAGATATCTGAAAGGTTTCTTACGAGTCTCCCAGAAATTTTAGACCTTTAGAGGAAGCCATGTTGTATGTCCCAACACCATGTGGTTGGTGAGTACATGAAAGAGCTTTTTCCACAACAGCTCATCAAATGTGGAATTCCCCATCAATGAAATTACCCCATCTCATTTAAGGTTCTACAAGGCTGAATAGCTAAATGGATTCTAGGGTTAATTTTAGACTGCTTTAAGCAATTTTAAAGATATTAAATATTTTTAATCTTTATATTGTTTTGGGTAGTTTTCAATTATTCATCTCCTTAAAAGGCTATGCAGACTGGGAGGCAATTCATAAATAAAATAAAATAAAATAAAAATGATATCATAAAGTCAGGGATGTTTTTTGATCTAAATGATCCCAGATCAAAGTAAGCATTTTTCATTCCATAAGAAATACTTTCAAGGTTAAACTACAGTACAATATAATTGTCAATAAAATACTCGCTTATGGAAATGGCAGAGTAAAAATATAATAATAATAATAATCATCATCATCATCACTACCACTTTAACTTTATGAAATCCAGCATATATATCTCGTTTGCTATGTCATACTTTGCCTTTATCTCCCCAAAGGGACTCGGGACAGGTTACATATGGCACAAAGTGCCTAAGATAAAGCATAAAATAAACGCACAGTACAATACAATAAAGTAAAAACTATAGCATATAAAAACAAAGATGTAAAACTCAGAATAACACCCAATGACCTATGGTGACAACTACTGTAAGACATGGCCAAACTGTAAACAAGACAAGGAATGGGACAGTACAAACTGTAGCTAAGGAACAGGGAATGAGATGAAAATGCAGTGCTGTGTCATTTATTGCAGACCATTGGAGCTAGATGTTCTCAAAGGCCTGTTTAAACATACAAGTCTTCATAGTAGAGTATACAGTTGAAGTCCTATTCATTCAGTAATGAGGTGGTAAGACCAACGAACAACTATTATCTTTTATTCTTTCCAGGTGTTTAAGTGGAAGCAAACATTATCACAAGTGGCCCCAAATGTAAAAATGGATTATTTTAGTATAAGCAATATAATGACTTTACTGTGTTCAAAAAAGCAAAACAAACAAATAATAATAATCTTGCAACAATCAGTAAGCTACATTTTCCAAATCAATAGAAGACCAAAACCCTGCACATCTTCACAAAATATTAGAAAGGAACTACAGCGGCCACAAGAGCAGAAGAAGGTAATCGTAACAATTACAATAAAGGAATCATGAAAATTCTCATGATGAGTTATAGACTAATGAACTTCATGCAGATTCTAACAACACTATGGAAGCACAAAATTGTGTAGAGTGTGAAAATATGCCTTAAAAGAAGTTTACAAAACTAGACAGGGTGATAACATTGATTTTAGTAAGTTTGTTTCCAATAAGCAAAGTGAAACTTCACAGCATCTAGTTGGTCACATTAAACTTGAAGTTTGGTTTCTGCATTTGCTCTATTGTGTCCCATAGTTTTCTTAGTAAATAAGACATTACAAAGAGAATAAATGCAACAGCCAAAAACTCTTATTTATACATTCAGTTGTGTCCTTCAGTCCCATTCATCTACTTCCAGCTAACTTCTTTAAATTAGTTTTTACAAATAGAGAAACTACAAGCTAAAGAGGGAAATGACATCTTATGCAGAAACTCATTTGAAAAGAGTGGGTTATCATCTTCATTTTCACAATAATATCAATACAAAATGGCATTGTTGTAACCCAACTTCAAGAAAATCTATATAGAAAACATAGAGCCATGCCAACACGCCAACCTTTTAATCTTAAATGTTATTGCCATCATTAAATAATATCAGTATTGGATGCCACTTACCCAGCTGTGTTTCCTGAACTGTCAGTTTACTCTCCAAAGGGTACAAAAGCTTTGGTGGTTTTTCCGTCAATGGTGCTGCAGGGAGGGGAAAAACAAGTATGATCAAGATTGCACTTGTTAGTGACAGTCACAATACACTAATATATATAAAAGGTCTTGCTCTTTAAACTCTACCAAAAGTCAATGTGAATGATTCCTTAAGGTCTTCCATTGTTTTCTTCAGCAAGGACTTCATTTTTTACAGACTCTCCATTGCTATTACTGTATAGACATTTTAATGCCCACTACGCACAAGCAATAAGGAGCCCCGGTGGTGAAGTGCATTATAGCACTGAGCTGGAGACCAAAAGGTGCCAGGTTCAAACCCCGGGAGCAGAGTGAGCGGCCGCTGTTAGCTCCAGCTCCTGCCAACCTAGCAGTTCGAAAACATGCCAATGTGAGTAGATCAATAGGTACCGCTCTGGCGGGAAGGTAATGGCGCTCCATGCAGTCATGCCAGCCACATGACCTTGGAGGTGTCTACGGACAGCTCCGGCTCTTCAGCTTAGAAATGGAGATGAGCACCAACCCCCAGAGTCAGACATGACTGGACTTAACATCAGGGGAAACCTTTACTTTTACCTTACACACAAGCAGACTTTGCAAGTTTCAGTATTTTACCAAACTACAAACCACATAATTTTATACGAAGTAACCATGACAATTATGTGGTATAAAACTGCTATCTTTGTACATGGATTTAGCTCCTAATTAAATGAGTTCTCATAAATAACAAATCCCATTACATTTAGTGACCCAGATTGTATGGTGAGCAAACAATAGCTCCCATTTCTTCCATCAGAACTGGTACACATTTTTCCTGCAATATATTGAGCTTCCTTAAACTTGCTCTGAAAAACTGAGAGACTTCTAAAACACCAGGGGAGAACAATGATATTACCATGGATGTCTGTACTGGAAGAGAAATAATACAAAAATTCTTTATTTTCCTGCTATGACATACAAAATTATACATTTGGATCTTAGCCCATTGGATCTACATTCAGCAAACTAAGGATCTTATCAGATGCAGACTTCTCTGTGTCTTCTCATTTCTCTATGTTGCTGTAACTGAGTCCCACAGAGCCCAATACAGAGAAATATACAGGGCAATTTTTGGTGGGACTCTGTGGGGCTCCCTTCAGGCAGTATGGAGAAATGGAGCCCAGAGTGCCTTTGGAAGAGTTGGATGCTACCTGATTCCTAATTGGAGAACATGAAGAGGAAGTGGGGAAACCACGTGGGATGGAAGGCCATTCCAGAAGACAGGGAAAGATGATAGGGAATGAAGGAGGATGGTTCCCTTGGCTTTTCCCCACTTTCCCCCTCCCCCAATTTGTTGGATGGGTTGGATACATGGAGAATGAAAGCATAAAAGGAAGCTTAGAGCTCTACATAAGGCATAAAAGGGAAAAAGAGACAGAAGTAAACAAGTTTAACAATTTGAATGAATAAAGAGGAAATTATCAATGTTCAGAAGTGATGACTTTGGATGGCGTGATTTTAATTGTAATGTTTTTAAATGTTCAATGATGTCTGTTTTAAAGTTATTTAATATTAACATCTGTATTATATGTTTTAAGGCACTGAATTGTCTCCATGAAAGCCAGCTTGAGTTTCCTTCAGGGTAGAGAAAGGCAGGGTAGAAACAGAGCAAACAAACAAACAAATATAGAAAATGAAGGGAAGACCCCACATGGAATTACATCCCAAAATATGCACTTGTGTGGCAAAGCTGTTTCATACTGACTAAAACTAAGAATGAATGTATTTGGAGGTGAGGTGTGAAACAAAATGATATTTTTAAAAAGATAAAGTCTATGAAACTTAAGTTTTAAAAGTATATGAAACATAAGTTTAAAATAATGAGATTGTCAGAAAACAATATCTTTTTGAAGATTTCTTGGGGGAAATTTAGATAGATATTGGTGTTTTGAGAAAATTACTGTACTATTCATTTGTACTTTCCCTATTCCATTTTAAACATTAATTTAACTTCTACCTATTTCTTCTTCATAACTTTTTTTAAATGCCAAAGTTATCAGCACACAGACATCTTTCAGGAAGTGTCCAGTATGCTATTTAAATGTAGATTTCTCTTTTATTGTCAAGCTCAGCTCAATTATTCCTTATCAGATAGTATTTCTTTAGCCACTGTTCTTATAAATCTCTTAACTCTCTTCAAAGCAGACAAAATTCTGTCACGGTCTCTAAAAGGTATAGCAACTGCCAGAATAATCCTAGTACAAAGGATAGGCAGGAAAGGGAACAATTCCATTTATTTTACAAACTGATACATTACTTACCTGAGGCCTTGGACCTCAGGTGCCAGCTTTCTGTGTGAGAAAGAATAGCCTTTGTAAACTGCACAGGGATTAGGAATGTTAAGTCTCATGAAATTCTTTTGGTGTGTGTGCATGGTGAAGCTTATCTGTAGCATCAGCTTGCCTTACAGCAGCCTTGTCATTGTAAGACATACTGCCTTATGAAATAGTAGCTTGATCCTATTGTAATGGGAACGCAGAGTAAAGGGCAGCTCCCATAGTTAAATATCTATCTGTGTAGTTTGAGACTGTGTTTTGCTGTTTTTATTCCTAGAAAAATCAGCAAGTCATTTCCATGTATATATTGAAAAGACTGCCATCTTCAATGATCAATTCATGGAATAGAAAATGTCTAGAAACAAAAAGAGAGGAGTACATGGTAGGTGCAGGGGTTTTACTGCCATGTCTCAATGCTATGGAATCATGGGAGTTGTAGTTCACAAAGTCTTTAGCCTTCGATGCAAAAATGTGTTATGTTTAACCACACTACAACACCCATGATACCATAGAAGTGAGCCATGGCAGTTAAAGTGGGGTCAAACTTTATTAATTCTATAGTGCAGATGCACCTCCAGTTAGCCTTTCTTCTAACCCCTCATACCGGCTTGGCATGGTCAGCAATTATTCCTAGGCCATGTTGGCCCTATGGGAATGGCAAAAGGTTGGATAAAGCTCAGAAACGGGTCAATGGGGCCCTTCAGAAAGTTTTGGAAGATGGCATGGGTTATTGTATCCCTCATGACACCATAAGGTTCAATGATCCTGACCTTTGTCGGACTGATGGTATCCATCTGTCCGAACTGGGCAACCAAATTTTTCTAGCTGACCTACAAAAAGGAATTAGGGGAATTTTGGAGGATTTGGTGGAGGTCAGGAGCTAAATAGACATTTACTCCTGATCTGTGGCTGAATGCTTAGGGGAATTGCATATTTTGGTGTGCACCATAAGGCACCACAGTTTTGGTGTGGGCCAGAGACATGAATCCTCGCCTAAGGTTATACAGCCCCGGCGAGGGTGAACGATTATGGCCTAGGAATGGGAGGTTTTGACCTCAAGCATTTTGGAGGCAGAACTCTCCACCACATTCCTCTTCAGGTCATCCAGGTTTAGTTATGATGGGGACCTGGTGTTTCTCCCTACATTCAGTTAAAAAGATGGTGGGGCAGGACCACCTATATTGGCTATATGCCTCACCAAATTTATAGATGGCTATTGAGAATTGCCCCTAGTTCCAAATTAAAAGTTATACAGGTAACATTCAATAAATTTGCCCAGTTTTAAACCCAAGTTTACTTGTCTTGACTCATTATTTCAGGGGGTCGGAGGGCAAAATAATTCATGATGAAATTCTGAGACAGAACAGTACAAATCCAACTTTTTACAAAGAAAAAAAAGATAGCCATCTGAAAAGAACTCCCAAGGACGACATTGAATAAAAGAAGAAAATACATGTTCTTAACAGAAGAACTTAAGAAACTACATATTAGGTTCAGATGGGAGAAGACTGACGTAATCATGGTGACATACAGAGATCAAAGGCTTAGGTTAACAACAGAAGATAAGGCAAAAGACTTTTATAAGAAACTGAAGAAAGATACAGATCATAATCTACCTGACCAGACAGAAAATAAATGAAAGAAAAAACCAAAGGAACTTCACTTCCATTCACCTGAAAATGAAGAGATGGATACTGGACAGGCCACTCCAAATCTCGATAAGATGGATGAAGATGAAGACGAATTGGGATAAACATAAGTGAACTTCACTTCACTTCACTTCACTTCACTTTATTTCTTAATTAGTCGCTCTCCACCAGAGTGCTCCGAGCGACTTACAATTTAAAATATCATTCGACAATATAAAAACATGAAGAATTACAGCAAGAATAACATATGTGAAGAAATGAAAATTTGAAGAAATACCAAGTATAGATCACTGATGAAATAAAGTTTTGGAAATAATGAATATGGACAGATTAATGTTTTTAATGAAAGAACACACAGGGTGTCCTGAGATTCCAACAGACTGGAGATTGTTCAAAGACAATCAAGGCATGTATCAGTGCCAGATAATTAAATAACGGAGAAATGAAATTTAAGAAGGAAGGAACGTGAATCACACAAAAGAACAAGGAAAGGACAAAATAAAGATAAATATTAATAATACAACAAAGCAGAATAATACACAAGATAAAGATTGGGAAGTCAAGAATCCCCCTCAATCATCCTACCCCTTGACCCATCCTTACCCTTCTACCTTTTCCATTACCTGCCATACCTGAAATTTCTACCCACATTTACTTTACTCCCTTATAGGTTTTTCCTACTATCCTATCATATTATTGTTCTCCCACTTTACTTGTAGAAGAAAAATACCCCTCCCCCCTTTTATTATCCCTAATAAAAATATATATCAAAATCTTATGCATGCAGGCCTTGAGATCGTCTGGGGAGGCCCTTCTCTCACTTCCGCCTCCGTCTCAGGCCCTCTCCCTTGTCCCCACCAACCGTGCCTGAGACGGAGGCGGGAGTGAGAGAAGGGCCACCCCAGATGATCTCAAGGCCCACGTGGGTTCATAGGGGAGGAGGCGGTCATGGAGATAAGCAGGTCCTGAAAAGTATTTGCTTAATTGATCTGATAGGCATAAAGTGAGGTTAAGGGGAAGGTTAAATCTTCATTTCTGTAACTACCCACATGGAAATTCCCTTTTGCATCCCACAATGAAAGCTCAAAGCCCATAGTGAACATTAGACTATAGGTACTGATGCTTTGAAAATGTCCATAGTTGTGGCTTCAGTGATAAAGATATTATTGTTTTGTGGTTTTTTGTTGTATCCTATTTACTTGAGTCTAATTTGCACCTTTTTTTGCTGTATTACAGTTGAAGTTACATTATACATGGATACCCTACCCTGAATATGATTCCTGGATTTGATGATAGCAAACTTACAGCAAGAGAGCCTTTAACAAGAAAGAGTTAAACGACTGGGACTTAACTATCTGAGGCTTCCAATGCCAACAAAGCTAAAACTCTTTCATTTGATCTAAAATTGGCAAGCTTTACCTACACAGTACTTAAAGGCTTTTCCAGATGCAACAGTATAGAGGGTTATAGGAGGGGGTAGGGACTGAAACCCGAGAGGAAGCGGGTTTTAATTAAGGTAGAAGGACCCTAGGTCTCTGCAGATTTTCTAAAATATTTGTTCCCTGTTACTAAAATCAGGAGTCATTTAGGAATTAGGGCTCTCAGGCTTTAAATGAAAAATATAATGGACACCAGCAAACAGTTAAGCAAGGCAAATGGTGTTATGCAAATTTCTTCAGCAATAAAACTGGAAAAAGAGGATTCACAACAAAATATACAAAGCACATAGGCAAAAATGTTTCCAAATGACTGTTCACAAGGTTTTAAAGCAATTTGGCCCCTAATGACGTTGGACGGGTTGGGAATATTTTGGGTGGAGAACACATGTGCAAACAGATGTTGAGATTCCTCATTATCTGCTCATCTCTAATTGAAGCTGACATGACATTTGAGCCAGCCTAGTTACTAAGGGAAACTGCACATATTGCTTCTTTTCCATATTAGTCTTCTTGAATGTTCACAGCAATTCCCAATGCTATATCATAGGAAAAGGGGAGGGGACTCTAAAAAAGAACTACAATGATCAAAATGGTGCTTTCACAGATGGATAATAATCTCTTTAAAAAACAAACAAAGCCAAAATCCAAAAAAAAAGAAAGAAAGAAAGAAAAGAAGCTAGCTCTTGCCTCACCTGATGTCAACTTTTTAAATGCTTACCAACACTTTATTATTACGCATGTACCACACATCTATATAAGGAAATTAATTCTTTCTTCCCTGGGAGACTATACGTTATTAGCAGTGAATGCCCTATTTCATAGAACTAATATTGTACAATTGCAGCTTCCATAAAGGCTCTCCAGCCAGGCTATAGCTGAACTGTAATTTAAATCCACATCTTTCTACTAGCATGGAAATAGTCTTAAAACAGTTAAAAATATTTTGAATTATAGATTGAAAATTCTATCAATTTTTCTCTCTGATCCTTCAGGCCTGCTGGATTCCAACTCCTATCACACCATTACTACAGCAGCATTAGAGGGCTACAGATTTGCTATCTTCACCCATTAAATACAGTATTCTGAATACTTGAAATACCTAGAACTATGTAAAAGAAAATATTTCCCATACAATCCACCCTGTACACTTAGGTCCTCTGGGGGGAGGCTACTTCAACCTGCCAGAACCCAACTGATGGCCATTGCCCAGAGGACCTTTTCATCAGCTGCCGCGAGACTGTGGAATGACCTGCCAGAAGAGCTCCAACAGTGAAATTAGCTGTCAGAATTTAAAGCACATTTGAAGACATATCTCCTCCAGCAGGCCTATCCAGCCAGTTTTAATCATGAGTTTTAATTTGTATCTTATGTTTAACCTTTGTTCTGTTTATTTTAATATATTGTAGAAATATGTTTTAATATGTACATTTTATAAAAACGATAAGATGAATATGTGTTCTTAGTGTTGTTGTAACTCACCTTGACCCATGAAGAGAGGCGGGTAAGAAATAAAATAATATTTTTCTTCTTATTCTTACTTTAGAATACAGATAAGGGTTGTAAAGTTAATGTGATAAAAGAAAGTGATTATCTAAAATTGGGTTGTCTTAAATATTTGCAGTATAGTACTTTTTATCACCATGGTTATTTAGGACCTGTCTATCCAAGTCATTCTTCACTTTCAAATGGGCATTCTTGTTAATATTGCATATTATATTATATTATATTAATTTATTTTTGTCCTTTTCCAATAGTCTTACACTATTTTGATTGGTCCAAGACACTTTGCTGTTAGGGGCAGACCACGGAATGTCTTCCAAATTAATGCATTCAAGATGTGGTAAATCTTGAATCCTCCTAACAGCTCTTCTACTACATATATCATAATGACAAAGGAAAGAACTTGCAGTTTTCTTTCCTTTCATTAAACTAAATGTCAACTAACTGAGATGCCCACTTCATTTTTCCTTATATCCGAGAGCCACACCAAATGTCTATTTGCTTGGTGACACAAGCCAGCATTCTTGTATGATTGTTTCTGTTTAGTAGCATCCAATATAGAAATATATGATGGATGATTGTGCATTGTGATGGTAGAGTAAGCAGAGTTTCACACGTAAAACTATTTCAGTACAGCTTTCCAGTACACAGACAAGCAATAATAATAACCACCTCACTCTTATATCCTGCCCCATCTCCCCGAAGGGACTCAGGGCGGCTTACTTGGGGACCAAGCCCAGTAATTCAATTACAATGAATTAAAACATAAAGCATATAAAAATCATAAAAGCATAAACTCACCAACAACCGATAACCAATAACCAATAACAAGCAAGTGAAGATGCATTCTTTCTAGGCAACAGCTTTTGTGTAGTACAATTGTTTGAGTGGTCCGTCATGTGTGCATAGACCATTTATCCACATATGCGACTCTATAGTTGTATCCAATATAGGTGATGTGTAATGTCACTTATTACTGTATATTTATACTATGCTAAAGTAATAATAATAATAATAATAATAATAATAATAATAATAATAATAATAAAACTTTATTTATACCCCGCCACCATCTCCCCAATGGGGACTCGGGGCGGCTAACATGGGGCCATGCCCAGAGCAATACAACATAATAAAATATAAAAACAACATATCATAGCACCATTTAAAATACAATAAATAATAATAAACAGAACATCAAGAAATCAAAAAACAATAAAGCAAGGGCAGGCCGCGTGAACACAGAGATAAAACCCGGAGTGAGAGGGACCGAGGAGTACTCCACTATGGGCAGGGACATTTGGAAGGGGTAATCTAGAGGATAGATGTTCGGAGGGGAGTAATACGGAGATATATAACAGAAATTACTCACCGAAAGCACAGCGGAAGAGCCATGTTTTCAATTCTTTCCTAAAAGCTAACAGAGTGGGAGCTTGCCTAATTTCAGTAGGTAGTGAGTTCCACAGTCGGGGGGCCACAGCAGAGAAGGCCCTCTCCCTTGTACTTACAAGGCGAGCCTGGGATATAGGCAATGGTGATAACAGGGCCTCCCCGGATGATCGCAAAGAACGGGCAGGTTTATGGAAGGAGATACGGTCACGGAGGTAGGTGGGTCCCAAACCGTTCAGGGCTTTATAGATGATGGTCTGCACCTTGAATTGGGACCGGAAGATGAACGGCAGCCAGTGGAGCTCTTTAAACAAGGGAGTGGATCTCTCCCTGTAATTTGCCCCTGTTATTAATCTGGCAGCCGAGCGTTGGACCAATTGTAATTTCCGGGCCGTCTTCAAGGGAAGCCCCACGTAGAGCGCATTACAGTAGTCCAGTCTAGAGGTAACTAAGGCATGCACCACCGTGGTCAAGTCAGACTTCACGAGGTATGGTCGCAGTTGGCGCACAAGTTTGAGTTGTGCAAAGGCCCTCCCGGCCACCGCTGACACCTGTGCTTCAAGCGTCAGCGCTGAATCCAGGAGGACCCCCAAACTGCGGACCTGTGGTTTCAGGGGGAGTGCAACCCCGTCCAGCACAGGTTGCCACCCAATACCCCGATCTGCCGCACGACTGACCAGGAGGGCCTCTGTCTTGTCGGGATTGATTCTCAGCGTGTTCCTCCTCATCCAGTCCGCCACAGCGGCCAGGCACTGGTTCAGCATCCGAGGGGCTTCCTTGGAATCAGATGGGAACGAGTAGTGGATTTGCGTGTCATCTGCGTAGAGATGGCAACGCCCTCCAAAACTCCGGATGACCTCTCCCAGCGGTTTCATGTAGATGTTAAATAGCATGGGGGATAAGATAGACCCCTGCGGAACCCCACAGGTCAATGGCCAGGGGTCCGAGCAGGTGTCCCCCAGCTTCACCATCTGGGAACGGCCCTCCAGGAAGGACTGGAGCCACTGCAAAACTGTGCCACCGAGCCCCATCCCAGAGAGCCTCCCCAGAAGGATACTATGGTCGATGGTATCGAAAGCCGCTGAGATATCCAGGAGAACCAGCAGGGCCACACTCCCCCTGTCCAGCTCCCTGCGGAGGTCATCCACCAAGGCGACCAAAGCCGTCTCGGTACTGTGCCCAGGCCTGAAGCCAGACTGCGAGCAGTCCAGAAAATCGGTGTCATCGAGAAACCCCTGGAGCTGCGTGGCAACCACCCGCTCCAGCACCTTGCCCAAGAATGGGAGGTTGGAGATTGGTCTGTAATTGTCACAAACCAATGGGTCTAACGAGGGTTTTTTTAGTAGCAGTTTTACCACCGCTTGTTTAAAACAGGATGGAAATGATCCCTGACCCAAGGAGGCATTTATTATAGCCACAAACCACTCCAACAACCCATCTTTGGCCAGTTTAACCAGCCAAGAAGGACAAGGATCCAGAGCGCAAGTGGTCGCCCTCACAGACCCAAGAATCCCCTCCACGTCATCAGGAAGAACAAGCCGGAAAGAATCCCATAAGATCGAACCGACAGGTGCCTCGGTTACCTCCGCTGAAACCACAGTTAAGCTGGAGTCCAACTCACGACGTATCCGAGCAACTTTGCCTGCGAAATGGTGTGCGAACTCGCTGCACCGAGTTGCCAAGTCATCGAGAAGCTCCTGGGTCTCAGGGGGCCGCAGGAGCTCCCCAACAACTTGGAACAACTCCGATGGCCTATTGGCCGCAGACGCTATGCGGGCAGTCGTGAAAGCTTTCCTGGCTGCCCGCAGAGCCACGGAGTAAGCCTTAATAGCGGCTTTAGCCCGTGCTTGGTCGGACACATCCTGAGATTTCCTCCAGATGCACTCTAGTCCCCTCCTCGCACGCTTCATCACAGCCAGCTCCTCAGTGAACCAAGGAGTAGACGTGACTCTACACAGCGAGAGGGGGCGTTCGGGGGCGATCGTGTCCAATGCCCTTGCCAGCTCACTATTATAGCGATCAGCCAGGACATCGACAGGATCGCCAGTCTCCAGAACAGGAAGATCCCCAAGAGACCTCAGAAGTCCATCCAGATCCATCAGCCTCCTGGGGCGGACCATCTTAGTGGGTCCACCACCCCTGCGGAGGTTAGAAGACATGGCGAAACTTAGACAGATCAGATGATGGTCAGACCATGACAATGGAAGGATATTTTGTTCTTCCACTCTGACTGTCCCACCGTCCACAATGAAGACAAGGTCCGACGTGTGTCCCGCCTGATGTGTGGGCCTAGATATAACTTGAGTCAGCCCCATGGTCATCATGGCAACCATGAAATCCTGAGCTGCACCTGTTAATGTGGTCTCCCAAAACAATAAGTTGTTGGGAGACCAAGGCCGCATTAGAAACCACTTCTGCTAGCTCAGACAGGGAGACTGCTGGGTCGCGGGGTGGACGGTACACCAACAGAATCCCCAAGCTGTCTCGGGCTCCCACCTTCAGCAGGACACATTCAAACCTCGTAGATTGCGGAACGGCGCACCTGATCAGGGCGATGGACTGCCGGAAGATCACCGCGACTCCTCCTCCCCGCCCCTCAACCCTGGCCTGCTGATGAACCCCGAAACCCGGAGGACACATCTGGGTGAGATTTACCCCACCCAGTTCATCTAACCATGTCTCGGTAATACATGCCAGATCCGCCCCCTCATCCAGGATTAAATCCTGGATGATAGCTGTCTTACCATTGACGGATCTGGCATTCAGAAGTAGGACCTTAAGGCTGAGGGGTCTGTCCTGAAGACTACCACACCTATTCCTCTCCAGGGTCGCAATAACTCTGTTGCGCTTCTCCCTGGGTCGTTGGTGACTGTTCTTCCTTCTCCCCCACACCACCTCAATGGGGCCCCACCCGTGAGAACCCTCTTCCTCCTGAGAGATTGGTTGATTGAGATTGCCATTTGAAAGGGCTAGTCAACTGTCCTGGGAGGAAAGGCCTCCAAGTGTACTTGATTGTTTAAAAGAGAGGCTTATCTCCGCTGGTATGAGAGAAGAGGAGTCATCTAATATGATAACATCATCTAACGTGGGAGGGGGACTAGGCACAACTAATGATTGATGGCAGGGCTGGGGGGTAGAACAGACATAGCTTGATGTTGGGGACTCTTGTATTTTGCGAGGCAGTCCGATGTCTAGAAGGCGAATCAATGGGTCTACTAGTACCCTCTTCAGAATAATACCCCACTGTTGGAGTTTAGGCCCGTACAAAAACAATTCTTCCAGCAACATTCTATCCTCCAGCCCAATGAGAAGACATACGGAGCGGTTCCAGGATTGATAGTCTCTGCGAAGCCAGTCAATGGTCTTGATCTTCACATCCGACCGGCTCAAGGAAAAAATTTGCGAGAGAGATATCTGGACCGCTCGCTTAGAAGTCCATCTGCCTCTATTTAGAAAAGAGTCTGAGACTTCCACTGCCACCTTGTTGGTTCGCAACAGGCTGCAGGAAGTATCCCGAAATTGTCCAAACAGTTCTGGGGACAGAGTGTTGTTTGTCCTCTGAGAGACTCTATTAATTTCCTTCCAGGCAACCCTCCCTTGACCCTCTTTCCCAGATAATAACCCAGCCCCATCCCTGGCCACTTCCAAATCTGTCCTATTAACTACTTTCTGCTCCTCTAGCTTTATTCTTCCATGGTCTTCCAGAGCGTTTAATTCCTCATTAATGTTAGTTGCACTAATTGGTACAGTTGTTATAGTGTCTATAGGAGAAGGACTTTTCGCAATCAGGGAAATTCCCTTGAAAAGATGATCAATTTTCTTGTTCAGTGTCTCCAGTTGGTACAAAACAGTACTGAACGATTTCCCCAACAAATCACATAATTGAAGAAGTTCATTTTTCCTCGGAGATTCCTGCCCACTCATTCCTAATACTTTCTCAAACCTTCCTATAGTAACCACTTTAATCTTCCAACGTTAACACACCGTTTCTACTGTCTCTTTCCACTCAGATGTATATCAGCCAACATGCACATACCATCATTCACATTCTAAGGCCATCAATATACCAGTCAATTAACCTCAGGGAACTCACGAATCCTATGTGATCACTTCCTATGTCTAAGTACCAAATACATAAGCCCACTTCCTATCAACAATCAAATCTGTCTCCCTGCATCAATTTAAAATTTACTCACTCCTATCTAAATACACACACATACATACTCACAAGGGAAGGGAAAAGGAGAAAAGAAAAAAAAGAAATAATAATAATAATAATAATAATAATAATAATAATAATAATAAAAAAATAAAATAAAATGAAATGAAATGAAATGAAATAGAATAAAGTAGATGGCGGTTTCAGCACTGGGGCTCCTGGTAATGCCTCGTAAAGTCCACCCAGTTCAATAGAGCCGATGAAGAGGCCCAGCTGTCTTCTCTTTGTGATCTGATGGAAAGGCTTGGGAGGACCGCCCGGTCCGGCGCGGCTCCCAAGCCTAATTTCACTATGGGAAGGCTGGGAGGGAGCTGGAAGGCAGTACAGCGAAGGCCGAGGCAGAAGCAGGAGGGAATTCAGGCCGGCGGGAACAATTCAGAGGGCCATCCAGGATGATATAGGCCACCGTAGTCCAGATGTCTTCTCTTTGCCCAAGCTGATGGTAAGGCTCAAGGAGGCTGCCCGGATCGGCGCAGCTTCCAGAGGCTTGGGTTAACTTTAAAGGCCCAGGGAGGAGGTTGGAGAGAAAAGGAAGGGGGGGAGGCCACCCGGTCCGGCGCAGCCTAGTTCTTTTTGTGAGGGCCTACCAGAGATTGCAGGAGGGCCGGCGGGGAGTCGAGAGAGGCCGCCCGGTTCGGCGCGGCCTCCGTCGTCGGAGAGAAGCTGAGGCAGGCGCTAAGGGTGGTCGCCCGGTTCGGCGCGGCCACCCAAAGACTGCGGCGGGGGTTGGAGAGGGTCTCGAGGAGCAGCAGAACATCCGCTGGAGGCCGCCCGGTTCGGCGCGGCCTCCACGATCAGAGAAGAGACCGAAAGAGGCCCTGCTCGGTGTGGCCTCAATTCCCCAAACAGGGGCTGGAAACAGACCCCTGACTCGCCTGGAGTGCACCACCGCCGGAATCTGCACTTTGGAGGCTCTCGATTCTTGGAGGCTCCCAGGCCGAGCAGATAAAATGGCGGCCGGGCTTCTTCTCCTCCTCTTCTTCTCCCTCCCGATCCTCTGAGGCTCCCGTCGGCAGCCCTTGCGGCCCTCACTTACCATCCAAGAGTAAGTCAATAATCTCACCCCTCCAGCGATGGGAGCAACAGGGGGCCCGCAGTAGAATATGTGTTGGTTTTAAATTCCTCGCCAGTAGAGCTGAGCATAAAGGCTGTTACTATGCCACCATCTTGGAAAAAAAATGACTGATCCAGCCATAGTTTCCATACTATTCTCCCCGCTATGACTGTAGTCTTGGAATATGGGTATTTTTAGAAATTATTTATTTATTTATTTATTTATTTACAGCATTTATATTCCGCCCTTCTCACCCCGAAGGAGACTCAGGGCGGATCACATTATATATATAGGCAAACATTCAATGCCTTTTAACATAGAACAAAGACAAGACAAACATGGCTCCGATCGAGCCTCGAACTCATGACCTCCTGGTCAGAGTGATTCATTGCAGTGATTTATTGCAGCTGCTCTCCAGCCTGCGCCACAGCCCGAGCCACAGCCCGAGCTCATTTAATCACTATACTAAGAAACATTCATACTCTCCTACCCTTAATTCACTGTGTTTGAAGGGTAGAGAAGCCTCCTGCTGTAGTTCTATAGAAATAGATAGCCACCTCAATATTTTTAGTAACATGTGTTCACCGTTGCATATGCACACTTTTAGTTCTGAGTTCGTTAACCTGAAAATGGCCAGGTCCATTCAATGCCAGATAGTAAGGTACCAAGTATAAGATTCTTGGAGAAAGAAGACAGCAATTTGAGTAACAAAAAGTGCTGACTTCAAAGGAAAAAGTATAGTAAATAATTCTTCATAACATTTTCTTAACATTTTTAGAAATAAGCATTTTTCTTTCTTTTGTAGCTACAAAGCCTTGTTTTTTCTGATGGAAATGGCTGCTACAATCTAAGATCTTACCTCTCTACTGCCTTGAATCTTATGCTTTTGTTTTTGTCTTTTTAAAAACTGAGACTAGCACAAAATGCTTACATCAATCATTGTTGAAAGCAAAGGCCTTTCCACACACCCTTTTCTTACTTTGAGTTGCCTTTTCTGTTATCTGCCTGTTGTAAGTTCTTATCCGTGAAATGTATGGGAGTGAACCACTAGGTTATTTCTGTTTTATTTGGATTTATTGTGTATCTAGCTTTCTATCATTGAGTAGAAACAACAGGATTAAATGGAAGTAGCAGACCAGTATGTCAAATAGCTTTGCTAAAGCATGACTGCTGTGCAGAAGGAAACAGATGGCTATTTCTCTTTTTTTCTGCTCTATAATTCTGACAATCTATTTAATGAAGGAGTGTAGAAGTTTGTGGAGCCCAAAAGTACTTCAGTCATTTCAGCACAAAGGAGCAATGAAATTATATCCTGATATAAAAAATTAAGGGTTGTTTTCTTTTCTATTATTTTTCTTTTCTTTATTTATTTTTCATTCTTCTGCAACATCATTACAAAGCAGTCTCTTCGTAAAGACAGAAAGAATATTTGAAAAGTGGTTAAAAGGATTTTTTTTAAAAAAACAAGGAACTTTAATGAGAAGAATCCTGGACAGATGAGAGAATGTTGGTTATTTGGGACTTATTTTATGGTTGTTTTGCACAGAAAAAAAGCCTTTTCTGCACAAGAAACAGCATTTCCACACAGAAATGTCAAAGCCTGCACTGAAAATGTTGTGTTCTGTGCAAAAAAAAAATGTAATTGAGGATTTTTGCTGTGTGAAATTCTTACAAGGTTGATTTGCATGGAAAATAACATGTTATTCACAGAAAATAGCATTTTCTGTGCAGGAATTAATATTTCTAAATTGAGACATTATTTTCCATGTAGAAAATGATGCTTTCTATGTAAATCAATTATGTGCAAATTGTATATTAAAGAAAGCCCAGAAAACACATAGCCCGGGCTGTGGCACAGGCTGGAGAGCAAGCCAGCTGAAACCAGCTGCAATGAATCACTCTGATCACTCTGGTCATGAGTTCGAGGCCCGCTCAGAGCCTATGTTTGTCTTGTCTTTGTTCTATGTTAAAAGGCATTGAATGCTTGCCTATATGTGTAATGTGATCCGCCCTGAGTCCCCTTCAGGGTGAGAAGGGCGGAATATAAATGTTGTAAATAAATAAATAAATAAATATTAAAGGGCTGCCCAATTACAGTATTTATTCTGCTTAGAAAATGACAATAGTCCTTTGCACACAAAATATGCTCTTTTCCAAGCAGAAAATAATGTTTTCTGCCTAAAACAATCACATGTGAATTTTCTACATAAAAAATCCTGAATTGCAAATAACCTTAGAAAATTCATATTTCCTTTATAAGATTTAACATGTTTAAAGGGATAGTGCTTGTGAAATTGCAGAAGTAAATAACTTTAAAGACCCAGTCTCAGGATATGTTGAATTCATGGAGTTGCACAATTCTTTTGGATAATAATAATAATAATAATAATAATAATAACAATAAAATAAGAATAGGAGGCATGGATATGGTGACACAAATCTAGCAACTATGGTAACCTAAAAGTACTCAGAGCAGGGTTTTTTTAGTCCTTGAAGAATGGATTGGTGTGATAAGAAGAATGGCTATCCTGGTATGCTCCAACTTAAAGCAAGGATGGTTTGTCACCCATTTTTAGAGCCTTGTGAAATAATGTGTGGTGACTGCGCCTTCGGGGACTGCGGATGATGGTGGTGGGATCAGGAGAGGAAGGAAAAACCCTCGCGAGGAGGGCTCCTTGGAGGATTTGTACAGGAAGAGAATTAGGGAACTCAATGGGGAGTCTTCTGAGGAAGATTCAGATGGGGAGTTTGTCGAAGAAATGGATGCTGGTGAACAGGTGGTGGCTGAGGAAGTGGGCACTGACTGGGCACGGGCACTGGAGATGTCTGGGGAATTGGGGCCCATGGATACTGCTGAACCTTGGGTATCTTCAGAAGCAGATCCCACTTGGTCTGCTTGGAGGAGGAAGGATGGATCCTCAGGTGTGCATGGTGTTGGGTGTGGGCAGGATGATTGGAATTCTGATGAATTAGGCACGCCTGATCCACGAGCCTTAGCTGTGTGGAGTTCTGACTCTGATTAAGGATTTGGGACACCTGCTCTTTGGGTGTTGGTGTTTGGACACCCAGGGAGAATTGGGATAAATTGGGAGTGTTTGGTCACTTCACTTTGCGTGTGGCAAGGTGTTGCTGGGCGCCATTGGGACTGGGACTTTGCTTCAGATGTAAGTTTACCTGGGTTGCTCTGCAACTGAGGGCTGGAACTGTGTGGGTTTTCCTGGACTGCACTGTTATTATTATTTTTAGCTGCAGTTGCCTTCGTTGTCTTGGCTCTTTGTGCCAATTCATGGACCTTGGATTGATGACTACAGCCTCTGACCCTGGACTGGAATTCGACCCTGTTTCTGCCTTCACCCTCTGATTAGTCTACCCACGGCTCTTGACTTCTGACTTGCTTCTGGACCCTGCTGCTGTCTCCTGCCCTGACCCTGGATCAATCTGATGATGTCTCTTCGCCTTGTCCCTTGAGCTTCTGGCATTACCTGCACTCCTGAAGCAGTTTGCTGCTGTTCCTGCTATTTTGACTCCAGACTGGTTTGATGACATCTTTTGTGCACTGCCCCTTTAAATCTCCAAAGCCTGCTTGCTTGCAACAGAAAGGGTTTGGAACCATCCCTTCCCTTTTGCACTGGCTCCGACTCTGTTTGCAAGCCCGGTTTTAGTTTCTGTTTAGAGCCTTGTGCTTGTGACTCTTGGGAGTTTTTTGGGAAGTTTCCAAGTCTTCGTTTTGTTTTGGCTGCCTTTCCAAGCCAATTTAGTTTGTTTAGAGCTGAATTGAAGCACCTTTTGTTTTATCTGAACTATTTGCTTGGATAAATCCGGTTTGGTTGCTAAAGCATACTTTTTGATACATTTTTGTTTGGACTGCCTTTAAACACTGAAAGTTAAGTGTTTAAAGCCATCTTTTGTGTTTGTGCCTATTTTTTGTGCTATATCTTGAATAAACTCTGTTTTGCTCTCAAATTGGCATCTGACTCTTGACATAATGTCCCTAGTTGCGGATAAAAAGATCAACAACTAGCTTTGCATTACTGCTCTCATAGTCTCTGTAATAATAATAATAATAATTTTATTTATTTATAACCTATTTTATTTCCACAGAGGGACTCAAGAGCTTTTGAAAACGAGAGAATAAACAGAGACATTTTAAGTGGAATTGATGGTAGAGACAAACAAGATGAACTTGTGTCTTTTATTTCAATTAATGTCATTTAAAAAAATTTATTCACTTTTTATTTATTTATTTACACACACACACACACACATATAATTCCCCCATTCTTTGTTCTTCTTCTACTTCTTCCTCGTGTCTTTTATTCCTGGTATTGGTTGACTTAATGAAGAAAGAGTGGGAAAAAGAGCAAGAGATGGAGAGAGGCTGGAATGAGTACAATATGAAGAAAATGATGCTTCTGCCTCTTCAATTCCTTGCCACAATTTTGTGGTTCTACCATTGTGCCACAACTGTGTGCTTCTACCATTTTAAAGTTGATCTTTCTATTGGATATCATCCTGAACTACATAAGTCTCAATTAGTTATGTAGTGGATAGGTTAGAATGAGGGAAACCTCTCTCTATATCCCATGCATGCCTAGATAGGTCTTTGCTGGTTTCTCTCTTCCTTTCCTGTTTACATCCACTCCCCACATTGTTGTTATAGTAATGTGAACTCTTTTAGGAATGAGGCAACTTCCTCTATCTAAATTGGAATGTTAATTGCCCCAGAAGGCTTGGCCCATGCGGTCAAGCATATCTCTTCCTCCTTTGTCTTCTAACTGAGAAGGACACATTTTGCCCACTCTACTGGGAAAATGTAGCTATTTAGATATTTTGTTATTTTCTACCTTCTTACCATCTTTAGATGCTAGCTAATAATAATAATAATAATAATAATAATAATAATAATAATAATAATAACTTTATTTTTATACCCCGCCTCTATCTCCCCAGACGGGACTTAGGGTGGCTTACATGGGGCCAAGCCCGAATAAAAACAATAGCAATATAAAACAAACAATAGACAAAGAACATGCACAATTATAAACATTTAAACATTAGCCAATAAAAACAAATGACAAAAACTAATAAAAACATGGATTAAAATGGAGAGGTTGTAAAAGTAGACCGGGTAAGGTGCACCATATAAATATTGTAAACATGAGGTGACTGATAAAGTGCTGCAAATTCTTGGAAGTGCAAATTGGGATGGGAATAGACCCTGTGTCTATATCAAGTTGACATAGGTAAAAAGTGCAAACCGGTACAAGAATGGTCACAGATACAGATTGCTATAGGAATGAGCAATCTTTATCTAAAGGCCTGAGTAAAGAGCCAGGTTTTCAAGCTATTTCTGAATGCTACCGGGGTGGGGGCTTGCCTGATTTCCCTGGGGAGCGAGTTCCAGAGCCGGGGGGCCACCACAGAGAAGGCCCTCTCTCTCGTCCCCACCAACCACACTTGTGACGGAGGTGGGAGCGAGAGGAGGGCTTTCCCCGACGAACGAAGAGATTGTGCAGGTTCGTAGGGGGAAAGGTGATCAGTAAGGTAGGAGGGTCCCAAACCGTTCAGGGCTTTGTAGGTGATCACCTGCACCTTGAATTGGGTCCGAAAGGTGAACGGCAGCCAGTGGAGCTCCTTAAGCAGAGCTAGAGAGCTAGTTAGTTCCAAAACCTTTTCTATCCACAATGGATTTCTTTTTGCCTCAATAAATGCTTTTGAAACTTTTAAGGAGACTTTGCAATCCTTTGCCATCCTAAGAATCAAAGGCATCTCCAACCTCACCACACGTAAGTTCCTGCTGCTTATGAATCGTGGTTCTGCCACTCTGCTGTATTTTTGAGGAATCGCCCCCGAAAGAGGGTTATTTTTTGAGTCTAACCGCTCATAGATTCCCAACACTTTCTTTTTATCGTTCTATGTGAATATGCAGGTTTTGCCTTACTGTTACACTAGCCAACAACATATTTTGTTGCCTCAAGTGTGCTTCTACCATTTGAAAATTTATCTTTTTTATTATTCAATGTGAACATGCCTTTATACATTATTTGTTATTTATAAAGTACATTTTCTTATTTAAAAACATGTAACAAAAATGGGGTGGGTTTCGGGGGGCAGGAATGGATTAACAGCATTTCAATGCATTTCAGTGGGAACATTCCCTTTGAAATAAGAACATTTTGAGTTAAGAGTTTGGTCATGGAACGAATTAAATTCTTGAGTCAAGGTACTTAAATCTAATTGGTTATTAGTGTGTCAAACTGCTGCCCTGTTTGCATTTACATTTACAGTAGAGTCTCACTTATCCAACACTCACTTATCCAACGTTCTGGATTATCCAATGCATTTTTGTAGTAAATGTTTTCAATACATCGTGATATTTTGGTGCTAAATTCATAAATACAGTAATTACAACATAGCATTACTGCGTATTGAACTACTTTTTCTGTCAAATTTGTTGCACAACATGATGTTTTGGTGCTTAATTTGTAAAATCATAACCTAATTTGATTTTAATAGGCTTTTCCTTAATCCCTCCTTATTATCCAACATATTCGCTTATTCAACGTTCTGCTGGCCTGTTTATGTTGGATAAGTGAGACTCTACTGTATTTATATTAACTTGGAACCATAGAATGTATCCACTAGAAGAGAAAGAAAAACAGGAACAGACTCAGAGAAGGGATGGTTTTCCTTTATAAAATACATAATGAAAATGCAGAATTTCAGGTTAGTGATGGTGATATGTTTGTTGTCTTTAAGCAACCAAGCAAAAAGAGAGCAGATGTTTTCTGCACTGAGTTCTGGAAGGTTAGCATAAATCCCAGGAGAAACAGATCAGCTTCTCAAGTGCAGATGAGGCAGACTAAGGTAAATGATAAATTGCATCATAAGTCCTTACAATTTATCACCAGGTGCACTTTTTGTATGTGGTGTTTTCTATACACAAGCATATATACATGGCTTTTCAAGCAGCCATCCAGCCAAAGAAGACTTTAACCCTGCATAACCCTCCTCTAAATACTTTTTGAAGTTGGTAGTCCCTTAAGAATATATCCTGGCTCTCTGTCTTTCCCCATTGTTACCCAAATTGTGTGATAAAAACAGCTGTTACTGTGTGTATGAGTGTATGCATGTGTGTATGTAGTGTATGTTTTCTAAAATCCCCCTGACTACAAAATGGAAGTTTCCCAAGGAGAGGGACAGGGAATATGGCATATAGGAACAGAGCCAGGCTCCTTTGCAAAATTCTCTGCCATATAAATCAAATCAATATGGAAAATGCTTTTAAAATACTTTAATTGTGTGAGTATCTTTTCTGCAGTTACTTGGCAACAAAGTCAAGATTAACGATAAGCACTTCTTTTGCAAAAATGCTCCTGGAACTGGTGGTTACCCAATCACAAATCTATTCCCAATGTACCAAAAAAACAAAAACAAAAAACCTTCACAGTTGTGAGCAAAACAAGATTTATATGATGAAAGAAAGTCACAGAAGGCCAAACCCTAGACACTGAAATTGTGGCTTAAAGCCTTGAATTGATTTTTTTAAAAGACAAAAACAAAGTGAAATAGAACTTAACAGTGGACAAAATCTTGTAGCAAATACACAGTATTGCAGTAATAAATAGACACCCACACAAAATTTAGTAAAATTCACAAGCTATAAGAGTAATATTACATTAAATATTTTCTTTCTTGTTGCATGCCAGAAACAGGACCACATTTTCCCAAGCACAAATGCAAAATTACCCTCATCTGATGGAGGAAGATCTTAGATAAATGTTGTGAATATTGACTTCTGTAAATTACACTGCACACAATGGAACTGAGTAAACATATGTGGCATCATCATATGTAATGTCATGCATAGATTATACAAAAAGGTTAGGAATTGATCTTGGACTGGGCTGCCCCGTGATGCTGGGCAGATGATGAAAGGGACAGCACAATGTAAATCCACAAGATCTATGACCATTTACTCCCACCAACAGCGTTATTGCTGGATGGAAAAATGCAATGCTTTCCCAATACCCAAGGTCCTAATGAAAATTACTACTAAATGTCTTACTCCCCTCAGTAACCCCAGTTCAGGGGAAATTGCTCATTTCTTGTTGATGTTAGTGAAATCAGGAAATTAGTACAAATTACCAATATTCAACAATCCTGAAAAAGGTCTCAGGTTGTTTTTTTTTTTGTCCTACAACTTCCAAGTTAAGCTGTCTAATCATTGTCTGAGATAAACAAGGCTTCCAGCTGTTCCAGATGCCAAAGACCCTCCCTGTCACACCTCAGCCTTGATTCACCTTGCGTTAACACACAAACTCTACAGCAGGTTTGAGTCTTTTCAGTTTATTAAAGATAGATAGTAAAAGGTTCTTCAAAAAGCAAAAGCAAAGCACCAAAAGTCAGATACAAATATAGTCTTGAGATGTAAGTCCAGAGCTTACAAGGAATAAAGAACATCCAAAGAAAGCATGAAAAATTCCAGAAACATGAGTACATGGGCTGCAGTACAATCCAAAGCACAGCAGGAAAACTGGAGCTTGCTTCTCCTGTAGTGAGAAAGTTGCTTTGACAAAAGCTTTTCCCTGAATGCACCCCTTTTAACACTCTTTGCAAAACATGAAAGCATTTCTCTGCCCCCTCACCTCTCCCTGCCTGTTTGCAATTCTCACACTACAGCGTACCCTCAATTCCAAACGCTCAGCTCTATCTAAGGAGCCCAACCCATCAAGGTCAACTTGCTCGTTATTTCGCTGAGACTCATTATTAAGCTGGGAACCTTCCATCCTCCCTTCTTCCGTTCCAATGTCAGTGTGCACCTGGCTGGCTTCAGTGGCTTCAGGGTCATCAACTCCAACCCTCTCTGTGGGAAACTGAACCTGCACTCTCTATTCCTCATCTTCCAAATCTACAGGCCTTTCGGGGAGATTCTGAACCTGAATCCTTCTTTCCTCATCAGAGTCAATCCTAGATTCAAGCTGAGTCACAACACTACCTGCCACACCAAATGGATACCCTTTTTTCCTATTCTCCACCTACTTTTCTTGCTTTCAGGATCACTCTGAGGGTGCCGTCAAAGGAGTCATTCCTGAATAGCAGGTTTCCAGAGTCTCTTCTTGTCCCACAATAAATCAGGAAAGTAGGGAAAGAAGTGGTTGCTTCTTTGGATCCCTTCCTTCATGCACAACTGGGAACATGTTTCCACTACCTCAGTCCAAAGTCACTGCCTCAGCCCAGTTACCTACCTAGCCAGTCTATTTCCATCTATGCATCTGCAAGTTTCTTTTTGTCACTAAACCTGATCTCTGCAGCCCTGAGTAAAACACAAGATCAGGGAGTTGAGGGTAGGCTTTAACCCTACATCCTGAATTTTCCATTTGTTTTCCTATTGCAGGGAGTCATTGTGTGGTAGTGGTTTGAATGTAGGACTATATTTCTGAAAACCAGGGTGTGAATATCTGTTCAACCATAAAACTCATTGAGTGACCTTGGGCAAGTCAAGGCCTTTTAGGGTACTTATACACTGCCTAGAAATCCAGGAGGAACTGGGTTATTTTAATCCCAAACCTGGGACTCTCCTTTGGGGGAGGCTAGATGCATGAAAATGACATGTCAGGAGGTCAGGGGAAGGGTTTTTTCTCCTCCCCTACCTCCTAATACGTCATTTTTGCATACCAGGAGAGCTCTCTGGAGGGGCCTGCTCTGCCGGCGGGCTCTTCAGGTAAGTGTTTGAGAAAAATGGGGGGAAGGGAGAGAGTGGGTGCCATCTCACTTCTTTGGGTTCCAGGAGCCCAAAGAACCAGGATGGCTATGGGGATTGACCCCTGGGACTGTGGAAGCACTCCCGGGAATCAATCCCCACAGATTCGGCACTGGCAAAGATCCAGACCTTAGCTTATGGTCCAGATCTTTACAGGGGTCAAATTAATCCAGAGTAAAATGGGATATCCCAGGTTTTTCCAGATTAATTCTGGTTTACCTGAGGAATTGTTTGGACACCTCAGGTAAACCTATGACCCATCACAGTTTTTAGATTAGTGTAGAAGGGCCCTCAGTTTCAGAAGAAGACAGTGAAGAACCTTCTCTAAATAAGTCTTGCCAAGAAAATCCTGTGATTGGTTTTCATTATGGTCACTATAGGTCAGGAACAACAAAAACTGTCAGAGTATTAGCAGCGCAGAGGTAGTTGGATGGAATCAGTTGAGCACAGAACGAAGAAACACTCAGAGAGGTTGGTAAAACTTTTTACTGAATCAGCACAAACAGACAACAAATGAATACAGGACTTGAACTCTAGGCAGACAGAACTCGACTCTTAGGCAGACAGATCTTGACAGAACACAGAACTGAACTGACGCAATCAGTAATGCACACACACTTGTGTCTGGATACTCCCTAGTTCCAGCCACACACCAAGGTCATCACAGCTTCTTAGCAATTAACTCTTTCCAGACTATAGTAAATTCTGGATGATGCAATCAGTTGCAATACAAGCAAGACACAAATTGCATTTAAACATTATCAATACATAAATCCCACATTAACAAAAACAACAGCAAAAACGGTGGTTTTTCCAGAAGGGGTGGCTGACAAGGTTAAAGCTTCGCCTGTTTCAGCAATCTCTCCTACAGTTTTGCTTATGGTCGTGGTGGTGGTGGAAGACGGGCTTGCCAGTGTGAGGCATGATTTTAATCTAATTTTCCCCAGCAATCCTTTAATTCAAGATTGCTGTTTTCCCACAGCAATTAGCAGAGAGGAAAGATCAGCTCTTGACAAGATCATTAGTAAAGGCTTTATCCTTCCTTCTGCTCTCAAGTGATGAGAAAGAGTGTCATTTCAGGTAATAGGGAAACAGTGTTCACTTTCTCACAGCCCAGTTAATGGCTGATCTGGAGAAATACTAGACAGTGCTTTTGAGGCCACCAGATGAAATCAAGTACATAGGAAGACAGATTGATACAGATATAGGGGAAGGGGAGAGGCAGGGACAGAGAAATTATAATGATGTGATTCAGACTTTGACTATGTCCCTTAATTCATCTTGCTGCAATTTCTGGTGATCGTTCCAAAGTTATTTTCATGTCAGTGACAAGTGCATAAATTACCAGAACTAGTTCTCACACATAATAACTTTTGATTCAGCGCACTACAGGGCACAGCTTTGGGCACTCAGATGGCTCAGTATTGTGCAAATCTCTTTGCAGCAAAACTTGAACAGTGTGTTCTGGAAGGATGGACTGAAACATCCATTATATTGATGATGATTAATGATGAAACATAAATAATACAAATTTTCTGATGAAGGCACAACAAGGACTTTATCGTATGAATTCGCCATTCCAATATGGTCACACTATCATTGATAGCAGATACATACTGGGTTGAACACTCTGCATATCTCATCTATATTTGACCATCTAAATGTGTAAATTCACCAATAATTTGCCTAATGAAGAAGCCAGTGGTACTTTGAAACCTAGTATGTTGTATTTTGTGCAATCTGATTGACCAACAAACTTTAATTTTGCTGAATGGTCAACACTGTTACTTATGCAAACCCACAAATGTGAAACACCACTCATTTTAGTTGGAAATCATGTGATCTGAAGGACATATAAAGAAATTAATAACAACCTGGCTGTCAGATCAATCACATTTATAATAACAAAGAAAAGTATGAAAAACAAAGGATGCAGTTGAGAAGGTGTCCACAATATGTCCTTGACTGTAATAATGATCAGTCCTCTCCCTTCCTATTCAAATGTATATCCCACCTTTCTCTCAAAATGGGATTCAAGTTAGTTTAGAGAAACTCTTCCATGTGATGGTGAGAACATATCCCATGTGTCTTAGTCATAATTATCCAGCAATCACAGAAAGATAATAATAATAATAATAATAGTAATAATAATAATAATCAGCACAGACAAAATTACCACATGCCAGCTGCAGAAGGCCACCTTACTGGGATCTGCACGCATTATTCGGCGATACATCACACAGTCCTAGACACTTGGGAAGTGTCCAATGTGTGATCCAATACAACAGCCAACAGAGTGTCTGGTGTCGACTCATCTTGTTGTGTTTCAAATAATAATAATAATAATAATAATAATAATAATAATAATAATAATAACAATAATAATTCCTTTTGTTCCATTTTGTTCTGTGAGAATTTTCCTTCAAACTCCTTTATCCACCCAGCGTTTTTGTTGTAGTTGTTATTTTCCCAAAGCTCTTTCCAGAACTTTGTTGTTGCAGTTTTCTCTAGCTTTATGGTTACTGTGTCTGTTGTTTGGTTCAGGCTCTGGTAGAACCGTCTTTGGTCTGATTGAAACAGTTGATTTTGTCTGTACTGGATGATTCTGGCTTCATATCTTTCAATTTTTCTGGCTGTTGCTGTAATTTGTTCTTTCACAATTTCCAAAGCTTCTTCAATTTTTCTGGTGTTCAGCCAGTACTTTTGGATCAGGTATTGCTTGATTTTGTCATTCTTCAGTTTCTTCTCTTTCATATTTTTCAGGTTACTTGCATCTGATCTAAGTTTCTTGATTTTCAACTCTAGCCTGACCTTCCACTTTGGTTTTCCAGTCAATTTTCTTTGGGGCTGCCTTGGTTGTAGGAGCCCAAGCTCTTCTGTTACTATCACTGCTGCACTGTAGGCATACTGGTTTGTTTGTTCAATTGATGTTATTAGGACAGTGGAGAGTACTGCATTCACATCTTTCATGACAGGCGCCAGGTGTCTCTTGGGCACTGTTTTTAGTGTTGGGAGCCGCTGTCTTATTGCATTTGCTGCAGCATGAGCCATGATCTTATTCTTGAGCTCTTGTTGTCTTGCTATCAAGGTTCCTGGTGGTTCAACAGGTGTTTCAAGTTCTGGTTCATCAAATTCTTGCAAAAGCTCCACACTTTCTTCTGGTTCAATCTGTTCCACCATTCCAAGTGTTGCTGGAGTCTCTGCTGCTGTCTGTGCTGTGGTCTGATGGTAATTTGCTTTTCTGGATTTCTTCGAGTTCAACTTCACTGAACACTTTGTTTCTGATTATGAATCTTCGTTGGTCAGCCAATCGGGGTTCTGTTATCTGTGAGTCAGGGTACTCTTGTTTCCATAGCTGATGCATCCTTTTTTGGTAGCCGCACTTTTCAGGTTCAGAGTTGTAATAGCATTTCATAACTGCGATTTTCTGGCATTGTATATTTCTGCCGCTTCTGTGACAACTGAAATGATCAGCAAACGAGTGCAAAAAGTCAAGAACTGGATATCGCCTGGTAGTGATCAACTTCATGGATTTTGGCTCAAACAACTGATTAGTTTACATGGAAAAATGGCCCAACAATTCAATGAGATGCAGCAGAAAGGAAGTATCAGTGAATAGCTAACAACTGGAAGGACATACCTGATACAAAAGGATCCAGCAAAAGGAGCAGCACCAGGAAACTACAGGCCAATAACGTGTCTGTCCACTATGTTTAAACTACTGACTGACATTATAGCTGACCGAATTCAAGACTATCTTGAAGAAAAAAACATCTTGCCAGATGAACAGAAAGGCAACAGACGGAAAAGCAGGGGCACAAAAGACCAGTTATTAATTGACAAAATGATTCTGGAGAATTGTAAAAGCCGAAAAGCTAATCTTCACATGACGTGGATTGACTACAAAAAGGCCTTTGACTCACTCCCACACAGCTGGATCATCAAGTGCCTGGACGCCATCGGGATTTGTAAAAACGTTGGCACCTTCATTGAAAACATGATGGAGCACTGGAAAACTGAACTGTTTGTTGGAAATGAAAGCTATGGACTTGTCAACATCAGAAGAGGAATTTTCCAGGGAGACTCATTGTCCCCTTCTTTTCATTATTGCCATGATCCCTCTGTCAACAATCTTACAAAAAACAAATCTTGGCTATCAAACATCTAAGAAATCTCACAAAATTTCACATCTGATGTACATGGATGACCTGAAGCTGTATGGGAAAACGGAAACTGAAATCCAGTCTCTGACTAACACTGTCCGAATTTTTAGCACTGATATCAGCATGGAGTTTGGCTAGGACAAATGTTTGACAGTGGCATTGAAGAAGGGAAAAATCATTGAAAGTGAGGGCATAAATATGCCTAATGGCCAAACAGTAAAGTGTCACCAGCCAGAGGCCTATAAATATCTGGGCATATTACAGCTGAACAACTTCAAGCATGAACATGTGAAGACTGTGGTCAGTAAAGAATACACACAAAGGGTCAGAAAAATTCTCAAAAGCAAGCTCAATGGAGGCAACACCATCAAGGCCATAAATACCTGAGCCATACCTGTCATAAGATATACTGCTGGCATCATAAACTGGACACAGATGGAACTGGACAATTTGGACAGAAAAACAAGAAAACTCATGACCATTCATCATTCACTGCATGCCCCCAGTGATGTTGACCAGCTATATCTGCCTAGAAGATCAGGTGGCAGAGGACTCTTGCAAGTAAAACAAGCAGTCAAAGAAGGAGAACATGCCCTGGCAGAATATGTAATGCAAAGTGAAGAACCTGCTTTGATTGAAGTCAAAAATCAGAAACTCCTCAAAGCACAGCAGACAAAAAACCAGTACAAGAAAACCACACTACAAACTAGAGCTGACAGCTAGCACAACAAAACATTGCATGGAAAGTTCCTTGACAAAATTGAAGGAAAAGCTGATAAGGAGAAGACCTGGCTCTGGCTCATGAATGGGACACTGAAGAAGGAGACAGAAGGCCTGATCCTTGCAGCCCAGGAGCAAGCCATCAGAACAAATGCAATTAAGGCCAAGATCGAAAAATCAGCTGATGACCCAAAATGCAGACTGTGCAAGGAAACTGATGAAACCATTGATCATCTCCTCAGCTGCTGTAAGAAAATTGCACTGACAGACTACAAACAGAGGCACAACTATGTGGCCCAAATGATTCATTGGAACTTATGCCTCAAGTACCACCTTCCAGCAGCAAAGAACTGGTGGGATCACAAACCTGCAAAAGTATTGGAAAATGAACATGCAAAGATACCGTGGGACTTCCGAATCCAGACTGACAAAGTTCTGGAACACAACACACTAGACATCACAGTTGTGGAAAAGAAAAAAGTTTGGATCATTGATGTCGCCATCCCAGGTGACAGTCGCATTGACGAAAAACAACAGGAAAAACTCAGCCGCTATCAGGACCTCAAGATTGAACTTCAAAGACTCTGGCAGAAACCAGTGCAGGTGGTCCCGGTGGTGAAGGGCACACTGGGTACTGTGCCAAAAGATCTCAGCCGGCATTTGGAAACAACAGACATTGACAAAATTACAATCTGCCAACTGCAAAAGACCACCCTGCTGGGATCTGCGCGCATCATTCGAAAATACACCACACAGTCCTAGACACTTGGGAAGTGTTCAACTTGTGATTTTGTGATATGAAATCCAGCATATCTATCTTGTTTGCTGTGTCATAATAAAATAATAATAATAATAATAATAATAATAATAATAATAATAATAATAATAATAATCTATTTCTTATAACATGTGTCCATGTCCCCGAAGAGACTCGGGGCAGCTCACATGGGGACAGGCCCTAAAAATATCAGTTTGATATACAATTAAATACAGTACAAATTACAAAATTAAACATAGCAAAACTATTATTTAAACATCTTAAAATGAAACATAACCATATCAATTACAGAGCAAAGTGGAACTATTCAAGTGGCATGGAATTGTTAGCATTGTTAGCTATAGCTAACTCTAATAGTCTGATAATCCAATAAATTAATTTCCTATTCCAGCATCCCCTCAGCCTTCAGACTGTGAAGATTACTACAGAGAAAAGAAACTACCTGTCAGCAATCCTGAATCTCATCCTCATAAGTTCCAAAATCGTGTCTGTTTTTTCTCAGGAAGAACATTACTTTCAAAATTCAGAACATATTATATTGAAGAAAACATTGCCAGCAGTTCCTGTAGTATTGTTTACATCACTGAATGCCAATAATCAGAATGCCATATCCAGCACATGGCTAAAATAGGAGCCAACTGCCTCACATGTTTTGAATTTTCCATCTTGTTTAAAACTGGCAAAAAGAATTACAAAGCATTCCGCTTACCTAATGACAGCCGGTTTGACTTGGGATGTGCAAAAAGCAGGTGAGAATTTAGTAGAAACATTAATTTTCTCTACAGCAGGGAGAAAACCATGGAATTTATTTGCTTTCATGTGTGAGAATAAAATCATAGTCATGTATTAACAGTAATAAATAATTGCCTTCCAGATGGGATAACAATGAATAAATCCTAGCCAGCAGAATGCAATTTACAGTGGACCTACCACATATGCAAGAGTTCAGTTCCAGGATTTGCCACAGATAGAAAAAAAACCCCCCAAAGATAGTTATGCCTCATAAGATTATATAGCAGTAACATGAATTGGACAATTTCAGCTTGTTTTATATTCACACCAGTTTTGCTGATTAATGGTTGCTGGAAATCATGCATCTGGATCTTACAGATTGAGAGGTACCACTGTACCTTTGTTGCAACTACAGATGAAGAGCCATTCTAAGTGATGTGCTGGTCTTCTGGGATTCAACAATGCATTTTTATTTCTTCACAAAATTGGCAGATGTAAACATAGCAGGTCAGATATAGCATTGCATGTACAGATATAGTAGAGTTCTGGTTATCTGAGTTCCAGTTAACACTCCGTATTATCCGAGGCGCTACTGGGGGCCTCATCCTTCACATCTTCCTGGGGCAGCCAAAGGAAGAGGGAGAGAAAAGTCCTCCTCCCTCTCCCTCTCTTTCTCTTGAGTTCCTTCCTGGGGCAGCCCAAGGAAGGGAGCGCTGCTGAGCTGAAGGGAGCTTGAGAGAAGGAGAGAGAGAGGGAGGAGGAAGCGCCCCATGAGTGTTGCTAGGCAGCAGTGCTCATGGGCGCTTCCCTGAGCTGAGTGCTCACTGTAGGGACAAGCCCCGTCCCTCGGCAAGCACTCGCTGCTTGGGAAGTGCCCATGAGCGTTGCTAGGCAGCAACGCTCATGGGGTGCTTCCCTAAACTGGATTGCTGGGAGGGATAGTAGGGCCACACACTAATGTCACTGATCACAAATCACTACTGTGTGACTTGTTAGTGTATTATTCCAAAAATATAAAATTAAAGGTTGCCACATTTGCACTTGCAGCCCAAACAAATCAGAGCTAAATTAGTAAAGTCCACAGCGGTGGCTAGAAATGGAAATGGAGATAGTTTGGGATGATACAAATCAGACATTGCATTGTTATCACATCACGTTACCATAATTTTAAAGAGACAGTATATGGAATAAATTTTAATATTTATATTGGAAAGTGCTTATTGTATTTTTAAAGATTATATATTATTTGATGTCATGGCCTATGGTTGGCACAATGAACAATTCAATTCAAGTGACTACTGTGCAGATTTTTGCAGGCTGATCCCAGTGGACAGGGGACAAAATTTAGTATAACTCAGTTAGCATATTGAAACTAAGCTTTCCCACATTCTTATGTTTTTCCTCATGCTGCTGCCAAAGTTCTATCATAGCCACATTTATATAGCCACCATTTATCATTTAAATGTTTTTCATATACAAATTACTTTAGTTTTTTATATATATATCATTTGTCTTCCAGCAAAGTTAAAAGACTATGCTGGAAGATTCAGCTTTTTGGTTGTGTCAGGATTTGAACCTGATTATTCAAACATGACCCAAGTATTTCCAAAATATATTGTGAATATCATAAGGCAACTAGAGAAATCTTTACTCTTTCAGTATGAGCTGTCTTGTGAAGAGTCAGCAGTTGGCTTTTTTCATAATTCCTGCAGATACAGATGAAAATTCCTTATCTGGAATTTTGAAATCCAAAATATTCTAAAATCTGAAATTGTCTTACCTAAGTGGCTGAGAAAGTGATACTTTGGTTTTATGTACTTTGTTTCACGTACAAAATTACTAAGTACATTTTGTATATACATTTCTTTTGTTTATAAGGTAGGTAAGAAACATAAATGAATTGTGTTACTGTTTAAACTTGGGTCCTATCTATCACCAACTGAGATCAACCCTCCAGGTAGGAGCAGAGCCATTGCAAAGCAATGCCCCCAATACCCATTCCAGCGAGCCACCCCAGAAGGATACCATGGTCGATGGTATCAAAAGCCGCTGAGATGGCCAAGAGAATCAACAGGGTTACATTCCCCCTGTCAAGTTCTCTGCAGAGATCATCCACCAAGGTGACCAAAGATGTCTCCGTACCATGACCGGGCCTAAACCCAGACTGTGATGGATCCAGATAATCAGTCTCTGTCAGGAACCGCTGGAGCTGCGAAGCAACAACCTGCTCCAGAACCTTGCCCAAAAAGGGAAGGTTTGAAATTGGCTGGTAGTTGTTAAGTACCAATGGATCAAGCGACGCCTTTTTCAGGATCGGTTCAACCAATTCCTGCTTTAAGGTGGATGGAAAATGTCCCTGATCCAGTGAGGCATTTATTATCCTCACGAACAAATTTGCCAAACCTCCACTGGCAAGTTTAATATCTTAATATGAAGCTTGTTGCTTCATATTAAGATATTATGGTTTATTTTAAAAAAAACTCATGGATTTAGCCTGGCTTGCTTTGAAACCAACCAGTGTTTATGTGTCATCACCTCTGTTTCTGGAGCCCCCGATGGCGTAGTGGACTAAAGCCTTGTGACTTGATAGTTGGGTTGCTGACCTGAAAGCTGCCAGGTTCAAATCTCACCCAGGGAGAGTGTGGATGAGCTCCCTCTATCAGCTCCAGCTCCATGCAGGGACATGAGAGAAGTCTCCCACAAGGATGGTAAAAACATCAAAACATCCGGGCGTCCCCTGAGCAATGTCCTTTGCAGACGGCCAAATCTCTCACTCCAGAAGTGACTCAAGTTGCTCCAGACACGAACACCCCCCCCCCCAAAAAAACCCCTCTGTTTCTTACATCACAACTAAACAGGATGAGAAGTAAATCCAGATGCAAGCAAAGTCCTTCTCTCACTGTATCAGGGCAAGATATGCAGACCAGAGGTCTGGCATGAGCCATCCACTTGTAATAATAAAGATCAATTTGTATTACATGTGACCCGAGCCTCTCCCCATAGGTGCAATTTAGAACAAAATATGATCTTACTCTGGTTCCTGACTGCATACCAGTATTTACTCGAGTAAATCGAACGTGCACTTCAAATTTCAAAACTTTGAAACCAAAAAAAGGTATTTGCTGGCAAATGTAATGTACAGTGGCAAAAAGCGAAGTCTTTGTAATTTGGGCAAAAAAAGGTGTGCAGTACAGTGGCTGCATGCTTATAATTCATTTTTTTTAAAAAAATGTTAGATTGCCAAAGGTTTCAGTTATGGAAAAGAAAACCTTGGGTGCATCTATGCCAGGGGTCCTCAAACTTTTTAAGCAGGGGGATTAAACAATCCTTCAGACTGTAGAGGGGCCGAATTATCATTTGAAAAAAAAAACGAACAAATTCCTATGCACACTGCACATGTCTTATTTGTAGTGCAAAACAGCAACAACAATGAAAGAACAATACAATATTTAAAAATGAAAACAATTGTAACCAACATAAACCTATCAGGATTTCAATGGGAAGTGTGGGCCTGCTTCTGGCCAATGAGATAGTCAAGTTAATTAGGATTGTTGTTGTTGTGTGCCTTCAAGTCATTTCAGACTTTGGGCGAGCCTAAGTCTAAAATTATTTATTTATTCATTTACTACATTTATTTACTACATTTATATCCCGCCCTTCTCACCCCGAAGGGGACTCAGAGCAGCTGTATGTACATACAATATATTATATTATTAGCATAGCACAATATTAGCATTATATATTACTATATTGAACTATACCACTATACTGTAATAATATATGTAATAAATAACATATATTTAATATTATTATATGGTATTATTATTAGTGTTATATTGTATAACATTATAATATTATTATCAATATTATATGTATATACAATATATTACATTATTTAAAATGATATAAAATATTTTATTATAAAACTGAGGGCAGGGGCCAGGTAAATGACCTTGGAGGGCCGCATCCGGCCCCCGGGCCTTAGTTTGGGGACCCCTGATCTATGCTGTAGAATGAATCCACTTTCAGTTTAATAGGAGCTCCAGGAGTTCCTGAAGTAGCTTCTCCTTTTGGTTTGGCTCAGCACTAAGATTGCCATATTACACTAATCTAATGCGCACTCTAATTTTGGGAAGGTAATTTAGCCAAAATAGGTGAACATTAGATTCAAGTAAATACATTATTAAAGACTTTTGCCATGAATTGTAAATTGTACATTTGTTCATGTATAGTACTTATTCTCCATCAGCTCTACATTTTATCCTGATCCCATGGATGAGAGGTCTTCATGAGCCTGGTCAGATTTTGCAAATTCGGGATCATGGCTTCCTTTATTGATTTAATCCATCTCCAATGTGTTGTTGCTATTTTCCTACTGCCTTCCAGTTTACCAAGCATTTTAGTCTTTCTCAATGAATCAGGCTTTCTCATTATATGCTTTAAAGAACAAAAGCTTCAGTTTAGTCATTTAGACTTCTAGTAAGAGTTCAGGCTTAATTTTGTTTATTATGGACCTCATTACATTAAACTGGGAGATAAAGGGGGGATTTGCCATAGAGAGTGAATTCGGTGTGTGTGTGGGGGACCTATTGTCCTGTGCCCCGAATTGTCCCTTACCTCTTTCCACAAGGGGAAGCATAACCACTCGGCTTCCCCCCTTTCTTCTCTATGGAACATTTAAGGCCTCTTGTGTTCCCAGGACTGCCTCTTACGACAGTTCAACCTCACTTCAGGCACAGAGCCCTACCAGAAGTAAATCTACATTGTGTGATGGGATCTGTCAGGCTCCATGCCTGAAGTGAGGTCAAACTGTCCATGTGATGAGGTGATAAGACACATTTATTTGTTCTTTTAGTGGACTATGGTATTCATAGAACTTTTCGTTATCATCACATTTCAAATGAATTGATTCTCTTCCTGTCAGCTTTCTTCACTGTCCAATGTTTGTAACTATACATAACTTAGAAATACACTGATATGGATGATTGTGACTTTGGTATTTAATGGCATATCATTACACTTGAGGATTTCCTTCATAGATACTCTTCTATTTCTTGACTACAGTCTTAATTTTGGGTTATGACACAACCAAAGTATGCCGTCTTCATCATCCACTTTAAAGTCATATAAATAACATGTAGACTTTATTTTTGTTTTCTTAATATTCATCTGTAACTCAGCTTTTGCACTTTCTTCCTTAACTTTCATTAATAATCACACCAAATCTTTGCTCTTCTCCACAAGTAATATGATGTCAGGTTCACAGCTTAAAGGACTGTTTTTCTTTCCCAGTTTTCATGTCTCCATCATCTGAGTATAATCCTGTTTTCCATAAGATATATTCTTCATATAAATTAAACAAATAGCATACACATTTACTAACTGGATTATTGAAAATGGAAAATAAGTTAGGACAAAACCTTGAAGATGAAAGATTAAAAACATCTGGCATGTCATTTTCTTCTTTTGATGACCAGTGATGCCTACCTATTCGGTTGGCCCTGTAAGAGTGCAAGTGGAGACTGTGTTAGATGCTGCACCAGTTGTGACCTTCAAGTAAATGTTTTCTTTGGGGTGCTAGTTAGGCAGGATGCAAAATACTTTCCATGTCCACTACTCCAACTGATGTTCAAGTCAAGTCAAATGAACTTTATTTATACCCTGTCCCATCTCCCCTTGGTGACTTGGGGAGACTTACAACATAAATGGCAGTCATTTGATGCCATACAGTACACAGTAAAAATACAAATACATAATATACAAATACATAATAATGTAAATGCAAATAATTAAAGTGACAATTTATTGTAACTAAACATGAAAACAAATCAATAAAACACAATTGACAACAGTAGTTGAGTTTGCTGAGGGCTCTCGGCGAGCCAACCGCCATCAATGACTAGGTAGAGCTTTTTCTCCTTCTTCCCCCATGGATTGAGTTGGAGGGGAGATGCTAAGCCACAGAACCCCCCCTTCAAAGACCCCAGAAAGACCCTCACCCCTCAAGGGCGAGGGCCAGGTGGGTCCGAAGGACCACGGCAGCGGGTCGCATGGTGGGAAGCAAGTAGCAAGACTCACACAGGCTGTCAGCCTCATCTCTCTGCAACAGAGCAAGACAATGAAAGAGGGGAGGTAAGCAACCGACCTCCTTCAGACAAAAGCAGTCCCTTACTCAGAGGAAGGCCCTCTGGTATTAAGAATAACAATGTAAAACAATCCCAAATCTAACAAGACAATAAATAGATAACTAAAACAACGGATCAGACCCAATAAGAAAAATGCAATAAATCCAATTCTGTGACAGACTGGTCATTGAAAGAGCGGATTCGGGTCGCAGTGTCCTAAAAGCTTTTTCCTATAAGATGCCAAAATACAGCAAAGCTAACAAACCGCAAGTAACTAGCTCCAAGAAAGCTATAAGGAAGCCATTAGGAACAACTGACCTTGACGGCAGCTTTGTTGTCTCTTTGTGAGGTGCTCTCTGTAAACAAAGGAGATAACCCCACAACCAAACAGTCGCAGGACTGACCAGAAACAACCAGGGAAAGCGGAAGGAACGAAGTGAGCCAAAAGAAAAAGACCTGCACAGACGGCTATAAGGACACACACACCATAGAGAGAGCCTGCGCTTCCGGAAAGAAGACATCGGAGGGTTGGGAGGCTTAGACTGGAAGGACTGCAAAGTGAAGATTTAGACCCTAAAATACAAGGAGCACTAGGAGACCCTCAACATTAGACTGAATAACTGAGGAGACAGAGAAAGGGCAAACTTAGGACCAAGAGAAGAGGTGACGAAGAAGACACGACAGAGATGACCAGCAAAGAAACTCAATGTTAAAAGCAACAACTGCGGTAAGACTGATATATACACCATGGATTGGACCAGAGACTTGGGGAAGGAGGGGAGAAGAAAGTAATAAGACACAGTTTATTTATGTTTCTGACCAGTTGATACATTTATTTGGATTTGACTCAAAGAGAGAGAGAGACTTGTGAGAATAACTACGCTGATGAGACTAGAAACTGCCTGATAAGACTGAGCAGAAAATACAGTTCTATCGCAAACTTCAAAGAGTAATCTTACAACATCCTAGTCTCAAACTTGTGAGCAGATTTCAACAAAGCATAAGGGCCACTAAAGGCCTGGCAGTAGTAAATCTCCAGTGTCAAACTACATATACAAATAATCAACAATCAACAATCAACTCATTCAATTATTCAACAAACTATATATATATTATATATATATATATATATATATATATATATATATATATACACACACACACACACACACACACACACACACACACACATATACAAGGACTACCACAAAGTTGAGATACTTAAAGAAATAATATAACAAATATCTTGAGATAGATGGAGACTGAGATAATTGGATAGACCTCACTATATAAAAATAATAACATGTCAACAACCAAGTGGAAACCAGAGAAAGACAACAAAGATAACAAAATGTTGCCAAGGAAATCTTCCCTAATGGACAACGGGGGAATGAGAAAAATCTTATTTGAAATTCAGAAGGTTTCTGAGAAACAAGACATGCTACAGAAAGAGGTCCAAGTGATAGCAATGAAACAAGATCTACAAAACTGACAACAAAAAACTTTCCAAGATGAAATGCTAGAACTCAAAAAAGAATTGAGAGAGGAAATAGAAATGATGAAAAAACAAACAATGAAAAATGCAAATGACATAAATGAATTGAGGCTGGAAAATAGAAAAATGGATACATTACAAACAAAACTAGTAAAGAAAATTGACAACCTAGAAGATAAAAACTAGAAAGAATCCAAGAAAGAATGGAACAAAAATTAGAATTTCAACTAAGGTACAGAAATGTGCAAGAAGAAGTAAAGGAAGACATCGGCTGGGTAATTACACAATTAACGGCCCAAATACTACAGTGCACAGAGCAGGAGGCCTTGGCCAGGTAGACAGAGTCTACAGGATTGAAACAAATTACACAAAAAACAACAACAAAGCGACTAAAGATGTGATAGTCCACTTCTTAAAGAAAAGCGCTCAAGATGAAGTACTAAAACGAAATGCCTTAAGCCCAATTCGATATAAAGAAAGAAAGGTGATTATATTAAAAGAATTCCCAAGACCAACTTTGAACAGAAGGAAGACATATTACTTCTTAACAGACGAACTGAAAAGACTCCACATCAGATATAGATGGGAGAAGTACGAAGGCATAATGACAACATACAAAGGGGAAAAGATATGGCTTACTTCTGAGGACAAAGCAAGAGAGTTTTACAGAAAAATAAAAAAGGACTTTCAATTGGAAGACCTATCCCAAACATCAGGAGGGGGAAAGAATCCAAAGACACCCCCCCCAAAAAAGGAGATTCCACTCACCAAAAGAAGGGGACACTGAACTCACATTAATAGACCTAGATGGAGACCAGGATGAAGAGGAGATAGAAGAAAAAGAAGTAGAGGATGAAGATGTGCTGCCCCATGATGAGTAATGTTAGTCAATACTTAAGGTGTTTTTCGAATAATAAAAATGGGCTGAATTCTCCGGAAAAAAAACGGAAATGTTTTTTTAACAAACTAAAAAAAAAGGAAGTACAACATTATAGCCCTACAGGAGACGCATTTTGCTCTAAAACATGTAAAATATTTTTTAAATGATCTCCTAGGAAAAGAATTTATCTCGGCTAATCCATAAAAAAAGAGATGGGAGGTACTCTATATTGACCATAAAATAAAAGCAGAAGAGGCATTCAAAGATAAAGAAGGCAGGATAATAGCTGTAAAAATGGAATTAGGCCGGGAAAAAAATCCTACTATGCAATATTTACGCCCCAAATGGCCCCAAAACCAAATTTACTAAGACATTGAGAGAAAATATAAACCAAACAGAATTCGACCACATAATAATCTTTGGTGATTTTAACGGTGTATTGGACAAAAAGTTAGACAAAACTAAAGAAACAAAAAAGAGAAAGCAATAAGCTCCCCACCAAAAAATCTTCTATCCCTTAAAGAGGAATACAATATGCTTGATGCCTGGAGAGAGGAAAAATCCAAATGCAAAGATTTTACACACCTCTCAGCTAGGTACCAAATATGGTCGAGAATTGACATGATCTGGACTTCCAGATCAATTATGACTAAGATTAATAAAATTCAAATACTTTCAAAAGACCATTCTGATCACTGACCGTTATTTATGGAAATTAACAAAAAAAAAAAGCCATTCCCAGTAGACGGAGATTAGATGACAACCTCCTAAAACAGGAAAAAGACATAGAACGGTTGAAAGCCACGACATTAGAGTATTTTAAACTAAATAACACTCCAGATTCCAAACCACAAATAATATGGTATGCATTTAAAGCAGTGATCAGAGGCAACTTAATACAATTAAGTAAGAGGAAGAATAAACAGAATAACTTAGAGCTAAACAAACTCCAAGAAAATATAGAGATAAAGGAGAAGGAGCTGAAAGCCAATCCTACAAACCACAAAATAAAAAGAAACTTAGATATACTGCGAAAACGGAAAGAGTTTAGAACTAGAGCACTTAGCAAAACAGATAACATGGACAAAACAAAATACTTTTGAAAATGCAAATAAACCAGGCAAATGGCTCTCAAGAATAATTAGGGGGGAAAAACAAAGCCAACAAATAATAAAAATCAAAACAGAGGATAGAATTGTCACTTCAGATAAAGACATAAAAGACGAATTCAAAAAAAATTATGAGACACTCTATACAAAAGACCCAATAGACTTAGAAAAGATAACAGAATACTTAGGGAAACAGCAACTTGATAACAGCAGTGACAAACAAAGACAAAAACTAAATGAAGAAATAACTGAAGAGGAACTATTAAGGGTAATAAAAACCAAGATAGTAACAAATCACCGGGACCTGACGGATTCATAGGAGGCTTTTACAAATCTGTACGAAAAGAGGTCATTCCCTTTATGAAAATAGTAATGAAACAAGCCTTACAGTATAAAATTATTCCAGAATCCTGGAAAGAGGCAGTAATAACAGTGATCCACAAAGAAGACTCAGATTTTACTGATGTCCGGAATTATAGGCCCATATCCCTTCTCAATACAGATTATAAAATTTTCACCAAAATACTGGCTAACAGACTTAGGGATTTTCTAAGTGATTTGATAGGAGAAGAGCAAACAGGCTTTCTACCAAACCATCAAATCAGAGACAATGTCAGAACAATTATAATCACAATAAAATTTTACGAATGAAATCACCAAAAAGAGTTAGGCCATCCCTCGCTAGATGCGGAGAAGGCTCTCGATCGATAACCTTAACTGGAATTTTTAAAAACTATTATTCCAGGAAGTAGATTTCGGCCTACAATTCCAAAATGGAATAAATAGTATATATGATCAGCAATGGGTAGCAATTCGGATAAATTGACAAATAATGAACAAATTTACCATTAATAAAGGAAAAAGGCAGGGCTGCCCATTATCGCCCTTAATATTTATCTTCGCATTAGAAATACTATTAAGAGCGATTTGAAAAGATAAAACACTTCAAGGAATTAGATTAGATGAAAAAGACTACAAATTTTGTGCCTTTGCTGACGATGTTATCTGTATTATTGAAAATCCCCAACAAAATATTAAAATGTGGCTCAATAAAATTGAAGAATTCGGAAACTTAGCAGGCTTCAAAATGTTAATGACAAAGAATATGTTGACACAACACCAGAAAGATCTGAGTCTACTATCTGGATTAACGATACCCCCAAAAATAAAATACCTGGGGATATGGATTGCACCCAAAAATAATCAACTTTTAAAATTAAACTATTTAACTAAATGGAAAGTAATAAAAAAAGACCTGAAGAAATGGAGGCATTTAAACCTGTCACTGATGGGTAGAATAGCAGCTATTAAAATGAGTGTCCTTCCCAAATTACTCTACTTATTCCAAAACATACCAATCACAAGAAATGCAAAATTATTTAAAGAATGGCAAAAAGACATAACTAAATTCATATGGAAAAATAGAAAATCGAGAATAAAATATACATTAATTATTACCCCAAAAACCAAAGGGGGCTTTAGATTGCCTGACCTTAGGATATACCATGAAGCAAACGTGCTACTCAGGGTCAAAGATTGGATCAAATGAGAAAAAAGTAAAATCTTGACCTTAGAGAGCCACGACCTTAGAAGAGGCTGGCATGGGTACCTCTGGTAAAAAAGGTAAAGGTTTTCCCCTGATGTTGTCCAGTCGTGTCCGACTCTGGGGGTTGGTGCTCATCTCCATTTCTAAGCCGAAGAGCCGGCATTGTCCATAGACATCTCCAAGGTCATGTGGCCAGCATGACTGCATACAGCGCTGTTACCTTCCTGCCAGAGCGGTACCTATTAATCTACTCACATTTGCATGTTTTCGAACTGCTAGGTTGGCAGGAGCTGGGGCTAACAGCGGGCGCTCATTCCACTTCCGGGATTTTAACCTGGGACCACAACTGTGCTAAATGGATCAAATTAGAAAAAAGTAAAATCTTGAGAGGGCCAGGACCTTAGTAGAGGCTGGTATGGGTACCTCTGGTACGGCAAAACAAAAATTGAAAAAAAATTAGGAAACCATTTCGTCAGATCCAACCTACTTAAAGTCTGGGAAAAATATAAAAGATTCTTTCACACAAAACCCCCACTATGGTTATCACCATTGGAGGCTAACCATAGGAGACTGATGGGCTGGTCAAAATGTCCCACGTATAAAGAAATTCTAAGCAAAACATCTAAAAAACAAGATTTACCACAAGTAAAAACACTAGAGGAGCTCCAGAAATCTAAGAAAAATATTTCCTGGCACTAGCTTATTCAAATCAAAGAGGCATATAAAAAGACTGTCAAGAAGGATTTGATCTTGAATTGGGCTTTTGGGACAAAATCCTTCAGATTGAGAAGAAAAATATATCAATACAACAAATTATTAGCTTGGGAAATCAAAACTGAAGAAATTAATAACTCTATGATTAAATGGGCCAGCAACATCGGGAGACCAATCCTACTAGATGAATGGGCACAAATCTGGACAAAAAAATTAAAATATACCTACGCTACAGACTTACAGGAGAACTGGCTAAAATTACTACACAGATGGTACCTAACCCCCCAAAAGTTAGGGCTGATGTATAAAAACACTAATAACAAATGCTGGAAGTGTAAAGAACAAACAGGCTCCTATTTCCACATGTGGTGGAATTGCAAAAAAAAAAAAAAAAAATAGGAAAATATTGGAAAATGGTTCAAGAGGAGTGTATTAAAATCTTCAAAATTAATTTTGAATTAAAACCAGAGCTTCTCCAGTTAGGGCTATATGACCCTACCTATAAGATCGACCTGAATACTGATAAACTATTTACTTTTTGTATTACGGCAGCAAGAATGATCCTAGCAAGACTATGGAAGTCTGAAAACATACCCACAAAGGAACTATGGATAGACAAAATTTTGGAAATAAAGAAAATGGACAAATTAACTTTTCTGATTAAAAGAATCAATGGCAGAGCAATGAAAGAAACAGATTGGACTATTTTTGAGAACTATTTAATGAAGGACTACAAATGCTGAACTAAATAAGAAGAAGAAAAAAGAAAAAAGAAGAAGAAGAAGATGAAAATGGAAGTCAACCTTTACTTTTCTTACCCCCCCCCCTTGGTTACCCCTCTTTCTTCCCCATTCCCTTCCCATCCCCCCCATGCCCTCTCCCCTTCCCAAGAGACCTTGAGGGAGGAAGACTGGGCTTTTCCTATGCACTGCCACCTCCCTTCCCACCTACCATATCCCCCCATTTGCTTTCCTCCCCTTTTCTTTTTCCCCTGACCCCCATGCCTCAATGTGTATTCCTGTCTTTTTATATGTATATTTCATGCAATAATAATAAAATATTTTTTTAAAAAAAGAAAAAGAAAGAAAAAGAAAAGGAGATTAAAAACCCAATCGGTAGATTAAAACCATAACTGCCATTAAGGTCCTATCAATAAACCATTCATTGTGTGGCAGACAGATATTCAAGTGGGAGCATAGGTAAGTTTTTAATTTTTTTCTGAAAGAGGTGAGCATGGGGGCCATTTTAATCTCCTTTGGGAGAGAGTTCCAAAGGCAGGGGGAAACTGCAGAAAAGGCCCTCTCTCTCATCCCCAACAAATGGGTTTGGGATGGGAGCGGGACCAAGAGGAGGGTCTCGCTTGATGAACGCAGTCTCTGGGGAGGTTCATATGAGAAAAGGTGGGTGGTCAGGTAGTCCAGGTAACAACTAGCACTTTAAATTTTGTCCAGTGGCAAACTAGAAGCTAGTGGAGCTGCCATAGCATGGGAGTTGTTCACTCCCTGTACGGCACTCCAATTAGTAACATGGCCACAGACCTTTTATCAGCTGAAGTTTCGAAGTGCTCCTTAAAGGCAGCCTTATGCAAAGAGTAGTTCAGACGAGATGTAACTAAGGCATGAGGTCAGCCATTAGTCCAGGATCACACCCAAGCTGCTTTCCTGTGACTACAGGGGGAGTGTAACCCTGTCCAGCACAGGTTGCATCCCTAGCAACAAGCCATAGTCTCTGTGTCTATTCCGTCAACATATAACTGTCTTTGTACTATGATTTTATTTTTGAAAGGTATTATAAATGTGCAGAATTATCGTCAAGTGACACAGAATAATCTGCAGCAGAACAAACAATAGTGTCCTATCTAGCACAGCAAGAAAGCTTAATACAGCAGAGTATATTTTAAAAAAAACTTTAAATAACAAGCAACCAAACCAACCATTGTCTGATTTGTTTCCAGTGGTGGAAACGGCAGCAGGAAGCAAACAAAAGAAAAGGAATAAGAAGACGAATAAAAGAAAATTTTAAGAGAAGAGTGTGCGCAATCAAGTTGGATAATATTTTGGATGCTAATAATGGTACTTTTTTCAAAGGTCCCACTTCAGTTAACAATAATAAAAATATGTCTTGCTCAAGTAAAAGAAAAAAAAACATTTCTATATCATATTTTCACTGAATTATTACCCACATTCATTGGATCAAATGAATGTTTCAAATGCTAATAGCATATTTGAACTTTTCCCCATAATAATTTCTTTTGATTTTGATAGTTGCGGAACATGGGAAATTTTAAAAATCCACATGGGAGCCAACACTACATGCGAGAAGGAAGAGGGAAAGAGAGTGTAGTCATCAACATGATGTCATTTAACTATTTGACCTTACTTCTTTGTCAAATGTTGAAAAGATTTATTTGAAAATGGATGTGCTTTACTTTAAAACATTCATGCAACAAAACAATGAGGAAATAATAATAAAATAATGCAGGTCACTTTTTGTGAGATGGGTGGTGCCTTAATGACAGAGTGGTATTATTGCAACCCATGGCAGGAGTGTAATAGTCAGTTTTGACTACAATAGCTTGTGTTTTTCCCTGGGGTCATTGTGTTTTGGTATAGTTATGAGATAGGAGGATTCAACCACCCACCCCCAACCCCCAAAGACAGATAACAACACTTACCTCAATGTTCTGCTTCTATTTTCTGGTTTTCTGCTATGTGACTGAACATGGCATCTTGGGGGGGGGGGTGCTCTTTTCAAACTGTTTTGCTCAATTACATGAAAAAAAACCAGGAAGTGGAGAATGGGCAATAAGGGCAAGTTCTGTTTTCAGTCATTTTTTGGGGGGGGGGGGATTGGGGTGTGGGAAAGGTTGGAATCCTGCCTCATTCCAAACTGTGTTGAAATTGATTTCATTACAGCTGGGCTTTCAACTGCCTTGGAGCCACTGTCCTGCCTCCAGGGTGGTTGACAGCAACCCTGTGTAGACATAAAACACTTCTAAAATAGTATTTTTCATACCAGGTTGGAGCTGCGTTATATACCTGTGTAGAACTTCCCTAAGATTGCAAGTGTATATACTTGGGTAATATGTGGGTAAATCCCACACTTAAGTTACTTCAAAAGCTTTCTTCTGAATATATTTTTTATCTCATTGTAATCTTTTAAAGATTCAAAGTTCTATAATTATCTGAAATGAATAAGGGTTTAAAAGTAAAATGTAGGAAGGCAAGATTTCTTAAACATAAAATGGATATCATCATCAGGTTGGCAAGACTTCACATAACTTGGGTGTCATGATGAATTGGGAAAGGTTGGGGGAAAAAGATAGGCATCACACAATTATTCATAATCCTATCCACTCCCACCATGAGATAATCTATGCAAACTAAAAGAGCATGTGAAAACTTAGTAGTCACAATTGGATAGAAGTAAAGTGAATTTATTGATTTAACATAAAAATAATTGTGTTTTTTTAAAAAAAAAAAGTTGTTGAAGCATTCACTATGGGAACTATATTTCTGCATGGATTTGCCTTCTGACAATGATGAAAATTGGGGTCATTGCTAAATTGATCAAAACCAAAGCTCAATTATTAAGATACAAGAAATTTCATAATGTATTAACCACCCAACTAACTAGGTACAGTGAAATCAATGCAGAAAAAAAAAATATTAAGCAGGAGAGACAGTATAAAAATTGAGTAATGAGGAAGAAATTAAAAATTAACAATGAGGCAAGAGAAATGGGGGGGGGGAATACCAAAAAGTAGGTCAGAAAAGGAAGTAACAATAATTCAAAATGCATGAGTGAACACATCTATAAAGTAGGGCAGGTAAGAATATCTGGCAGCAAAGTACTCTAGAGGTGTTGTAAAACCAAAGTAAGCAGTCAAAAGCATGAAACAAAAGAGATTTTGTGGTTATCTAACAGAATACAGTCACTCAAAATGAAATACATGCATGTATATGGGGCTAATATGATACCAAAATTTACCAATATATTATAAAAAGGTATTTCATATAAAGCTAGATTACTAGTCTAAATAGTTCAATAGATTTCCAGGTTTAAGTTGGATCTTTTCTCCTTCCTCACATATCTATAGTTTCCCAACACTACCTAAGCTTCTACTACAATCATGTTTTGAAGGCATGGACAACTCAGAAGACTCGGAGGGTTCCATATAGTCCTGCAATTTCCCTATCCTTTTTTTTAAAGAACCCTAAAATATAAAAAGCTTCTCATACTTTCCAGGATTCCTGAAAACAATGTTCTTAACTCCTAAATTGAGGAGATCAATTTCAAATCCTTTATAGCTGTGGCCCCCTGGGTGCTTACCTCAGGCCTTCCTCATTGTCCCTGTGCTCTTGGTGTAAGGATGGTGCGACCCCATCTTTATGCCAGGAGGCCAGCTCGAGGAAGGCACGTGGCAAGTGAAAGACCTCCAGAGAACTCTCAGCCACCGCCTGTCTCGCATAATGCCAAGAAGAAAGCCCGAGGACTGGGGAGGAGAATCGAGACGGGGGATCAGGGCAGTCGCTGCATTTCCTGCCTTCCTCCTGGCATAAAGATGCAGTGAGTGGCCCTGTTATTATGCTGTGAGGACAGCCTGAGGATGACCCAGGCCCTGCCATGCTTCCTTCTGACCCTGCCCTCTTCCAGGCCCTACGTCTCGTAGGCCATGCCCACTCAGCGGGTGCCCAGCCTACCTCCTGGCTGGGCCCACAATGCAGCCCCAAGGCAAAAAGTTTTGCCCATGCCTGCTCTACAAGGTACCCATACAGTCTCCTCAACTCATGTAAAATATAAAAACAAGGTGTTGGGACCAAGGCCTTCTGAGACCTTCACTGGGCTCTTACATGAGGGCCGTGGAACACACTTTGACCACATCTCACATTTAGTGAAAATTTAACAAACAAACCTTTAAAATACATTCTCAACTTAAAAATGAATGAATAGTGTAAGAGATACATAGGAAATTTATTTCTGAAGTGTGGATTTCAGACCGCTAATTCAGAAACAAGTGGAATCTGATGTAAGAACCACCTAAACTTCCACTTAAAGAAGAATTGCACTGTCCTTGATCTCAAAAGCATCATATTTTATTGTTGTAATACCAGCACAGAAGCAAGAAAATGCTAGGAAATGAATTTCCATGCTATCTTATGTCTTGTAATAGAACATGACTTCCTTAGAAGGTGAAATGGTTGCTTTATGTACTACAGTTTTCCTAGACTATGAAAAACGGGAATAAAAGAGAAGGGGAGGGCAGCTTTCAAATTGTAGCTATAATTAGTTCTACTGTGGCGGTATATTAAAGAAAAAAATCTAAAGAGCAGTTTCAAGTGGCACGCTGTTCAATTGCATGAAATAGTTACATGCAGTTTGTGCATTCAAACTGTCACATAACTGAAGCTACCATTCCTCATTTTAAATACCCGCTTGCAGCCCCATGTGTCTTCTAGAGAGCAGATACAGTTATAACTTATTTTGCTCCCTCAATTTGCCCCTGACAGATATCCAGGCTCAAAGTAGGGATGCAGATAGAACCAATCACAACATAAGATACTATATAGCATCCATATTCGATAAAGGCATGTATCAGATGCAATTTGGTGCATGAATAGATATGGAAAGACTGTAATGTAATATGTAGATAAAGACAGATGTTGAACCAGGATTTTGCAAATTCATCTATATAATAATAACAATGCAAGTTTAAAATTTGTGATTAAAACTGGCTGGGTAGGCCTGCCGGAAGAGACAGGTCTTCAGATGTGTTCTAAATTCTGACAGATCATTTAGCTGTCAGATTGCTTCTGACAGGTTGTTCCACAGTCTTGGGGCAGCCGATGAAAAAGTCCTGTAGGTGACGGTGGCCAGTCAAGTTCTAGCTGGCTGGAGTAGCCACCCCCAAGAGGATCTCAGTATTCAGGGTGGGTTGTACCATTGAGGTCGTGTGGGGGAGGAGGAGGAGTGGTTACTGTTATCCCAGGGAGAAGCGCAACAGAGTTCTTGCGACCCTGGAAAAGGTTAAGTGTGGTAGCATCCCTGATGGTCCCCTTGGATTGAGGATCCTGCTGTTCAATGCCAGGTCCGTCAATGGTAAATCAGCTATCATCCAGGATCTTATCTTGGATGAAGCGGCGGACCTGGCTTGCATCACTGAGACCTGGTTGGATGAGCTGGGTGGGGTAAATCTCACCCAGCTCTGTCCTCCGGGTTTTGGGGTGCAACAGCAGGCCAGATCTGGGGGAAGGGGAGGTGGGGTCACGGTGGTCTTTCAGCAGTCCATCTCCCTGGTCAGGTGTGCCGTCCCGCAATCTACAGGTTTTGAGTGTGTACATCTTAGGGTGGGTGCCCGGGACAGTCTGGGGATTCTGCTAGTGTACCGACCACCCTGTGACACTGCAGTTTCCCTGCCTGAGCTAGCAGAGGTGATCTCTGGTGTGGCGTTGGTCTCCCAGCGACTGGTAGTGCTGGGGGACTTTAACATCCATGCCGAGTCCACCTTGACAGGTGCAGCTCAAGATTTCATGGTTGCCATGATGACCATGGGGCTGTCCCAAGTGATATCGGGTCCCACCCATCAAGCTGGTCACGACCTGGTTTTTGTTGCGATGGACGGTGAGGTTGGAATGGAAGAGAAAAACATTCTTCCGTTGTCATGGTCCGACCATCACCTGATCAGTCTAAGACTTACCATGTCCCCAAAAAACCTCCGCAAGGGTGGGGGACCCATTAAGATGGTCCGCCCCAGAAGATTGATGGATCCTGATGGATTCCTGAGATCTCTTGGGGATTCTCCTGTCTTGGGTGCTGACAATCCTGTTGATGCCCTGGTAGATCACTATAATAGCGAGATGTCTAGGGCAATTGACACGATTGCCCTCGAACGTCCCCTCTCTTTGCGCAGAGTTACTTCAGCTCCCTGGTTCTCAGAGGAGTTGGCAGTGATGAAGCACAAGAGAAGAGGACTAGAGTGCCGCTGGTGGAAAACTCAGGACGCCTCTGACCGAGCACGGGCTAGTGCTGCTATTAGTGCCTACTCCGCGGCTTTGCGGGCAGCCAGGAAGACCTTCACGACTGCCCGCATAGCGTCTGCAACTAATAGACCATCGGAGTTGTTCCGTGTCGTCAGGGAGCTCAGGTCCGTCATGACTTGGACGCTGGCTTGGATGCAATGCCATGTGAGTTAACCGAGGCACCTGTTTGTCCTATCTTGTGGGATTCATTTCAGCTTGTTCACCTGGATGACGTGGACAAGATCCTTGGAGCTGTGAGGGCGGCCACTTGTGCCAAGGATCCTTGCCCTTCTTGGCTTATAAAATCGGCCAGAGGAGGATTGGGAGATTGGTTTGTGAGTATAATTAATGCCTCTCTGGTTCAAGGCAAATTTCCTTCTGCCCTAAAACAGGCTATAGTGAGGCCAATTTTGAAGAAAGCCTCCTTTGATTCGACCATCCTAAATAACTACAGACCGATCTCGAATCTTTTTTTGGGGAAGGTCCTGGAGCGGGTGGTTGCCTCTCAGCTCCAGGGGTTCTTGGATGACACTGATTTTCTGGATCCATCACAGTCCAGCTTTAGACCTTGGCACAGTACCGAGATGGCTTTGGTCACCTTGGTGGATGACTTCCGCAGGGAGTTGGACAGGGGGAGTGTGACCCTGCTGCTTCTCTTGGACATCTCAGCGGCTTTCAATACTGTCAACCATGGTATCCTTCTGGGATGGCTCTCCGGGATGGGCCTTGGGGGTTCTGCTCTGCAGTGGCTCCAGTCCTTCCTGGAGGGCCGATCCCAGTTGGTGAAGCTGGGGGACACCTGCTTGGACCCCTAGCCATTGATCTGTGGGGTCCCGCAAGGTTCTATTCTGTCCCCCATGCTTTTTAACATCTACATGAAACCGCTGGGAGAGGTCATCCGGAGTTTTGGAGTGCGGTGCCATCTCTACGCAGATGACACTCAACTCTAGTACTCTTTTCCACCAAACTCCAAGGAAGCCCCTCGGATTCTGGACCAGTGCTTGGCGGCTGTGATGGGCTGGATGAGGGCGAACAAGCTGAAACTTAATCCTGATAAGACAGAGGTCCTCCAGGTCAGTCGCATATCTGATCGGGGTATTGGGTGGCAACCTGTGCTTGACGGGGTCGCACTCCCCCTGAAGGCGCAGGTCCGCATCACTGACACTTGAGGCTCAGGTGTCAGCGGTGGCCGGGAGGGCCTTTGCACAACTAAAACTTGTGCGCCAGCTGCGACCATACCTCGTGAAGCCTGATCTGGTTACGGTGGTCCATGCCTTAGTTACCTCTAGATTGGATTATTGCAACGCACTCTACGTGGGGCTGCCTTTGAAGACGGCCCGGAAACTCCAACTAGTTCAGCGGGCGGCAGCCAGGTTCCTAACAGGAGCGAATTACAGGGAGCGGTCTATGCCCCTGTTCAAGGAGCTCCACTGGCTGCCGTTCATCTTCCGGACCCAATTCAAGGTGCAGGTGCTGACCTACAAAGCCCTGAACGGTTTGGGACCCACTTACCTTTCTGACCGCATCTCCCCCTACGAACCCGCACAATCTCTTCGTTCATCGGGGGAGGCCCTCCTCTCGCTTCCGCCTCCATCACATGCGCGGTTGGTGGGGACGAGGGAGAGGGCCCCCGACTCTGGAACGCACTCCCCAGGGAACTTAGGCAAGCTGCCACCTTGGAAGTGTTCAGGAAGAGCCTGAAAACCTGGCTCTTCAAACAGGCCTTTGAAGAAGTACCACCCACTGTATACTAAACCCTGGTATTAGCAGGTTCTTCTGACCAGTTGTACCTGTTGGTTAACTCCCTGACATAGCCTCAGTGTTCACCCCAGTCTAAGGCTCTTCCCATGACCTTGTAGCACCTTCTTGTTTACAAGTTCCACTCAGTGCACTTTGCCCAGCTCATTTTATGTTTTTATTGCTTTGTTTCTCAAGGGTTTTATAATGATTGTGATTTTTTAATGCCTTTTAAATTTATTTGTGTGTTTTGTATTTGATATTATTGTATGTTGGTTTTATATCTGTAAGCCGCCCCGAGTCCCTCTGGGGAGATGGTGGCGGGGTACAAAAATATTTTTTTTTAATTATTATTATTACAGGAGAAGGTAATCCTGTAGGTAACCTAGACCCAAACCATGCTTTTTTGTATGTGTGTGATCCATCCTACTGGCCTGATGTATCTGGACAAACCTTGGCACACATACCCAAATATCCATCATCATTGGACTTTAAACAATTGAGGAGTTGGCGGGATGGCAAAGGAAGATGGTAAAGTCAAGTGTTATGTATTACCTTGAATCTCTATATTGGTAGAAAAGTGAAATAAAAATAAAGTAAATAAATAAAAAATAAACAAAAATACTCAAGTGTTAGGTTCACAAGTGTAGGGGTCAGAAAATCTTTTCCCTCCCTGTTAAATGTTGAGGTTTGTGCCCACAATTTTTCAATCAACACTGGATTTAAGATGTCTTGCTTTTGAATAATCCACTAGGAAGTTTTTGCTGTACCATTTCCATTTATAAAAATGGAAGGTGTAGCAGAACAATATTCCTCTAGCATTCTTCATTAGATTCTCCTGCAAATACACAGGAAAGCAGGATATCCCCTGACAGAAGCAGATTGCTATGGCCATGAAAAAAGCAGAATCAGCAGCACTGCTTCAAATAAGAAAGGATTGAGAGGGGCATTATTTTAAAGGAAGAACTGGCTCTTGCCTATGGTTATTAAAAATACCAATTTAAATTTCATCTCTTCAGACGTACTTCCTAGAATAATGAGAACTTTTCCATCCCTTTTTAAAATCCTTGTTTTTACACAAAAAGGTCCCATCCAGACAAATTCAAATTCCAGGATCTGTCTCAGTTTTACCAGAGGCATCCAAACAATGCCTCCAGTAAAACCAAATAAATTCAGAACAAACCAAGGTTCCATTGGTTTGTTTTGAATTAATTGGATACCCCATTACATCTGGGCCTTCCTGAATGGAGTATTGGGCCTATGGGGACTCACTATCGGGTAGACCTGGGACTACCGGGAGGTGAAACCTTATTGCTATCTTGCACCTTTTGGGCTCGTGGAGCCAATAGGTGTGGGATGGTGACCACCCCCTTCCCTCAAGCACCAAATTTACCCCTAAAAGTAAAATAAAAAGGTACCTTGGTACCCTCTTGGCATGAGGAAATGACATGCCAAGAGATAGGGAGGGAGAAGAGATTGTCATCCTCGGACCCCCTGTCCTGGCATGTCATTTCCTCAGGCCCTCCTTGCACAAGTAGGGAATTTACAGTGGCCACATACCCTTACTTTTCTTTTATGGGTAAATTGGGAGGCTTTGGGGTAGTTGCATACCATCCTGATTGGATAGCATGCAGATATCCCCTCCCACCCCCCCTAGGAAAGCCCAGGCATAGGGACTGAAATCCATGCCAAAGCAGGTTTCTTAAACCCACTTTAGAGTGGATTTTTGTCCTGTCTGGAAGTGCCCATACACCCCCTTCTAACAATGCATGTAAGAATTCTTGAAGGTGCTTGACAAAACTATAATGGCAATCCAGAATGACAATGCTTTGATTTGCACTCTTAAATTTTGTATATTGTATATTATAATTGTTTTAACTGTTTTAATGTTTATTTTATTGTACTATGGTGTATGGGCATAAGTTCTGTAAGCCACCCTGAGTCCCCTCGGGTGAGAAGGACGGGGTAGAAATGATAGAAATAAATAAATAGGAATGGAAAAGAAATTCATATATAATTTAGCCTGGTTTTAAAAATAAACTTATTCAGTGTGTATCTCACTGTGAACACATTTCTCCCTCTTGTTTTCAAATAATAGAGGTGGCAAAAATATATTTGCAGACCATATTGGGTCCCCCCAGAGCCATTTTTTGGTTCTTTGGTATATGTGCTGGAATTTTTGCTAGTTTTGTGGGCCCCAGGCCATTTCAATTCCAGGAAAGGTCATTTTGACATGCAGGAAGTAAAGAAGAAATCATGTAAATGGACACGGAGCAAAATGTGTAAAATATATTTATGTATGTATTTATTTTGATTCACAAACCTTCTTTGTCCTATAATGGAATTCAGAGTTTGATGTAAAAATTGCATAGTTTATGGGGAGATAGCTTACAAAATGCATGCAACAGCAAACAGGAAAGACCAAAGAATCTGCTGCTACCATAGAGTAGATTCAATGTCCAGCCCTTTTAAGAAATGTGATTAATGGTTACCCAATTTGCTAGACAAGAATGAAAAAAGGAATTCAGAAACTGTAAGGATTAATGGGGTTGGTTTAAAGGTGGCTCATACACAAGAATGTTAATGGGATTCTGAGAAAGTCATTAATATTGGAACCTATTCATGTTCATTAGGCATGAGCAAAAAAATCGGAAGAGTAGTTAATCATAATAAATTCGTTAATCGTATTAATATTGAACTGGGTTCCGAGGTGGTTTGGCGCTTCTGAATTAACCTTTGGATATATGAGAAAGTGTTTTAATTCAACCAACCATTGCTATTCAGGAGAGAAATCCCCTTCCCGTCCTGGAGTGGTTGGTTTCTATGGAGCTCTTAAACCGGGTTGCAGAAGTGGAGCGAGCCTGTATTTGCAATGGTCTCACCTCTGCAAGATCTCCCTTGCAAACCACTTCCTCTTCCCACTCTTAAACTGGGTTGCAGAAGTGGAGTGAGCCTGGATTTGCAATGCCCTCGCCTCTGCAGGATCTCCCTGGCAATGTGCTGGCAAAACCCCAAACTAGAACTCTCCACTCAGGTTGGTGTGTGACTGACTTTCCATTTCAGAGGGAGAAGAAAATTGAAAATGGGCAGGGAAAGCAAACTATCATCCTGCTAAGGATTTTCCACAACTCCCCCCTATTACCGTATATACACAAAGATAAGCCAAGTTTTTCAGCCCTTATTTATGAGCTGAAAAAGCCTCCCCCAGCTTATAACCGGGTCAAGGTCAAGGCCAGCAATGGAACCTGCAGGCTATTGCTTGCAATATGTGATCTATTTCTCTCTTCTCCCTTATCAGTGTATTTAATTTTGCAAAGCCTCCCTCGCTCTTATTCAAGGGAATGTTTTGAAAAGAGAGGCACCCTTGCAAGTCAGGAAGAAGAAAAATATATATTCATTAATTTTATGAAAGCATTTCCCCCTGAAATATTTGTTAAACTCTCCTACAGATATATAGACATTAACCCCTTGCAAGCTTTTGCCATCTCTGTGTATCTTTATATGTGTATCTATCTATATACATTAAGTTTACATATGAATTTCCCCTCATATGTTTGCAGGTCTTTGCAAATCCTTTATACATATAGATCCATGTACCTGTGTACCTGTAGCCATACTTATACATTATTTTTATATATGAATTTACCCTCATATGTTTGCAAAGAGAGATGTCTGGATAGATATGAATATATTCTTACCTACCTATATATAGGGCTTGGAAATATTACAGGGGGGAAATGGAAATGAACACACACACACACACACACACACACACACACACACACACACATATATATATATATATATATATATATATATATATATATATATGGCTTGCAAATATTGTAGGGGAAAATGCACACACAGAGGGATTTGCAAATGTTTCAGGGAGAAATTAGTATCTATAATTATAGATCTATATCTAGCTCTGCATTGTTTATATAAGCATTGAATGTTTTCCTGTTACTATGTTGGAAGCCGGCTTGAGTCCCCTTGGGGAGATATGGTGGGATCCAAATGAAGTTTTTATTATTATTATTATTATTATTATTATTATTATTATTATTATTATTATTATTATTAGGTTATTGTTGATACTATATTGTTTTTGTTGCCTCTACTTTTCCACTTATAGAGCTAGTTTATTGCTTTTCTTTGAAATATGGTAAATATTATACTCGAATCAATAAGTTATCCCAGTTTTTTGTGATAAAATTAGGTGCCTCGGCTTATATTCGGGTCAGCTTATACTCGAGTATATATGGTATTTTAAATTAACCTAATATTATTAATTATTGCTATTGTTGTTGTTTTTGTTGTTGTTATTATTATTATTATTATTATTATTATTATTATTATTATTATTATTGGCACACCACTTTTCTCTCTAGATTTGAAACGGAAAGGGACTCACATTAATATATATAAAAGGTTGCATTTTAAATCTATGTTTTAGTAGTATTCCTTTTAAAATTCGCTCTATATTTGTGTGCATATGACATGTGCAAGCCCCATCCACTCCTGAGCACATTCCCTCCCCTCCTGATTAGAAGCAGGCTAAGCCCCATCGGGCTAGATTATCTTCTTATCCCAGATTATCTGGCAGTGTGGACTCATATAATCCAGTTCAAAGCAGATAATCTGGAATCAGATCCTGGGATAGAGGAGCAGTGTGGAAGAGGAATCGGGCTGGATCTACACTGCCCTATATCCCAGGATCTGATCCCAGATTATCTGATTTAAACTGGATTATATGAGTCCCCACTGCCATATAATCTGGGATAAGAAGAAAAGTGACGGATCTGGACCAAGCTTGGCACACAGACCCAACATGGCCAGCTGTGATTCCTGGGGGAGTTTTTGGAGGGTTGACCCAAGACTTTTGGGAATTGTAGTTTACCCACATCCTTATACATTTTCTCATGGGAGCATTCATTAAAAAAAAAGACTGAGGTTTTTTCTAAGACATAGTATAACATCAGAAGTGTGCTATGCCTCATAGGGAAGAAAGCCACTCGTGAGTAGAAGAGGGCTAAGCGTCATAGGAAGAAACAGCTGACCCCTTTTTGGGACAGCATGGTGTAGTGTAGAGGTTTGAGAGTTGGACTATGATTGTGGCTTGATTCCCCACTCAACCATAGAAACCCACTGGCTGATCTTGGGCAAGTCACACACTCTCACCCCCAGAAAACCCAATGAAACCGGAAATAACACTTTCAAACCAGGAACAGATTTCCTTATTCAGAGGCTGATGGCTATCTGTCAGGAGTGATTTGATGGTGTGCTATTGTTTCTGTTAATGGTTTGTAAATGTCATTTCCTAATTGGTTCTGTCATAGAAACAGCAAGGGACATCATCCTATAAAAATAGCACATTATGGTTTGTTGAGACTCTCTCCACCAATTTAACAAAGTTTCAGCCACAAAAAACAAAGTTTCTGAAGTATAACAATGACTTTCAAAGTAAAGACAACCCAATGAAACAGGAAATAACACTTTCAAACCAGGATCAGATTTTTGTTATTATTAAAAATGTTTTTTATAAAAGCTTTGAAAATTCACCAAAAATCTGAGGATAAGTCAAACATTCGTAGATTTGGTGAGCTAACAGTGGTTTTTGGGTTCTACCACTGTAGCAAATTTCATTAGGATAGCTCAAAAACTGAGGGCGAGAGAGGCCCCTCAATTTTCCCCATTGACAATAATGTTTTCCTTCATGTGCATGCACATCTGCCATTAACGAGGTACATATGAAGATTCGGAAGTTTTGGAAAGTTTTGAATTTTTTGCTTCAAAATTCAGAAATGACTTTAGAAATGATGTGCCAGCGCCCCCTACTTTCAAAGAGAGTATTGAACCATTTTTTTTCATGGATCACACATGCCTAATGTTCATATGTCTGTATCCTGATTTTGCACATTGTGTGTGAAGTATAATAAATAATGTTGGTGTATAAAAAGGTAAAAGTTTCCCCTGATGTTAAGTCCAGTCGTGACCGACTCTAGGGGTTGGTGCTCATCTCCATTTCTAAGCCGAAGAGCCAGCGTTGTCCGAAGACATCTCCAGGTCATGTGGCCGGCATGACTGCATGGAGCGCCGTTACCTTCCCGCCAGAGCGGTACCTATTGATCTACTCACATTTTCATGTTTTCGAACTGCTAGATTGGCAGGAGCTGGGGCCAACAGCGGGCGCTCATTCCACTCCCGGGATTTGAACCTGGGACCTTTTGGTCCGCAAGTTCAGCAGCTCAGCGCTTTAACACACTGTGCCACCAGGGACCCCAATGTTGGTGTATATCAATTTGCAATTTGTATTCAGAAAACTTTAATACTTTCCCAAACTAAAAATTCCAGCATTCAATTGGATGGTGCCATGGCAGTTAAAGTGGAATCCGGTTGTTATAAAATACTTATTTATAAAATACCCAAAGAAAGAAACAGATATCCAGATATACAGTCCATTTCTTGCAAGGTAAATCCCACCAGTTTGATTTTTTGTGTGTGTATGGACGACACACCTCCAACCAGCAGAACCAAGAAAGACGCAAACACCAGGCTGGGATAACGAATGGCCACAACTTGTTTATTGATTACAGGAACAAGGTTTGGCTGGCATGCATGGGTCCTGAATCATGGATAGGGGAGCCTGCTGCTTACCGATACCCCTAACCATTACGGCGTGTGGACAGAACCGAACTGGACCAATGTTACCACTGTACCACCTGAAAACACCGGATGCTCCCCCCTCCTACCAGTGAGGATAGGGGGAGTGAATAAGCCAGATCCAGGGCCCATGCCACACGCTAACCTGGAGTTGTGACAAAGAACAGTTAATTGAAACTACAAAAATAACAATATGCCAGATGGGAGAGAGGAACAACCGAAGCAGGCAGTACCTGTGCTGGCCCGGGGCAGCCTTAAGTAGGCTGCCCAGGCCACACCAGTGCCTGGCTCTGTCCAATTGGGAAGCAAGTTTGGGCCTGCCACTGATTGGCCAGCTGGCTCAGTGGTGGGAACTTTTCTCACCGCACAGGGGGCTTCTTGGAAGAAGTCCCCTATAGGTGCCATGTTGGAGGGCACCTGGCACCACAACGCCCCTCACCTGGTAAGTCAGGCAAAGCATTTATTGAATTTGCCCCACTGTGACGTGGCAAGAAAGAAGTAGAAAGAGCTCAATGGCAGCATATATGGACCAATGGCTAATTTACACATATCACTAAAAACTAATGAGGCAGTTTTTTGATGGGAGATTTATAGTCTTTAAGGCTGTGATGGGATAAAGCAGATTTATTTTAAATCTTTTCACAGTGGTGTGAGTAAATATATGCCAAAGGAACCAAGAAAGAAACCTCAACAAACGCATTGCCCAGCAAGCATGATACAGTCCTCATAATTCATGCTGTCACATCCACAGTGTATTTCAATGCAAAGGAGGCATTCTATCAAAAATACTGCCTGAATATGGGGAATGCAAATTTTGTGCAAAGAATAATATATAAAATTGATGTATACCAATTTGCAATCCGTTTATGTTGGAACTATATTTAGAACAAAATTAAGTCTGAATGGATTGCCACTCTATATTTTTGAGTTTGATTATTGGAGCCCCCGGGGAAGTAGTGGATTAAAGCCTTGTAACTTGAATGTTGGGTTGCTGACCTGAAGGCTGCCAGGTTTGAATCTCACCCAGGGAGATCACGGATGAGCTCCCTCTATCAGCTCCAGCTCCATGCGGGGACGTGAGAGAAGCCTCCCACAAGGATGGTAATACAGTAGAGTCTCACTTATCCAACATTCGCTTATCCAACGTTCTGGATTATCCAACGCATTTTTGTAGTCAATGTTTTCAATACATCGTGATATTTTGGTGCTAAATTCATAAATACAGTAATTACTACGTAGCATTACTGCATATTGAACTACTTTTTCTGTCAAATTTGTTGTATAACATGATGTTTTGGTGCTTAATTTGTAAAATTATAACCTAATTTGGTGTTTAATAGGCTTCTCCTTAATCTATCCTTATTATACAACATATTCGCTTATCTAACGTTCTGCCGGCCCGTTTATGTTGGATAAGTGAGACTCTACTGTAACATCAAAAAACATCCGGGCGTCCCCTGGGCAACGTCCTCACATACAGCCAATTCTCTCACACCAGGAGCGACTTGCAGTTTCTCAAGTCGCTCCTGACACACACAAAAAAGTTTGATTATTTGTATTTGAATGCTTAACATTATTTGAATGTACTTTCCATGTGATTTAATTAGCTATAATCATACTGATCTATTTAAAGCAGGGACCCACGATGCATGACATGTCCTTTCAAGTCGGTGTACAATTATTGTGGAAATGAATGTAATAGTGGAATCCACTAGCCCAAGGCAATTACAATTACATGAAATGCTTGTTTAGTTAAAGGTCACAATGTGATGCCTTGCTTTCCTTTGTAATATTCTTGTCACTGCACAAGTTCAAGAGAGGAATGCACATTTCTAACAACTATGGTTTAACAGTCAATGTAAACTGTTAATGCAAACTTAAAGAGATGCAGAATTCCCATTCATTTGTTTATGTGTGCACATTGTACCACAGAGACTTTTTAATAGTTCACTAAAATAAATTGAAAATGGGTGTTGAAATGTTCAAAGTTTATTTTTGTTACATGTGTATTTGTGTTATTTGTGTGAATTTTATGAAAACTGTTAATAAAATAATAGGGTTTTAAATGTTAACATGTGTGCATTAGTTTCCTCTTCAGTACAAAAACCTTAGAAAAACAGGGATGGAAGTACTGGTTAGTTGAAAAATTGTTACACCAGCAATAACAAAGGAATGGGACTCGGGAGTGGGGAAGTGTAGCCCTCTCGATATTCTTGGATGCAGTGACTATTAATCTAAGTCAACATAAATGATGTTAAAGGAATTGGGGGGGGGGGGGTCCAGTTCAACAATGTCCTGGGGGCCTCATATTCTCCTTCCCAGTCCTGTGAAAATATATGTGTGTGTTTGAAAAATTGGGAAAAGAATATAGAATTACAAGCCTTATTCTCCATGGAAGACAGAACCTGGTGCAAAAAAATTCCATACATTATGCTACAAAATCCAAGTACAATATTATAGCACATAAAAATAAATTTTATTTTTGCTCACAATGTCTCAAAAAGATTTTGTGACTGGATCTAGGCTTGCATGGGCATAGACAGCCGCTATATTGCTACCAATAGCAAACAGGATAAATATAGGGTATTCAAGAACATGAGGCAAGAGAATAAGACATTGAATCTGAAGTTAAACAAATCTATAGGAAATCTATGGTGGAATGTAAGTACCATTCATTTCAGTGGAGCTTTTCCAACTTTGCCCCAGCAAAGGATCGTTACCTTGACGTGGTGCTGGGGCTTGAGCGCCTTGATGATGCCATGAGCTATACCATGCAGGGCCACCCAAGATGGGAAGGTCATGGCAGAGAGGTCAGACTAAATACGATCCCTGGGGAAGGCGATGGCAAACCACCCCAATATTCTTGGCATGAAAACTAAGTGGATCAGTACAACCAGAGAAATGTTGGTATACCATCAGAAGATAGGACTCCCAGATCGGAAGATGGTCAAAATGCTACTGGGGAGGAGCAGAGGACTAGTCCAACTAGCCCCAGCAAACTGGACGTGGTTGTTGGTGAGATGTCAAGATTAAAGATAGACATTTTGGGAGTCAGTGAACTGAAATGGACTGGAATGGGCCACTTCACAAAAGATGACCACCAGATCTACTACTGCGGACAAGAGGAACACCGAAGAAATGGAGTAGCCTTCATAGTTATTAATAAAGCTGTGAAAGCAGTGATTGGATACAACCCAAAAAAAAATGATAGAATGATCTCAATTCGAGTTCAAGGCAAGCCGTTTAACATCACAGTGATTCAAATATAGGCCCCAACCACAGCTGCTGAAGAAGCAGAATTAGATCAGTTCTATGAGGACCTGCAGCACCTACTGGATAATACACCAAAAAGAGACATTATTTTCATTACAGGAGATTGGAATGCTAAAGTGGGCAGCCAAATGACAACCAGGATCACAGGCAAGCATGATCTGGGACAACAAAATGAAGCAGGACACAGGCTGATAGAATTTTGCCAGGAAAACTCACTGTGCATTACAAACACCCTTTTCCAACAACCTAAAAGACGGCTTTACACATGGACTTCACCAGATGGACAACACCGTAATCAGATTGACTACATCCACTACAGCCAAAGGTGGCGGACATCCATCCAGTCAGTGAAAACAAGACCTGGAGCTGACTGTAGTTCAGATCATGAACTTCTTATTGCAAAATTCAGAATCAAACTAAAGAGAATGGGGAAAATACACAGACCAATTAGATATGACCTAACAAACATTTCTAGTGATTATGCAGTGGAGGTGAAGAATAGATTTCAGGGACTAGACTTGATAAATAGATTCCCAGAAGAACTCTGGACAAAAGTTCACAACATTGTCCTAAAGAAAAAGAAAACCAAGAAGGCAAGATGGCTGTCTGCTGAGACACTGGAAGTAACCCAAGAAAGAAGGAAGGCGAAAGGAAACAGCGATAGGGGGAGATATGTCCAATTAAATGCACAATTCCAGAGGTTAGCCAGAAGAGACAAAGAACTATTTTAAAACAATCTGTATAAAGACCAAGTAGACACAGTAAGAACAGACCACAGAACAACAGACTGGTTCAAGATTGGGAAAAGAGTATGGCAGGGCTGCATACTCTCACCCTACCTATTCAACTTGTACGCAAAACACATCATGTGACGTGCGGGGCTTGACGGTTCCAAGGCCGGAGTTAAAATTTCTGGAAGAAACATTAACAACCTTAGGTATGCAGATGATACCACTCTGATGGCCGAAAGTGAGGAAGAGTTGAGGAGCCTTATCACCAAGGTGAAAGAAGAAAGTGTAAAAGCTGGGTTGCAGTTAAACATCAAGAAAACCAAGATCATGGCAACCACACCTATTGATAACTGGCAAATAGAGGGAGAAGGCATGGAGGCAGTGACAGACTTTATATTTCTAGGCATGAAGATCACTGCAGATGCAGACTGCAGCCAGGAAATCAGAAGACATCTACTTTTTGGAAGGAGAGCAATGGCCAACCTTGATAAAATAGTGAAGAGCAGAGACATCACACTGGCAATGAAGGTCCGCATAGTCAAAGCAATGGTATTCCCCATAGTAACCTATGGATGCGAGAGCTGGACCATAAGGAAGGCTGAGCGAAGGAAGATAGACGCTTTTGAACTCTGGTGCTGGAGGAAAATCCTGAGAGTGCCTTGGACCGCAAGAAGATCCAACCAGTCCATCCTCTAGGAAATAATGCCCAGCTGCTCACTGGAGGGAAGGATATTAGAGGCAAAGTTGAAGTATTTTGGCCACATCATGAGAAGACAGGAAAGCTTGGAAAAGATCATGATGCTGGGGAAAAAGGAAGGAAAAAGGAAGAGAGGCCGACCAAGGGCAAGATGGATGGACGGTATCCTTGAAGTGACTGACTCAACCTTGAAGGAACTGGGGGCGGCAACACATGACAGGGAGCTCTGGCACAGACTGGTCCATGAGGTCACAAAGAGTCAGAAACGACTGACCGAATAAAGAAGAAGATTCCAACTTTGAGTAATTGATTAAGAGCCATGCATTTTTCCTTGTTGAATTTAATATAACGGTTTGCTGATAGCCCAACATGTTTGGATGAATGTAGGAAAACATGGAGACAGACTTGTATTTGTATGTACATCGGGTTGGTTAAAAAGTATAAAAGGGGCAGTTCAGGAGAAAGGGGGTTACTCTAACTGACTGCTTGTTTTAATAAGAGTACTGGTGCAATACTTATATTGACCTGTTGATAAATTGACCCTTTATTGGTGCCAGTGATTCTTCGTTGATCTTCCGCTGCATGTGTGTTTATTCAAACTGCGCGCTCTGACAGTTTTTGGGTTGATTTTTTAACGAAAAATTTCTAGACTTATACATGAGTATAGACAGTATTTGAAACAATTAGTTCCAGTAGAGCAGATTTAAGGTAAGATAACTTGTAGGTTTTTTAAAAGTATACCAGAATAGCCTGCTTCTCTCTGTGACACCTTAGTCTTAACTGAAGCCCCTTTTACACTGTCATATAAAATCCAGATTATCTGCTTTGAACTGGATTATATGGCAGTTTAGATTTATATAATCTAGTTCAAAGCACATTATGTGGATTATCTGCTTTGATAATCCACATTAAATAGCAATGCAGAACGGACTTGGATAGGTTTAATTCTTGCTTCTATTGAAAGACTAAAAGCCAGGCTATGCTGCCACTGTTGAAGATGTAAAATTAGATTGAAGTGACCCATTTCTGTAAAATAATTATAATTTTTGTTCTGGTTGTTACTTTGAGGACCACTGCATTGTTTTTGCAACCAAATCTGACCCCTTCTAATTTTTGTGATCTACCGTTTTGTTTCTTATTTTGGGATGTGAACGTTCTCAATGTTATTGTACTTCTCTCAATTCCACCTGCATTTTCTTTCTATCTTCATTTTGTCATCAGCCCTGGGACTTCCTGCTTTGAAATTGGTATGTATTTCAGTGCACTTTAAAAAGAGCCAATTTCTGCCTTTTATCACACACACACACACACATATGATTTCCTTATTGCCTTATGTTTGTTTTGGCACTTTTCCTCAATTATATGCCTTTTAGTCATCCATATGCCAAAGTTTAGACCCTGTAAATATGTAAATTCATGAACAAACATGCATTTCTTTTCACAGCTTTCTGTATGTTTCAAATGTTTACTTTGTACTTTCAACAAACAAAATTCTTTTCTATCTCTACTCTTGATTATATAAAAGGGTTAACCCTGGCATTGACCTATCTCAGTGTTAGCAATCATCAATGTATGACTGCTGAATTCATATTTATTTTATATTCAGCAACTGTGTTGGCTTTATTATGTGAATATATGACTTAACAAGAGATTGTATGGATGTGCATATTTCCTAGAGTTCCTTTCTGTAGATTTTTGATTTAACCAAGACAAATGTGCTGTAGCCTACTGCCCTGAAATCCTTTTTCTAGATGAAAAGCTTAAAAATGGCTTTCAGTATAGCTTAAGTTAAATCAATCACAGTCTATTGCTCTTCTTTCTCCATCCATCTCCTGACTCCTGGCGACCTGCTTCTGGAAGCCAAGATTCATCACCAGAAATTAGCCCTCCAGTTCACATTGTAACACATTCCTGCTGCACCAGATGTAACAGTATTAGTCAGTTTCTCATTTCCTGCCAACTAGCTGAAGTTGTCAAATGGCATTTGGTGCTGGAAAGGATGAAACAGAATGATAAGAGCATGGGAATACAGGGCATGTTTACATAGATAATTAGTTCAGCTAGCATAAATTTTTCTTGATGAGGCTGAAATGTTTGACAGGATAGATTTAAGAAATACTTCACTGACCTATAACAAAACATTTTTGATCTTCTCTTGCCTTTGATTTTTTTTAAAAAAATCTAAGTATCTTACAAACTTTGTAGGCTAGGATCTCATCACAAAGGGTGGATTTTGGTGGCATACATGGTTCCACCCTACTTCAGCCATGGAGCCCACTGGCTCCCATTAAATGATGCCGGCGGGGCTCTGTGAGTGAAGTAGGGCAGAGCCGGCATATGATGTCCTGTGGCAACACACAAGGCTTCTCATGTTGCCAATGGAATCCATGGGGAGAAAGCCATATGATTGACGTTTCCCCCCATGGGAACTGGAGCCAGGTGACACGGGGTGTGGGGTGCCAATTCCCCATGCTCCCTAACGATGCACATTGTTTCTGGTGGTTATGTGACATGGTAGTTAATCAAGGCCAAATCTAGCACATTATTGTTTATTTATATCAACTGTCATATCCATTAAATAATCACATTTTCACAAAACATCTACAGGTATCAAGGGTTATGGATTTAGAGTGGTCCCTTGGTATCTGCTTGGGTTTGGTTCCAGGATCATCTATGACAAAAATCCGCAGATATTAAAGTCTCTTTATTAAAATGGTAAATTAAAATGGTGTCCTCAAATAGCAAAAAAAAGTTGGATTTTTTTCCGAAGGTAGAGGAAATATTTTCAAGCTCTGAATAGTTGAATCCTTGGATACAAGGTCCATGGATATAGAAAACCGACTATATTTACAGTATTGTTATTATCTGTAGTGTACAATATATGTTTGCTAGAAATAACTTTAGAGCAGTTGAAGATATTACTCAGAAAAAGATAGCCTGTGTGTTCAATTCCTTTTGTGGTTCTAGTTTGTAGAATAACTTCTCCAAGACAAGCTATCATCAAGTAGTCTAGAACATAGAAAACACCAAATTTATATATAGATTTGGTAGGTAACAGCGCTCCATGCAGCCATGCCAGCCACGTGAGGTGTCTAAGGACAATGCCGGCTCTTCAGTTTAGAAATGGAGATGAGCACCAACCGCCAGAGTCAGACACGACTAGACTTAACGTCAGGGGAAACCTTCACCTTTATCTTAGGATACTTGAAACAATGGGCACTGTAACACATAACATGCATGTCAAGCTACCAGCAACATAAAAGGACCTTGTGAACATCCCTGCATTAAAACACAGCCAATTTCCCATAGTTCTGTCTTTACAGACCTCAATTTCTTATAAAATTTCTTATGAAATGACACCTGTTGAACTAATTTTGACAGTGGAAATTCTGACCTATTATTCAATGGACTGAGAATTTTACAGCCCCTTTGAACATTTGAATAATCAAAAGAAATGAAAAAGAAATTGAAATAAGCATCTGCATGAAAAGATCTGCAACTGTGTATTTTTTCAAATCTGACAAAATATGAATTAAAGGACTGAAAATTGATTCATTAATCCAATGTTTTAGTTAAAGCAGAAGGTGGGAGTTATCTAAGCAGCACCACAATCACTGCAGAATGGTGACCTGCAGATACATGTTTAGCCAGCTCATCATGAAGATTGCCAAGTTGAATGTTGCTGAAAATCACAGAAAGATTCAAGAGAACCAACATTGTCAACTGCACATAATCTTAAAAAATAAGAGGAGAAAGGTGTGATGTCTATTGAAATTGTTCTTTTCAAAAATAAGAAAAATCCTACCAATTTAAAAATGGGAATTTACTCGAGCTCCACAAAGCCAGGAGATGAGAAGCCAAAGTTGATTCATCTGAAATTTAGTACATAACTAGAAGAAAGTTTTAGGATTGATTAAGAAATATATACAGAAGGAGGACAACGTGGGCAGTTTTGCTGGTCCAAGGCTCCCCATCTGATTTGGGTTCCCTTCTAAGCTGCCATATAAAATCCAGATTATCTGTATTGAAGTCGATTATATGGCAGTATATATTGATATAATCCAGTTCAAAACAGATAATATGGATTAACAGATTTGATAATCTGGATTATATGGAAGTGTAGAAGGGGCCTGAAAGACAATGTTAAAGTAAAAGCATGCAGAAGTTAAACTATAAACAAGCACAATTTTGGACAATACACTTCATCACCAGTTGCGTTGGGCATCTAACAATGTGTCAGATCCTAATTTCATAACACTGTGGAGACTGAGTCAACATGTAATAACATTGGTTTTAAAACTTTTATTATTGATTAAAATGTATGAATGATCACTAATTTACTTCTGTCTGAAGTAAGTTCAAGAAAGGTTGTGGTATACTGGTTTAAATGTGTTGTTGTTTATTCATTCAGTTGCTTTCGACTTTTCATGACCTCATGGACCAGCCCACACCAGAGCTGCCTGTCAGCTGTTGCCACCCCCAGCTCCTTCAAGGTCAAGCCAGTCACTTCAAGGATACCATCGATCCATCTTGCTCTTGGTAGATCCCTACTCCTTTTTCCTTCAATTTTCCCCAGCATCATTATCTTCTCCAAGCTTTCCTGTCTTCTCATGATGTGGCCAAAATACTTCATATTTGCCTTTAATATCCTTCCCTCCAGTGAACAGCTGGGCATTATTTCCTGGAGTATGGGCTGGTTGGAAGGCTGATCTGGCCAGGGTGGTCCATGCCTTGGTCACCTCCAGACTGGACTACTGTAATGCGCTCTACGTGGGGCTGCCCTTGAAAACGGCTCGGAAGTTCCAACTGGTCCAACGAGCGGCAGCCAGGATGTTAACTGGGGCCCCTTACAGAGAGAGGTCAACCCTCCTGTTCAAGGAGCTCCACTGGCTGCCATTTACTTTCCGAGCCCAATTTAAGGTGCAGGTGCTTACCTACAAAGCCCTGAACGGTTTGGGACCATCCTACCTCCGTGACCGCATCTCCGTCTACGAACCCACGCGTTCACTTTGGTCATCTGGAGAGGCCCTGCTCGTGATCCTGTCTGCGTCGCAAGCGCGGTTGGTGGGGACACGAGACAGGGCCTTCTCTGTGGTGCCCCCCCGACTCTGGAACACCCTCCCCAAGGATCTCAGACAGGCCCCTACATTGGCAGTCTTCAGAAAGAACTTGAAGACCTGGCTGTTCCAATGTGCCTTCCCAGATTAATAGGAAATCTCCAATACCAAGTCCCATAAGCACTTTATTAGAACTAAGATCGTATATCGCACTCTGCACTTGCCCTATAAGCCTTATATATCACCTGTCACATCAGCACTTTTAATCTTGTACCCATTACTCTGTCCCGGCCCAGTTTTATAGTGTTTTAGCGTATTGTTTATTGCTTGTTGTTTATACTGTTTTAATTGTTTTTAATTTGCCTTTTGTTTTGTATTGTTATATTGTGTGTTGAGGCCTTGGCCTTTGTAAGCCGCATCGAGTCCTTCGGGAGATGCTAGCGGGGTACAAATAAAGTTTAATAATAATAATAATAATAATAATAATAATAATAATAATAATAATAATAATTGGATCTTCTTGAGGTCCAAGGCACTCTCAGAATTTTCCTCCAACACCAGTTTAAAAGCGTCTATTTTCCTTTGCTCAGCCTTCCTTATGGTCCAGCTCTCACATCCATAGGTTACTACGGGGAATATCATCGCTTTAACGTTGCCAGTGTGATGTCTCTCCTCTTCACTATTTTATCGAGATAGAATTGCATGTCTTCTAATTTCCTGGCTGCAGTCTGCATCTGCAGTAATTTTCGTGCCTAGGAATAAAAAGTCTGTCTCTGCTTCCAAGTTTTCTCCCTCTAATTGCCAGTTATCAATCAGTCTGGTTGCCATAATCTTGGTTTTCTTCATGTTTAACTGCAATCCAGCATTTGCACTTTTTTCTTTCACCTCGGTTATAAGGCTCCTCAGCTCCTCCTCACTTTCAGCCATCAGAGTGGTATCATCTGCATATCTAAGGTTGTTAATATTTCTTCCAGTAATTTTAACTCCAGCCTTGGATTCGTCAAGCCCCACACATCGCATGATGTGTTCTGCATACAAGTTGAAAACGTAGGGTGAGAGTTTACAACCCTGCTGCACTCCTTTCCCAATCTTGAACCAGACTGTTGTTCTGTGGTCTGTTCTTACTGTTGCTACTTGGTCGTTATACAGATTCCTCAGGAGACAGATAAGGTGACTTGGTATCCCCATACCAATGTTGCAAACTTCTGTCCATAGTTCTTCTGGGACTCTATTTATTAAATCTAGTCCCTGAAATCTATTCTTCATCTCCACTGTATATTCACTAGGAATATTTGTGAGATCATATCTAACTCATCTGTGTGTTTTCCCTATTCCCTTTAGTCTGATTCTAAATTGTGAAATAAGAAGTTTGTGATCTGAACTACACTGCCATATAAAATCCAGATTATCTGCTTTGAACTGGATTATATAGCAGTGTAGACTCAAATAATCCAGTTCAAATAAGATAATCTGGATTATCTCCTTTGATAATCTGGGTTATATGGCAGTGTAGAAGGGGCCTTAGTTATTGGTATGTGCTAGACTCTAGGCTATAGATCTTCTGCCTCCTGTTACTTTATTTTGATCTAAATAAACATTTTTATTGATACACAAGTGACTTTGTGGACTTGTATTCTGATGGATTCATATGCAAGGGTTGGCCTCACACCTACAGTGACAATTCATGACAATTATTTTAAGCATAATCTTCTACCATGCTTGCCATTGACCCACCCATGTGTCATCCATGTACCATTGCTTCCATAAAGACCAATAATATAGATGTAGCTATAGTAGACCAGAAAGGCATTGCATGATTACATTAAATAATAAGAAAATACCACACATATCTTTGAAGAACATTGCCTGAAGATGCTTGAATAACTATCTGAATATAGAGCCTTAGGCATCACGTCAAATGTTTTAAACTGTCAGATCGTCTCTTGGATTAGAAGATTGATTTCTTATCACCAGTCACAGTATATTAAACTTTTAAAAGGTTAAGCAGATGATCTAAATAGTTTTAACTAGATGAGGCATACTTCAGATCATTATATCCTCATCAGAAAGCTGGGGAGCATTATACTGTCATTAATTTGTCAACAGGTTGGATAGAAATACAACAGCAGATATTTTAAATTCAATTTGCTTTGTTGGCTTCAGATTCTCTATAATAGGCTATGTTCACATCACATTAATTTTAAGGCATGATTAAATGCCACAAATTGCAACCCTGTATAGTCTTGGAGATAGACAATAAACTATTGGAGAACTGTATTTAACGCTTCATTTTAAATAAGTGTTTTATCCTAAACAGTTTATACATAAAAAAGCTTAAAGTTGACACCGAATAATAATAATAATAATAATAATAATAATAATAATAATAATAACAACAACAACTTTATTGTTATAACCCGCCCCATCTCCCCGAAGGGACTCGGGGAGGCTTACATGGGGCCAAGCCCGGAACAACAATATAAAAACAAAAGCAAACAGTAAAAACAAATCAATCAACAATAAAACATCAAACGATAAAAACAGTCATAAAAGTCACATACAAAATAAAATCTTAAAATCCCAACGATCTGTGTCAAGGTGCAAAATATGTCGATGTCAACAGGGAGGGGAGATTACCCAGCTGTCATAGTCAATTACAGTGCAATTATAATACTGGGGAAGGCATACCTGAGGGTCTAATACTGAGTAGGCAAACAGGTCAATCCCACAGGGATCAGTCATCAAAGGCCTTCTGGAAGAGCCAGGTTTTCAGGCTCCTCCAAAAGGAGAGGAGGGTAGGGGCCTGCCTGATCTCCCTGGGGAGCAAGTTCCAAAGCCGGGGGGCCACGACGGAGAAGGCCCTCTCCCTCGTCCCCACCAACCACGACTGCAAGTGTGGTGGGAGCAAGAGGAGGGCCTACCCTGACGAGCGAAGAGATTGTGCGGGTTCATGGGGGGAAATGCGGTCTCGAAGGTAGGTGGGTCCCAAACCATTTAGGGCTTTGTAGGTAATGACCTGCACCTTGAATTGGGCCAGGAAGATAAATGGCAGCCAATGGAGCTCCTTAAACAGTGGCATTGAACGCGCCCTGTAATTTGCTCCAGTTAGAAACCTGGCTGCCGAGCATTGTACTAATTGTAATTTCCGGGACGTCTTCAAAGGCAGCCCCACGTAGAGCGCATTGCAATAATCCAGTCTAGAGGTAACTAAGGCATGGACCACCATGGTCAGATCAGACTTCTCAAGGTATGGTCGCAGCTGGTGCACAAGTTTTAATTGTGCAAAGGCCCTCCCGGCCATGGTCAACACCTGAGCCTCTAGCGTCAGCCCTGAATCCAGGAGGACCCACAAGCAGCGGACCTGCGTCTTCAGGGGGAGTGCGACCCCATCAAGCACAGGTTGCCACCCAATACCCCGATCAGACGTACAACTGACCTGGAGGACCTCTGTCTTGTCAGGCTTAAGTCTCAGCTTGTTCGCCCTCATCCAGGCCAACACAGCAGCCAGGCACTGGTCCAGAATCCGAGAGGCTTCCTTGGATTTAGGTGGAAAAGAGTAGTAGAGTTGGGTGTCATCCGCGTAGAGATGGCACTGTACTCCAAAACTCCGGATGACCTCTCCCAGCGGTTCCATGTAGATGTTAAAAAGCATGGGGGACAAAATAGAACCCTGTGGGACCCTACAGGTCAATGGCCAGGGGTCCGAGCAGGTGTCCCCCAGCTTCACCAACTGGGATCGGCCCTCCAGGAAGGACTGGAGCCACTGCAGAGCAGAAACCCCAAGGCCCATCCCGGAGAGCCGTCCCAGAAGGATACCATGGTTGATAGTATCGAAGGCCGCTGAGATGTCCAAGAGAACCATCAGGGTCACACTCCCCCTGTCCAGCTCCCTGCGGAGGTCATCCACCAAGGCGACCAAAGCCGTCTCAGTACTGTGCCCAGGTTTAAAGCCAGACTGCGATTGGTCCAGAAGCAACCACCCGCTCCAAGACCTTGCCCAAAAATGGAAGGTTAGAGATTGGTCTGTAGTTACAAAGGTTGGTCGAATCCAATGAGGCCTTCTTCAAAATAGGCCTTACCACAGCTTGTTTTAGGCTAGATGGAAATTTGCCCTGCCCCAAAGAGGCATTAATTATCGTCACAAACCAATCAACTAACCCAGAACTGGCCTGTTTTAAAAGCCAAGATGGGCAAGGGTCAAGGACGCAGGTGGTCGCCCACACCACTCCAAGAATCTTGTCCACATCATCAGGCTGCACAAGCTGAAATGAATCCCACAAGCTCGAACAGACAGATGCCTCGGTTACCTCACCTGGCATTGCAACAAGGCCGGCATCCAAATCTGAGCGACTTTGTCTGCAAAATGGTGAGCGAACTTGCTACACCGAGTTGCCGAGATGTCAAGTGCCCCCCCCACCCTGAGGGGGGTGGAGGAGCTCCCCAACAACCCAGAACAACTCTGAAGATCTATTTGTTGAAGATGCAATACGGGCAGTGGAGAAAACCTTCCTGGCTGCCCGCAACGCCGCGGAATAGGCCCTAATAGCGGCTCTAGACTGTGCTCGGTCAGATACATCACGAGTTGTCCGCCAGCAGCACTCTAGTCTCCTTCTTGCATGTTTCATCTCTGCCAGCTCCCCAGTAAACCAGGGAGCTGGGGCAAATCCATGTAGCAATAGGGGACATTCGAGGGCGATCATGTCTATTCCCCTGGACATCTCACTATTATAGTGAGTGACCAAGGCATTGACAGGATTGTCAGCTTCCATGGCAGACAGATCCCCAAGAGACCTCAGGAATCCCTCAGGATCCATAGGTCTCCTGGGGCGGACCATCTTAATGGGCCCACCACCCCTGCGGAGGTTTGAGGACATGGTGAGTTTTAAACTGATCAGATAATGGTCGGACCATGACAATGGAAGAATAATTTGCTCTTCCACTCCGACCAAACCGTCGCCCGCAACAAAGACCAGGTCGAGGGTATGTCCAGCTTGATGAGTGGGACCCGATATTATTTGGGACAGTCCCATGGTCATCATGGCAGCCATGAATCCCTGAGCTGCACCTGTCAAGGTGGCCTCAGCGTGAATCAGGCGCTGGGAACCCAACACAACACTAGAGACCACCTTTGCTAGCTCAGGCAGGGAGACTGCTGTGTCGCGGGGTGGACGGTACACCAGCAGAATCCCCAAACTGTCCCAGGTACCCACCTTCAAGTGGAGACACTCAAACCCGGCAGATTGCAGAGCGGCGCATCTGACCACTGCAACCTCACCTCCCCGCCCTCCAGGCCTAGCCTGCTGATGCACTCCGAAACCCGGAGGACAAAGGTGGGTAAGACTAACCCCACACAGATAATCCAACCAGGACTCGGTGATGCAAGCCAGATCCGCCTGCTCATCCAGGATTAAATCCTGAATAATAGATGATTTACCATTGACGGATATGGCATTAAACAGCAGGACCTTCAACCCGGAGGGGCTGCCATGGAGGCTACCACACCTATCCTTCTCCAGGGTTGCAAAAACCCTGTTGCGCTTCTCCCTGGGAGTCCGTTGACCACATCTCCTCCTCCCCCACACAACCTCGATGGAACACCCCCTCACCCCATCCCCCAAGGAATCTGGCTCAATTGGAGCATCATTAAATGGGTCTAGTCAACTCCCTAGGTCCAGATGGCTACTGGAATTTCCATCTAACCTAGTTTCAAGAGAAGGGGACAAGTGGGGCCTATCGGAAAAACTTAGTGAAGTTGGAGAAGTCAAAGACTGTGGATAAGGTACGGAAAAGGGTTGGGCCAAAGTATCCAAATGAGACCTTTCTGGAGGGGGGAACCTACACTGAGGATTTGACATCTTGTTGTCTCTGGGCCTAGCGAATGCTTGAGCATGTAAAGACAGGTTGGCCACAAGAAGACGAATCAAGGGGTCCACTATTACTCTTCTGATGGTAATGCCCCATGAAAGCAGCCAAAACCTGAGGTCCCATAATTCATCTATTATAAACTTATCCTCAAAGGTGGAGATGAGGCGTATCGAGCGATCGTACAAGCTTAAAGACTTTCTCAAGATACACCTTTCATTATGATAGGTGTATCATATAGAACTTATATTCTATGTTTGTTGCTATGGGAACAAGCATTATTACTTCACATCATCATGTCTATTGGGGATTTTAAAAAAGAAACAATAAGAACACAAGTTTACATTGAGCACTGTAGCCCTGAACAGATTTAGAAGAAAATCCTAGTGTTTCAATATAAAATATATTCAGCTTAATAATTATGCAGACATTATATTAAAATATTTATACTTACCTACTAATGACTTGAAACATTCAGTTTACAGAAGAAAATTCCTAAATATTTTTTCCTGCAAGAGAATCACGACTTTCTCACATAAAATAGGCAAACAGCATCACCTTTCGTGACAGTCCCTATTTCACAATGAGGTGTGCATTTCATTGCCAGTTTGTTTCTCCTCTCCAATTCTTTCACCCCTCCATTCATCAATAGGTTCCCAATCCCACTATTTTCACATCCTCTCCCATACTGCAATAGATTTCTTTCACTTTTGTGCTGGCAAGATGCCAGGGAGATGGATTCTCCTCCTCTCCCCTTCCCCTCGCAATTTCTAAGCAGGCCATTTTTACATACACACACACACACACACACACACACACACATACACACACACAGTAGATTGTCACTTATCCAATCTTCACTCATCTAACATTCAGTGTTATCCAACGCAGTTTGCCTCCCACCCAGATCCAGAGCTGTTTTTCTAGGCAGGCAAAGATCACAGATTTTAAAAAAATCTTTACAGAACTGAACTTTTTACGGATTTAACTTCTGACAATGTTGTAAGTTCATTTTATGCAATTCTATCTTTATTTGTAGTCAATTATTTAGTAGTCAATGTTTTTATAGTCAATGTTTCAATACATTGTGATGTTTTGGTGCTAAATTCATAAATACAGTAATTACTACATAACGTTATCGTGTATTGAACTGCTTTTTCTGTTGATTTGTTGTAAAACATGATGTTTTGGTGCTTAATTTGTAAAATCATAATGTAATTTGACAATTAATAGGCTTTTCCTTAATTCCTCCTTATTATCCAACATTTACACTTATCCAATGTTCTACCGGCCCATTTACATATTTACGTTGGATAAGTGAGAATTTAGTGTGTGTGTGTGTGTGTGTGCTTGTGTATATGTAGCAGCATCACAATCCAGTAATTTTGACATTTTAAAAGTCATATATATGTGTGTGCATGAGAGAGACTTTTAAAAATGTCAAAATTACTGTATTGTGATGTTGCTACTAATATAAAAGAACCACAGTAGTGCAGGAAGGTAGGGATATGAGGGTTTTCGCGAGTATGAACACAGAACCACAGAAGGCAAGTCGGCACAATTGCATTACTGAAAAGCGGTGTAATAACAGAAGTGCTCAACCCGGTATGTATCTATTATCTGCACAAACATGACTGTAGCAGAACAGCAGGTTGGTGTGATAAACTCCTTAGTTTCACTGAGGATGAGATAGAGCAAAGGTTTTTACATTTGTTCTCCATGATCCCCAAATGTCTTTGTGGTACATAGGTAGCCACTTGGCAGCAATGATAATTATGTTAATCCATAATAATTATAATTGTAATCTGTATTTTTTAACCATGTTTTTTCTTCTGCTATGTTTTATGCAACAATTTGGTAAAGTATGTCAGTTCCATGACCAGCTGTGGTGCCACATAACTTTTGGGGAAAAATTCAGAATAATGGTCAACGACAGCTCAAGGCACTCTCCAAACTGAAGCTCTTTACTAATTTGTCCCCATGTACCACATCCTAGAACAAAATGTATGAGGATTTCCTGAACCTGCAGGAGAAGCCTCAGGTCAGGGCATCATCATAAATATCACAGGATGTGCTTAAGGGGGTATAGTGATTAATAAAGTATGGGAAATTTCTCTTGAATGAAATTCCATCCGGCACTATTGCTTTGAAAAGATTTGGCATTCCCATTGCTGACTTTTCTGGATGTGGGATTTTTAGATTCTGGATAGCTAAAGTCAAAGAAAAAGCACAGTCTGGGTGTCTCTCAACCACACCTTCCATTTGCACTGATTTCTACAATTGAAACCAACAAAATCAAACAACAATGAAGATTGCAATGCACAGCTTCTTCTGCACTACAGCATGCTGAGCAAAGTGGAAACAAGTTTAGACACCCCTCAGTCTGAATAGGCTATCACCAAAGCAATCAAGACAAATAGATTCATACTATTTCAATGATGATGAAAGCTAAGGTTTTGCAAGCCCAGAATAAGTGGCTTGTGACATTTCATCCACCTTGTTGTGGAACAGGAAAGGGTAAATCTTTCCTTTCTATTGAATAATTGTATTCCTTACCAAAAGCATGCAAGGTGTTATTTGCTGATTTACTCCCTTTCTCTGATGAATATTTCAGATTTAAAGGGAGAGAATTCAAATGCTTTTAAAATTAGCTATTGGATAGAGAAGTCCAAGCAGAAAGAACAGGAAAGACTCTAAGTTATACAGTAGAGTCTCACTTATCCAACACTCGCTTATCCAACATTCTGGATTATCCAACGCATTTTTGTAGTCAATGTTTTCAATATATCGTGATATTTTGGTGCTAAATTCGTAAATACACTAATTACAACATAGCATTACTGCGTATTGAACTACCTTTTCTGTCAAATTTGTTGTATAACATGATATTTGGGTGCTTAATTTGTAAAATCATAACTTAATTTGATGTTTACTAGCCTTTCCTTAATCCCTCTTTATTATCCAACATATTCGCTTATCCAATGTTCTGCTGGCCCGTTTATGTTGGATAAGTGAGACTCTACTGTACTACCAATTAACATATAGTGAGTGGTTTCTTGCTTCTCCTTATGAGACATATATTATAGCCTGTGCTAGAGCTATAGCAAAGTTAACATCTCCAAAATCTTGTGTCTTTTATATTACTACTAGAACCTATAATACTGACATGGACTATACTAGTTAGTGGGAATACATGGTAGCAGTTTACCATGGTTACTTGGGCTGTCATGCACATTCAACTCTCTAGAACAGGTATGATTGTGAGAAGAGAGGGCATGGGACTTTGAACAGAAACATCAAAATTTATCCACAGAAAATTAGGAGATGCAGATATAACTTGGGGGCTTCTATGAATTTTGCATCCTCTACTGGACATTTACATTTACACAAAATTTGCAGAATTCATTGTCCAAGGTATCTTACCTTTTTAAAAAATTGCCCTGAAATTCATATCTCTTTGTTGCTGTGTGCCTTCAACAGGAGTATAATTTATGTCATAAAGGGGAAAAGGGGTTTGGTGAGATAAAGCACTATAAAGTGATTTGGTTTATTAGTGACAAAATACCTTTGTATCAACTGATCTGTGATCTATTTTTCCAGTGAAAGACCAGGATTGAATTCTACCCTGTGGTTTTTGGGAAAAAAGTAGGATGCAAATCCAATAAATATAGAAAAAGGTTGAACATTTTCATACTATATTGCTGATTCTTTAAAAGGATCTAACAGTCTCATATGGATATTTCATGACATATATCATTGCCTTTTTAACCTATCAAATAGGAAATAATCAAGAGATGGAAAGAGAAATATATTCCACCTCATGTACACAATGTCTAGGAAAAAAAATAATTACATAATTAAGGCAACAGTGATTGCAGAAAGATGTACAATATCATATACCATAGAACTCCTTGTTGGTTCCTTCCCTCTTCAGTGATAAATCAAAAACAACAATTCATTCAAGAAAACCTTTAAAGTTTCTTGTCCTCCACTTTTCAATGCACAACAGCTCATATCAGTGAATCAATCTGCTCTCACTATCTTAATTAAAAGTAAGGTTACGCACATAAAAATGCAATGACGGAAAGGGAAATAAAGGGTATTGGGAGATGAATCCTCTCTCCTTTAGGTAGAATGAAGAAGAGTAAGGCCTATTCGTATTCCTGATTTGAATAGACCCCACTGAATTTGTTGGAGTTATCTACATGTTGAATCACCATTCAACAACTCATGCAACGGGCTACTCTATTTGAGACCAATATGATTCCAGCCTAAGAATAAAAAAACAAAAACAAAAAAAAAACCCGGTATGATCTGTCTAACATAAACATCCTACTTTCCTATTGGAACAAAATGTCTCTGTATATGGCAAGAGATGGATGTTTCTGCCCACCTCCTAGAGAAAGTGCATATGTGAGAAGTCCAACAAAGGGGCTGAGAACATAAGAGTTGCCAGATTGGAACACTAGTCATGCACCTTCTTCTCTACAAGGGTCAACCAGGACATGAAGACAATCATCTCTTTTTGCTTTACATTCCGTGACACATTCCCTTTGAATGTAGAGAGTGCATGGAGTCATCATAATTTTGACAGACTTAATATCCTCCATGAATGTGCCAGATTCTTTTTATAGCCTTCAATGTGTGATTTCTAGAATGGTAACTCTGGCCATTCCTCCATGCCAACTCTCTTGGCAGGTGTCCTCCTAAAAGAACTCCAAACTAATTATTTTCCTAGTCTCGGCTTCAAGTCACAGCCATGCCTACAAACACCAGACTTCTATTTATTGGTATGATGTGTGAGTTATATCTCAGTCATGTGGTAGGCATTTATTGGCTAAGAAATATCCCAAAGGAAATGTCACAACTGTCACACATTAATCTTACTCAGAGTTGGTGTCCTGGCAACAATTGGATTAAATTTGTCTAAATGTTTATCATTAGTCATTGACATGTTTGAGAGATAATCATTCAAACAAGAGGTCTGTGCCCGCTCTCTCTCTCTCTTTCCCCGATCTGTTGATTTGTGACACACAGAGAGAGAAAGACAGAAAGAGAGAGGAGAGATGTGTGTGCTGGTTATTCTAAAACAAATAATCTGCAATGGTTTTTAGCTTGGTTTGTTTTTATTTGTGAGGAAAAGCAATTGCTGTAGTCAATCCCTTAGAGTGCAAACCTTCCCCACTACACACCCCATTATCATTTTAGGCTGCAGATTCTTACTGCCACAAGTTCTTACTGCCACCATTCTCTTATGGTAGAGTGACTGGAATATGATATGTCTTGATTCTTATATAGAATCACCCATATTTCTAACAGTTATTCTTTTTTAAAAAAAACATCTAACAATATCAAATAAGGGTAGTGTTCTAGGTGGAGAAATGCAGCATTTTTTCTTGGCTTTCAATTCGATGAGTGTAAAGATCTAACAGATCACCTACAGGTTTTCTTATTAAGTTAGATTGGGACTCATTGATAGTAGCTGTGAATTAAAAGAGCTTAGAGACAAATAGTTTGGGACTTGCATTGTTCTATCTTAAAGGAGTCACTTTAAAAATACTGGAGTCCTTCTAATGACACCTTTACACCAACTTTCATTCTTTTTCTTTTCTCAGCCACCAAAGCAGAAGATATTTGGACTTGAGAGAAGTCCACCTCTGACATGAAATTTGGGACATACAGAGAATTTGATAGAAATTGCGTTTGATCCCTAGTTCAGACAAAGAAAAGGAAAGATGAAAGAGGTTTGAAGGGGGCAATCAAACTAATGTTGCATAGGGAATCTGAAGAGATGTTTAGTGATCATTGTATTTTCAACAAGAAAGGCTTACCTGCCCTAGACTTGCAATGAAATTATGTTCTGGATGAAATTATGTTCTTAAGATAATATTTTTTCAGCTGGAAAATACTATTTTGATTCTAGAAGTTTAGAAAGGAATAACAGCAAACTGTATCAGAAAGACATGGTGCATGCCTTTTTGATATTGGAATAACCATCTACAGGATGGTGACCACAATATTGGATTTTTTTTTTTGCTGTAGTCAAAACTAGCCCTGTGTCTTACTTACCTCTGTCTCTTATTTTCCCCAACAAACTCATAAACGAAAACCTACCATCCAATTAAATAAAACTTTCACCATTAATACTTGTTAAAGACAGATGTCTCTAGATATGCCTCTTTTGGGAAATTACCACTCCCAAAAGAAACCATTTTAGAATGACAGTGAGCGAGGTTGGAATGAAACTCAAGAGAAGTGTGTGCTTTCAGGAAGAAGAAACAGCCTCAGAAGTGAACTGTAAGGTAGTATGGAAAAACAGAGAAAAAGGAGATAGTTATCTTCTATTACTGGATTAGACCCTGGTAGTATGATCTCCTCCTGGGATCAGATGCTGGGATATAGTGCAGTGTAGATTCAGCCATAGTCTGCAAGGTAGTAGTGATCTGAATGATGGACTCAGAGAAACCAGGGTTCATATCCTTGTTAAGTCATAGAAATACACTTACTTAACTTTGGCAAGTCATACTCCAATGACAAATCCCCTCTGGGCAAATTAAGCCCAGAAAACCATGTAAAAAGTTCCCCTTAGGGTTGTGTAAGTATGAAACAACTTGTTTCTGAGGGGTAATGTCAAAAGGAAATGGCTTTCCTCCATTCTTCTCTCCTATGCTTTGCTACAGAAAAAGAGAACCAAAATCTCAAAGGTGTGTGTGTGTGTGTGTGATTAAAATGCAAAACAGGTGGGAAAATTCCCAAGTTTGCCCTAGATTCTATTTGTGAAATTCCATTTATTATTTCTGGATTTCCATTACATTTATTGTAGATTTCCATCCTACATCTCCTGACCACCATATGGCAATTAGAGAAAGCTATGTATTACTCACAAATTCAGAACATCTTGCTAGGGCCATCAGTAAGCCTTCAGTTATAACTTTCTGCCAACTACCACATCTATGGAGATTGTTGGTAAATGCTTTCCTGAAGACACAAGCAATCTAGAGTCACATCCTTGTGGTTCAAAACACTATAGCATCTATACATATCTTCAGCAGACAGTCACTTTTAAAGGCACCGTGTTTTGCAGGACCTACTATATTAGATAACTCATCACCTGTGGTCCTGCAGTCTTTTTATGTTACTCAATTCATGCATGCAGGATGCATTCTGCAATGCATGGACAAAGGAGCTACATATCTGCATACATGCTTCAGGAACCATATGTTTGCTATTCTAACAAGTCAGCTAGAGCAACCAGTGGCCAGGCATGTCAACTTGCAACATCATAGCCTCTTTGATTTGTCCCTGTTGAGGTGTATCCCCTTCAGACATCTTGGACAAACAGAAATATTTTTAGATTTATAGACTAAAAATTCTAACATCACATTGCCTTAACTAATATCAACATCCTCTAAGAAGATTAGAAGAATAATGTCAACGTCCACTAAGAATGTTGATAACAATGCTGATAATCTAGTAGGCTAGCCAGTTTCATCTTTGGCAACTGAAGAAGATGGGAATCTCAGTTTTTCTCCTGCTATGTATTTTAAAGTTCTATTGGTAATTGCTTCTATCTGTCTATCTATTTGTCATATCCTGCCTTTCCTATAGAATGGGCTACAAGGCAGTTAAAACACAAAAGAGCAGTAATTTTTTCTATCAGTTGTGTCTGAAAGGTCTTACTCACTGAATACTGTTAGAGATGAGAAACATATTTCAGAAAGAATAAATCAGTCTGCTTCCAGTTTTAAAATAGCATCAAGCATTAGATCTTGCATGATCATAGATGTTAAGCATTGCATTCTTTTTGTTTTAGGATCTCCAAACAATTGATCTTATTTTTTTTGCTTGATTTCTGAAATTGTACTCCAAGTTCAACACTGAGTTTATTATAGAAGCACTAGTGACCGCTAGATACTGTGTTTTGACTACTTTTCGGATGTCTCATTTGTACGCTTGTACATTCCAATTATTCTTCTGTTAAATAGAAAGGCATATAGGCACTATTCATCCATTAGATGGCGCTGTCATCAATTACTAAGACACAACAACAGATTGAAAATAGAAGGCAGTGCAGTCCAATCCAGTTCCAAACACCAAGAGGATATTATAGTTATTTTGTTTTTCGCTGTCCAGGCTCACCCAGCTGGTCAGAATTTGTAACACAAGGTTAGAATAGACTGAACAAATTAACCAATCAAAACAGTCAATTTTAGTAATATTCAAAAGGGAAAGAGAAATCAAATATTCTTTAAACAGTCTTAAAGTTTGAATCAAAGACAGGACATTTTTTGCACAATGTCACCTTTTCTCCCTTCCAGTTCTTTAAATTTTTTGAATCAAATGGTATTTAAAGTCCTTTCTTCTATTCCTTCTTTCTTGTTTATTACTTAATTACTTCACTTCTTTAGTGCTTTTTGTCTTAGCTAGTAATTTGTAGTGTTTAATCTCAATAGTCTTCAATAGTCCTCAGTATATTCTAGTTTTTTATATTTGTTTCTTGGAAATGTATTTTTTTTATCCCTTTTTCCTTCTCCTCCTTCTCCTTCTTCATTACAAATCAATTTCCCCAAGGATTTATCAAGTATCTTACTTGGACTGAGGGAAGGAAAGGCTTGCCCTCAGACAGTTCCCACTGCTTCAAAGCTCCTAAGGTATTCCACAGTTCTCTTGACTTTGTTTATGTAAGCCAGAAGATTTTCTGTTTGCAGGAAAACACATAAATGATGCAGATGCCAATGGCACAGAAGCCAACTACTGTCAGTCTGTCCCTATGCCGGAACCGGAAGTACCTGCATATTTATTTTGATAAATTTCTATAAAAATTGGAGCATAAACTCAAAAGGATGGCTGCATTCCAATTTCTATCTTCCTTTGGAAGATTCCCTAACCCCTAATGCCAAGAAAACTGGACCACAGCAAGTCAACTCAAATGAAGAGGTGAAAGGGTGGAGAGGCTGGCATGCAGTCCCATCTCTATTGCAATGCACGCTATCTCTGCTACAAAGCTTGCCATCTACAAGTAGCTCACAAACTCTGTAGTTTCTGCGAGGTCTACTGCAATGTAATATGAAGGAGGAAGAGAAAAGGTTGGAGAACTCTTAGTGAGCAGAGAGTACAAGGTGATCCCCTCATCCTAGCCTTAATCAAATTTAAAATGAACTAGTATCCAGGAATTATGCTTTTCCTCCTGAGGCATCTTTCACATAGGTATATAAAATACACATTGAACTGGCAGTGTGGACTCTGATAACCCAGATCAAAACAGATCTTGTGGATTATCTGTCTTGATATTTTAGGTTATATGGCTGTGTAGAAGGGCACTGAGATATGCACCGAAAGCTCTTGAAACTGATATCTTGATATTTTCATTTTTTCATTTTTCATTTTTTTAAGTGGTACCTAGATTTCCTACTTGATAGATGCAATTATCTTTCGGGTTGCTTAGGTCAATAATGAGCAGGGCTAATTTTTTTATTTTAATGGGTGTTCACTCTGACACAGGCTGGCCTTGAACTCAATGACTTCTTGGTCATAGTGATTTATTGCAGCTGGCTACTAACCCCTGGTGGCACAGTGTGTTAAAGCGCTGAGCTGCTGAACTTGCAGACCGAAAGGTGCCAGGTTCAAATCCTGGGAGCGGAATGAGTGCCCGCTGTTAGCCCCAGCTCCTGCCAACCTAGCAGTTCGAAAACATGCAAATGTGAGTAGATCAATAGGTACTGCTCTGGCTGGAAGGTAACGACGCTCCATGCAGTCATGACGGCCACATGACCTTGGAAGTGTCTATGGACAATGCCGGCTCTTCAGCTTAGAAATGGAGATGAGCACCAACCCCCAGAGTCGGTCACGACTGGACTTAACGTCAGGGGAAACCTTTACCTTTACCTACTAACCAGCCTGCACCACAGCATGGGGGGGGGGTATGTGTGCCAAGTTTGGTCCTGATCCGTCTTTGGATAGAGTAGCAGTGGTCTGTGGGAGATTAAGCATTTGAAAGTACTGCAAATCCCATCATCCATGGTCCATTCTTCCCTAAAAACGCACCAGGACGTAAAGTGCATCATGGGGATTAAGTGTGCCAAGTTTAGTCCAGGACAGTCATTTGTGATGGTCGTAGTTGTCTGTTGAAGTGTTGAAAGCTGCCACATACATACACAGATCCAAACATTCACTTTTATTATATACTAGCTTGGGGACCCGGCGGTGCCCGGGTTATTTGAGAAAGGCATTGAGTTGTTTTGGATATTATGAATGGGTCCATTGATGCAGATCTATGGCCGATGGGGTTTGCAGTAGTTTCTGGATGGGGCTGAAGGTACTGGAAATCCCATCATCTGTGGTCAATCCTCCCAAAAACCTCAGGAGTATATAAGAGGAGTCATGGGGCTCTGTGCCATCTTTGGTACAGATACATGACTGAGGGGGTTAGGAATAGTCTCTGGATGTAGGTGAAGGTACTTTAGATGCTATCATCCATGTTCCATCCTTCACCAAAGCTCTCCAGGGTTGAAAGTCATAGGGAGTTTGTGTTCCAAGCTTGGTCCTAGTCTGTCATTGGTGGGGGTTGTGTGGTCTGTAAAGCAGGTGATGGTACTGCAAATTCCTTCTTCTGTGGTCCATCCTTGTCCAAACTGCTCCAGATGCATCTTTTGTTGGGGGTTGCAGTGGTCTGTAGTAGTCAGGGCAGAAGTATACACCGCCGCATACATACATACATACAAGATTAAAAAGATAGACATTATTTTCTCTTTAGTCTGCTGTGAATAGTACTGTGTCCTAATGAGCCAAGGAAAAGATGCCTTCTTTGGAACAATATTGAGGAGGGAAGATGGTGTCCTCTTTTGGGGCCTAGGAGGGGAGAGCAGCCTGCAAAGGCCGAGACATGTCAATAGAAGCGCTGAAGGAGGGTGAGTTGAGGGAGTAGAAGTTTTCTTAAACATACCCACAACCATTGTTTAAAAGGAAGCATTAAAACATAATTATTTTCCACCATTAGTTGGATTCAGAATGCTGTGAATGTGTGAGTGAACTGTAATTCCTAGCACCCAAAGTTTTTTATTATCAGTATGCACAGTTGGCCATGTTGGGTCTATGTGGTCCAGATCCGTTGTCAGTGGGTTCATGGGTCCTAGGGGTTATGTGTGTCAAGTTTGGTCCAGGTCCGGTCTTCCTGGTGGTCCCAGTGGTATTTTTGATTACAAAAGTGTAGGCCGAAGGCTGTTAAGTGTACCAAAACTAGCATCGTTCTGAGGAGAGAGAGTAGGCCAAAACCTGTTTGTGGTAGTTTTTGCCTCAGGGGTCCCAGTGGCCTGTGAAAGTGGCGGCCAATCAGAAAGCTGGCCCATATTCCGGCCGTCCAATCAGAAAGCTGGCACATATTCCACCTGGCCAATCAGAAAGGTGATACAAACATACAAACATTCACTTTTACACACACAGATGTATACAGAGAGAGGCAGTGCTGTTCCGATAATATTGGACTTTGGAAGATACTGGCCATGGAATTTTATTAGGTGATCTTAGGGAAGTCACACTCTCTCAAACTTGGAGGAAAGCAATGATATCCCCACCCATTCTGAACAAATATTGCCAAGAAACCACCCAATACATTGGCCCTAGGATCACCATGAATCAGGAATAGTGGTTCTTTATCAAAGCAAGACAGAGCTAGCCACCAATCCCATGTTTTGTTCACAGCTCCTGGCAACTTCCGTTTTTTTGTTTTTGTTTTGGGGACTGGTCCAATTCCTGGCAGGTCATCAAAGAGGAAAAATGGACCCTGGACCCTTAAGAGTACTCTAGGAACATTTGGAGTGAAGAAGTCATATTTACTAGATAGCTGCAGGTTGTTGCATGACTTCAGATTAAATAGCAGGGTTTCCAGAATACCCATATTGTATATATGATCTCATCACATGGACCATGAGAAGTGTGGGGGACCCTCTGTCTAGTGAAGGGAACAGTACCTTTTGATCCCCAATTATCCCATTTCAAGTTCTGTCTTCCCATCACAAGTGTTTCCCTCTTCAGTTTTCCCCATTTTTTCCCAGTTGTTGCCTGCGTTCAGAGCCGGTCCAACAATGAGGCGAATTAAGCGGTCGCTTCGGGTGCCAAACATACGGGGGCACAGTTGAGACTGCTTTTTCTGTTGATTTGTTGTAAAACATGATGTTTTGGTGCTTAATTTGTAAAATCTTAATGTAATTTGATGTTTAATAGGCTTTTCCTTAATCCCTCCTTATTATCCAACATTTTCGCTTATCCAATGCTTTTATTTTTCAGTGATTGTTTTTGGGGGGGTGCCAAAATTCTGTTTGCCTACATTTGAAAAATACCTAGGGCCGGCTCTGCCTGCGTTCAAACCATTACATGGAGAATCCTCAGGGAAAATTTCAATATCAAGAACCAAGATTACTATGGACCTCATCCCATTTGTGGGGGCAGGAGCAAGGAAATTTAAAACCCTTTTGGCTTGATAAGTTTTTTCTGTGCCTTCCTTCCCTTTATCAGACAGGCGTAATTATACTTTGCCATGATCCCCTCCTGCTAGGCTTTTCTTCTCTCCATTAGACCAGTGTCATTTTAAAAAGCTAGCATGAGCACAATTTGAGACTAGCTTACTATTATAGAGAAAATGCAGTGGAAGCAACGTGGTGAGGAATTCCTCCATGTCACTGAAACAATTCAACACAGGTTAATTTGTCAGATTCCATCATGTTTTTTGGCATTAACCATGATTATTCACTGTGTTCTGAGCTCCCTCCTTTCAGTACACTTCATGTACATTTCGAAGACAAAGGCTGAAAGTAAGCAAATGTCATGTGATGGGCTCCTTGCCTCTTCATCCTTTTAATGTAGATGAAGTGTTCTATGGCAGGGAAAAAGATCAATGTGATTATCTCTTTAGACAGTTATAAATGTATGGACCACTTTCCTTAGGAATTATGGCATTTTCTTCATAAATTAGGCCCTAGCCTCTGAAGATACGCAGAATATTTCCTGTATCACAAGGAGACAATTTTTCTGAATGCCCTTTTTTACTTAAAAAACACACTTTTATACATGTAATTTGACCCAAAACTTCAGGAAAAGTGAAGTATATGAAGAGTGAAGGATAAATGAACTCCGATTCATGCTTTGGTTCAGAATGTGTCAATTAGAACAATTTTGTTTTAGAAACAAATAAATTTCTCCCTGGTTCCTTATGTAATTGCTCAGCCCTTTCACCTTTTATGAGAATAACCACAGCATCATTTCCTTTTCTTTTTTTCTTTTTTAAATTTTTATTTTAAATTAAAACTATTGCATCATGCTGGGGCCTAAGCCCCAGGGATGCGTAAGTGTTGTGTAGCATTAGCAGTACTGTTTTCACTATATCTTCATTGAACAGTAGCACAACCCCAAGATAAGGACAGCTGAAACCACAGCATCATTTCCTGTTGGTGCCTTGGCAACCTCAACCTCCCAACAATAACCTTTCTCCAGGTGAACTTGTCCCCTGTTGGAGAAAATGTACTGGAACTGTAAGCTCAATTGCAGTTTAAAAGGAAAAGTGAGAAATATGGGATTTAATTACCGCTAAGAGTTCTGACTAGTACATGACTCACATTGTTTTACATGCACACAGTTAGATGCAGATTTCATCCTGATCTTTCCACAGCTCCTTCAGTGTAATCGCTCCCACAGGAAAATTTATGAGTTGAAAGAGTAACAATTTTAGTGATAATATTATTCAGTAATATTTGGTGTATATATGAAATGTAGGGTAATATTTATAATGGAGAGAAACTGGAAACCATGCTTCAAGGATAAGAATACAGATGCAAGCAGGGTTTAAGCTCTGTTCACCTGGAAAATGAGGAGTTTCACCTCAGTCTCTAACACTTATTTTCTTTAAAATATTGATGTCCCATCTTAATTTTGTAAGATCTACAATCAAGACTTGTTTACCGCTTTAGGGAAAGCTTTACAATGTATTCTGTCTAGGGGAAAAACTTGTAAGCATGATTTCACTTCTGGTATGAAACAATTCTATCAATCTATTATTAAATAAGATACATCTTGCTCATTTAGCCACTGTGCTCCCATCATGTCATTTTATAAGCAATTAACTAGCAAAGGCAGGGAGCCATCACTAGCAACAGACAAGTAGGCAGGATATGCCACTATGGTAGCAGATGTACAAAAATTAATCAGAATTTGTGAGGATAGGAGGGACAAGAGAGTCAAGTGCTAAATAAAAAAATAAACCACTGGACAGGCAGCAACTATTTCACAATAGGGATGCTTCAAATGTCATGTGTTGCACTATGAAATACTTGTATAGCCAGAGTAAAGCAATTCCTTGTGTGCACTATCCTTGATATCTTCAATAGGATGGGAGAACATAGTATTATTATCTACTAAGATTTGAATCCAGGATTTTGTGTGCTTATCAAATATGTGGACGCTCAAGTCCCATTATATATAATAGCATAATAACATGGCATGCCTATATAAAATGGCCAGAGTGTCAGAGAGAGCCTGGAGATCTGTGAAATGGACTACAGCAGGGGATGCCCACACATCAGCATAGTGCAGGGTAAAATCAAGGTTTGCTTCTGGGATTAAAAAAAATGAGCTGTGGTTGGTTGAATCCATGGAAGTGGAACCCGTGATTAGAGAGGGTGGATTGTGTAACCCTTCTATCCGAGTATTGTTCCAGTATGATCCTCTGAAGATGTTAGCCACAGAAGTAGGGAAAATTTCAGGAGAAAATGCTAGAACACAGCCATACAGCCCAGAAACCACACAATACCCCAGTATCCCAGTATTGCACTCCAGCTAAGGACTGTAGAATTAATGCAGCTTGACATTACTTTAACAGTTGCTATATTTCTTAGAGGCAGGGTAGATTTACACTGCCATATAATCCTGTATTTTCCTATATGAACTGTTTTAGAGTCTTTCAAATGGAAGAAAAAAATCTGTTGCTCAGTACTCACATAAGCCTATCTATGTGAGGCCACATGAGAGAGCCTTCTCACTAGCAAGGTTCTGACATTCTTTCATTGGCTTTTCCTTGGTGGTGGCAGACACATATTTTAATGAGCGTGCTATATTTTTATCTTTACTTTTCTCTGAATGCATTTCAACATTTTTAATTGGATTGTTTCTTTTGATTTTTTTTACCATTCATATCATATATTGCTTTAGCTATACTTCGTTTAAATTCAAGTTTTCAATGGGTCCCATATTAAAAACAAGGCATGATATTAATAAAATTTCTAAAAAAATATCTTTCTTTTAGGTTCCAGAACTTGTCATCACAGCTCTGTGATTCAAAAATTATAGGCTCCCTCCCCTGGATTACATCTTTTTAAGAGGAAGAAAAGATAGCCCGCTATGACCTTCTTATTCAATCACCCAATATGGTTATGTATCCAGAAAAAAAACCAGTCAAATAACTGGTTCCCATAATGACATCAGCTGAATATCCAGAGCTATTAATACTCTTTTCTCAAACCCAAGACTTTGGCCAGGTTCTGCCTCAAGGCAATCCCCAATGACAATTCTATTCAGAGAAATATGACAGGAGCTTTCCTTCTCTCAGCATGGTAAATATAGCACAGTTAAATGTTTCTACCATATATTCTGGGAACAGACAGATGTGTATAAATGAATTGAATTATAATTATTTATCGTATACAGTAATGCTGACTCTTCTCTATTCATTATCTTCCCTTCAGTGTAGATAAATAAGCATGAAAAACAAGCAGTTTACAAACTTCAGGCCATGCTCCAGAGTGTAAAACACTGAGGTAGGAGAATATACCAATGACTGATGTTACACTTCTTTTCAAATGGTCTGACCTATGATATCCATCAACCACACTTCATCATCCTAGTTCCAATAAAGCTGATTTATGTCTTCATTACAAAATAACTGAGCTATTGCCTTCATTCCCCACAATTCTAGTCATTATGGGGAAGATGTGAGTAGGCCCTGTGTGCCAGGAGCAGTGGATAGCCATTACTTCAAATACCTGGTACACAGGGCTTCTTTCTGTCCCATTGACCCCCCACTATTGCCTCAAAAACGCAGGTGTCTATAATCTACAGAGAAATGTAAAAAAAAGGAAAGTATGGTATATAGTATGTAAGTACTGTAGGTGATGTAATATTATCTTCTATATAAACAACTTTTAGTGGCACTTGTTATACAAGCTGCAAACGAAGAGAATTGTGGTGTGGTATTTAACATCAATATAAACTGGGTTTGGCTAGAAACAGTGGTAGATCATAGCCCCGTCCCTATGGAATCTCTTACGTTTAGTAGTAGTATATATTGCAATGAATACTTTACTCAAGGTATCCACTATTTGTATTCTCATCCAATACATTAGTGTAGTTCTTTAACACAAAGGAATACATTTAGCAACACTTGCAAAGGTATTATGGAAAAACTATTCCTATTTATGGTTTAAGTGCCAATATTGTCAAATAGAAATAAAAACCAAACAAAGTCTTATAGTTGACTTGATAACAATCAAAGTTGCTGTCTCAGTATTGAATCGAGTCAAATAAACAGTTCTTTAACATGCAGATATACAATAAGGCAACCCTTCACATAAGCCTTAACATAAAGCTGTTGTAGTCTCTAGTTTGATATCAATCTTGTCAAATCGAGTTGCTTCCCAGCTCCAGGGATTCTTGGAAGATACGGATTTTCTGGACCAATCGCAGTCTGGTTTCAGACCTGGCTACAGTACTGAGACGGCTTTGGTCGCCTTGGTGGATGACCTCCGCAGAGAGCTGGAAAGGGGGAGTGTGACCCTGCTGGTTCTCTTGGACATCTCAGCGGCTTTCGATACCATCGACCATGGTATCCTTCTGGGACGGCTCTCTGGGATGGGCCTTGGGGGCACTGCATTGCAGTGGCTCCAGTCCTTCCTAGAGGGCCGTTCCCAGTTGGTGAAGCTGGGGGACACCTGCTCGGACCCCTGGCCATTGACCTGTGGGGTCCCGCAAGGTTCCATTTTGTCCCCCATGCTTTTTAATATCTACATGAAACCGCTGGGTGAGGTCATCCGGAGTTTTGGAGTGCGGTGCCATCTCTACGCGGATGACACCCAACTCTACTACTCCTTTCCACCTAATTCCAAGGAAGCCCCTCGGATACTGGACCAGTGTCTGGCCGCTGTATTGGCCTGGATGAGGGTGAACAAGCTGAAGCTCAATCCTGACAAAACAGAGGTCCTCCAGGTCAGTCGTACGTCTGATCGGGGTATTGGGTGGCAACCTGTGCTTGACGGGGTCGCACTCCCCCTGAAGGCGCAGGTCCACAGCTTGGGGGTTCTCCTGGACTCTGCGCTGACACTTGAGGCCCAGGTGTCGGCCGTCGCTGGGAGGGCCTTTGCACAACTAAAACTTGTGCGCCAGCTGCGACCATACCTCGAGAAGTCAGATCTGACCATGGTGGTCCATGGATTACTGCAATGCGCTCTACGTGGGGCTGCCCTTGAAGACGGCTCAGAAACTACAACTAGTACAACGATCGGCAGCCAGGTTTCTAACTGGGGCAGATTACAGGGTGCACTCAACGCCGCTGTTTAAAGAGCTCCACTGGCTGCCATTTATTTTCCGAGCCCAATTCAAGGTGCAGGTTATCACCTACAAAGCCCTTAACGGTTTGGGACCCACCTACCTTCGAGACCGCATTTCCCCCTATGAACCCGCACAACCTCTTCGCTCGTCGGGGGAGGCCCTCCTCTCGCTTCCACCAACTTCGCAGTTGCGGTTGGTGGGGACGAGGGAGAGGGCCTTCTCCGCCGTGGCCCCCCGGCTGTGGAAATCGCTCCCCAGGGAGATTAGGCAGGCCCCTACCCTACTTTCTTTCAGGAAGAGCCTGAAAACTTGGCTATTCCAGAAGGCCTTTGTTGACTGTTCCTTGTGGGATCATGTTATTTACCTATTAAGCAGTAGACCCTCTGGATTGTTTTTAGGATTCATTCACCACTTTAAGTATTACACCTGCTGTATAATTATCCCTCCCTGATAACTTGATATTGCTTTGCACCTTGGCCTGGATCTTTTGACCCAAATCGGGATCTTAATATTATTGTGTATATTGACTTTTATGACTGTTTTTAATCATGTTGAAGTTTTACTGCTCGGTTTAATGTTTTATCTGATTTGTGCTGTCGTGTCTGGGCATGGCCCCATGTAAGCCGCCCCGAGTCCCTCTGGGGAGATGGGGCAGGATATAAGAATAAAATTATTATTATATTATTATTATAAATGAAAAATAAGCAGAATTTACTGCCCTCTTGATAGTGTTCTCAAGTGTTGCTGGAGCGTGGAAAAAGATAGTTCAGTAATTAATATAACATCTCTATAAGGTCTTCTTAGAGTAGCTCCTGGATACATCTAACAATATCTTTAGGGTTAGCTGAATAGGTCGTTGTTTTTAGGTGTTGATACCAATCCGTTGTAAATCCATTCATGTATACTGAAGGCTTAATTCAGTTTGACACCACTTTAACTGCCCTGGCTCAATGCTATGGAATATGGGGTCTGTAGTTTGGTGAGGCACCAGCACTCTTTGGCAGCAAAGGCTAAAGACTTTGTATGACCACAACTCCCAGGATTCCATAGCACTGAGCCATGGCAGTTGAAGTAGTATCAAACTGCATGAATTCTACAATGTAGATGCACCCTGTGTCCCATATAGGGAGACCCCTTAAATAAATGGCACTTATTAAAACAACAGTTGCATAGGTCCAATGGACTGGGATTGTCAAATGTAACTGGGATTAACAATAACTCTATTTAATCCAAAATCTCATTTAAAAATGTAGTCAGAATTAATTTTCTGCTAGAATATACAGCACTAGTGAGTTATACAGGGCCCCTGGTGGTGGCGCAGTGTGTTAAAGTGCTGAGCTGCTGAACTTGCGGACCAAAAGGTCCCAGGTTCAAATCCCGGGAGCGGAATGAGTGCCCGCTGTTAGCCCCAGCTCCTGCCAACCTAGCAGTTCGAAAACATGCAAATGTAAGTAGATAAATAGGTACCGCTCCAGCGGGAAGGTAATGGTGCTCCATGCAGTCATGCCGGCCACATGACCTTGGAGGTGTCTACGGACAACGTCGGCTCTTCGGCTTAGAAATGGAGATGAGCACCAACCCCCAGAGTCGGTCATGACTGGACTTAACGTCAGGGGAAAACCTTTACCTTTACCTTAGTGAGTTATACATGTCCAATAAGGTAGTCAGATACTGAGCTTCACAAGAACACTACATGGTTATTTCAGATCCATTTTATCTTTATGACTCTGATGAACCAACAACAGCTTAGATGTATTTTGACTAACATGATTCATGTGATATGGTAATCGCATTATGTTCTTACAGATGTATTCGGGAGTGAATATATATGCTGAATACATGAGGAAAATGAATTTGGGGTAATAGTTTGTTATACATATGTGTTCCTCAAAAATCTATTTTATTTTCCACTTTGTTCATAGAGAAATCTTTCTAGCTACTGAATTGGAGACAATATATAATAAATTTATTCTGAAGAAGAATTCGGTCAGGACTATTAAACTAAGTCAAGGTTGTTTTTCTCTTGAATTTGGAACTTTTCCTTAGCTGTTCTTTTTTTGAAGAATTAAGTGAAGGATTAAAAACATAATACAGGTTAAAATCTATATCAAAAGCAATTTACTCTGAAAGAAGCCTGATTCATGAATTTAATTACACAAGATGTTACTGTCTAGCCTACCTGTAGCTGCCAAAAATGTGGCTGACCAATTAAATATTCACACTGCATTTGTTTTCATTTCTATCCATGAGGGTAATGATTGGAAGCAATTACTCTCAACAGTTTATCTAAATGAAAAGCCACAGTATGAAAGGACAAGATCACCTGCTACCTTTAAATAAATATTACAGTCGCATTGTAGGCCAAATTACTTTGAAGTCACATTGATTTCAATATGAGAGCCGTAATCACATGGTAAACTCTCTTATTGAAATCAATAGAGCTTAAACACCTGTACATTGGTTTTTATTCTGCCATGGACTTGATTGTACCCTTGAATGAACTTGCTAAGTCACTGAATTTTTCCTGATCTGTATACTTCGGTATAAAAATAGCAAATCACAGACTATTTCTGCTTTTTATCTCTCAAAATAATATTTTATTAAAAAGAAATCTAAGAAATACTTTGAAAATATTATTGGATGCTTCCCTGGTGCTCCAATGTAGGCAATGTAGGTTTCAAGAGAGTCTACATCCAGTCTACATTTAATAGGAAAATATTCTCAATAAAGCAAAGTAGAGTTGTTTTGAGGAGAGGACAAATTTAGAATTATTTTCACACAGTCTGTTGGCTTCCAATGTTGAACATTGTGGAACAGCACACTTAAAGATCATGAAGTTCACATTCTGTTTGTAAAGATATCATAGCTGGCATGGTTTCTTGGGCTGTACATAGCAGCCTGATGTCAAGGCCAATGACATTCCCAAAGTTCTGTGCAGTTGAAAAGAAGATCTGTATGATAGGCAAGGCAGTGAAGCTTCAAAGTTGTAAACTAATTTCAAAGAAATATTTGATTAAAGGCATTAGATGTTACAGGAAATCCAACTACAACAGAGTACGTAGGCACTATACATCCCTTATCCTGAATTCCAAAATCCAAAATAATACAAAATAAGAACTTATCCACATGAGTGGCTGAGAGAGTGACCTTTTTGCTCTTTAACTGTTTAATGTACACACACTTTGTTTGTTAACTGTTGTTTTATACAATTATTTCAATTATTGTATAAAATTACCTTTGGGCAATTTGCACAAGTTGTATATGGAACTTGGATGAATTTCATGCTTACATTCAAGTCCCATCTCCAAAATATCTCACTATGTAGGCATTCTAAAAAAAAAATTGAAATCCCAAAAAATCTTTACTTGTAGTCTTAAGCACTGCAGATAAGGGATACTCAACCTGAACAATGATTAAAAAAAACCTATAAAATGATATTTTAATGAGAACACATTTTTAAATGTTTTAAATACATATTTTATTATATTAATTGATATTTTATTGCTGTGATGTTAATTGCATTTAAATTCATTTTGAATACATTTAACATAAAATAAAATATAAATGCATTACAATTTTAATGTATGAGAAATCTAAATATTTATGGTTAGTAAAATTGCTTTTATACATCAGTAACACCAACAGGTTGAGTTTGTTAAGATGATTAATATATTTCAGCTATTATTTAACTGTGTGTTGCCAATTTATTCTTATACCTAAAAGTGAGGCTAATTTATAATATATGAGAAAGCTGTATTCCCCAAAGCTGATATTTGTGAACACCCTTAATATAATTATACATTATATTTATCTCATTTTAAAGAAAATGTATGCATTTGATTACTTTATGCTAAATTAAATACATTTATTTTATAAACAAAATTAGAAAATACCAATAAAATTAGGAGAAACTATTTAGTTCTCGTTCATACTTTTTTTTGTGCCTTTTGAACATAATAACATGTGTGTACATATGTGTTTTTATTTGTACAGGCAGTCCCTGAATTACAAAAAATCTGACTTACAAATGACTCATATTTAAGAATGGGGGTAAGACAACAAGAAATGAGAGAAATCTATCTCTTGGAAGGGAAGTTCACTCCTGAAAGAGTTATCATGTGGAAAAGGTGTGTCCGTGGAAGCTTTATCACCAATCCTTGTTTCCACAACAAGCCAAAATTTTCAAAATCCACTTATCACAGGGACTGAAAGTGAGATGAAATATTCTGGGCACAAAGAGCAAAGCAAATACCACATGAGTGTTAACTCTTCCCTATGCTATCAAAAACTAATATACACATATATTTAGCTGGAGTTACACGTAAAAATGTGCCTGTTCTGACTTACATACACATTCAACTTAAGGACAAATCTGTTTGAAACTTGGGGTCAGCCTGTATTAGATATCTAGTTCTTTTTTAAAAATTAAAAATCCTTAAAGTCACATGAAATTAGATTTTGAGATATAATTCTGAAGTCTTGTTGATAAACTTTGAGCAACAATGTGAAATATCTACACATACTTTGTGCCCAGTACTACATGCTTTACTTGCACCCCTTTCTGGATCATTTTTCCAAAGTATCAAACTCAGTAAAGTAAATTTGCCAGGGATTCTTTTCTCCAAATTGCTTATAGCTTAGTCCCAAACTGTGGTTTCGAAACAAATGTTAATTCTTCACTTCTGTTTTTAAGTCATGCTTTTTCATGTTCAATTTTTGACTAAAGTCATTGAATTCAAGTATACTTTGGAGTCCTTTTTCCTGTTGATTTGTGGGCAACAGACTAAATCATCACATTCATAAAAGTTATTCAGTACAATACATTTTTCTGTTTCTCCTCTCCATGGAGATTTAAGGCTGAAGAGGCATGCAAATACAATTGCCTTTTCACAATGAGTACAACACATGTGTATTATTTATTGTCTGAGACTCTGAGAAAAGCTTAAAGTGGTAGACCCCAGGACAGACATAGGTACAGGGCAGAATGGTAGCTTTAGTACCTGGAATACCTAGCTTTCTACATTTTTTAAAATGACAATGAATCAGGTGTAGATTCATATTCAGTTTCACTTCATGAAATGAATTGTACATGTTCATAACACAGACCAGATAAAATAGCTAGTAGAACAGAGATGACACCCCTACCCCCCAAAAAATTAACTTAACACATTTCCCAAGTTATAAACAGAATATGGTCTGTGGGTTTGTTCTTAAGTTTAATTTGATTGTAAGTCGGAACAGGTACTTTTTAAGTGCAACTCCAGCCAAAAATATAGATTTTAAAGTTTTTGATAGCATAGGGAAGGGTTAACACCCCTGTGGTGTTTGTTTTGCTATCTGTGCCCTTGTTCAGAAGATTGCACCTCATTTTCTGTCCCCGTGATAACTGGATTTTGAAAAATTTGGCTTGTTGTGGAAACAAGGATTAGTGATAAAGCCTGAGTTGAGACACACTTTCCCCATGATAACCCTTTAAGGAGTGAATTTCCCTTCCAAGAAGGAGATTTCTCTCATTTCCTGTTGTCTCAACCTGTTCTTAACTACGAGTTGCTTGTAAATCATATGTTTGTAACTCGGGGACTGCCTGGGCTGTAAAGCTCTACATTTCCCCAGATATAGGCAATTTGCTTAGGAAGGAGGTGCACTTTCAGGTAATATACATAGTGTGGGGGAAAGGAAAACCTTTTTCAACAGAACAGGGCATGAATGGAATGACCATCTGAAAGAGTAAATGGTATGAAACCATAAATAACTGCCTTATCACTCATGGTATCTGCAGGCAGCCATGGCTATGAATAGTAACTTGAAGATTAGGGTACAAAAAAGGAGGGAAGACTGAAAAAGACACATGACAAAGTGGACTTAAGATGTTGTTTGAAGCCAAAATAAAATAATTGTCCCAGGACAAATTGCTGAGCTTTAGCAAACCTAAGGATTGAAATCCTTATGCTGTTTGTAGTATTGCATGCCATTTCTGCTGCATGATTGTCACTTCTGTTTGAGTTGTGCTGCTCTGACTAAAACCAGTATAACCATGAACAGAGGAAAATATTTATGGATGAAAACTATGTAACAGAACTTGAAAATGATGGGCAGGTTCAGACTGCTCCAGAGAACTTGTCCTTCACTTCAACAAAATTGTAGTCTATAACAGGTGGGTAAATTCAGGCTTGCGGGATCTATTTCAACGTTATTACACCAAGGCTTTAAAGCAGGCAGCCTCGCATTTCTGCCTCCTGCAGAATTCTGAGACATGTATTTTGAGAAGGTGAGGACCTCTGCAGCTGAGAATTCAAAAGGTCCCACCCTAAACTACATTTCCCAGAATTCTGCAGGTGGCAGAAATGCAGGGCTGCCTACTTTAAAGCCCTGGTATGATAACATGGTTAGAGTTTGGTTAGATTTTGAGTCATTGTGCTCTCAAAATGAAGCTCTGTTTAGAAGTAAAATTGCCTTGAAAGAGAAATTGCTGATTTATAAAGACTTGTGGGTGTTGGATAATGATCAGTATAGAATAAAGATGAGAAAGGAACTACTGTTCAAAAACTTCCCAAAACAATGGTTTCCCCTCAGACAAATAGTGGAATGATTTAAAATAGATAAAAACTTATTTGGATTTGTTATTGACAAAACTGAACTTGAAACCGTTTTGGACTTTGGAGATGAAAACTTAATTTCTAAGTTGAATAAATGGTTAAAATATGAAATTAAAGAGGAACAAGTGAAAGATTTTATGGTTAAATGAGCACAAAATTTGGTAAACAATTAAAATGGAACAATGAGAAAGGGCTGGACAAAGAGTTTGAAATTTATACTGAGTAATGACTTGAAGTAAATGTTTTATAAAATGATATCTAGATCGTACCAGACACCAAAAAGAATGGCTAAGATGTATAATAATAGTTCTAGTGATTGTTGGAAATGCAGAGAAAGGTTGGCACTTTTTATTATACGTGGTGATTATGTAAAAAGGCCCAGAAATACTGGCCACAAATACATATGATTTTAGAAGAAATTGTTAAAAGTCAAATTTGAAATGAAACCTAAACTCTGTCTGCTTGGGATGTTAGATGAACAACTCTAACATCCTTTAGTGGTTACAACTGTTAAAAATCAGATGGGAAAAATAAAGTGCAAATCACCAAATGTCTACTAGTAGATTTCAATACACCTACCCTAGAAAAGATTTAAGCATTAGAAGTAGCAGAAGTGATTTTTTTTTGGGTGGGTAAACTATTAATGATATGTTACATAACAAAACAGCAAATTATAGCAGATAAAGTCAAATAACAATCCTTTTGAAATATACATGCATATCTACATTAGTCAATCAACCGGTTAATTCTAACATTAAGTACATATTATTATCAGTAATTCAAGGCATATAGAATTGCTCTTTCTACATGTTATCCACTATTTTCAATCTAGATTTCTACTCATTTTTTAAAAGAAATTGAATATAAGAGTTCACCCTAACATTCAAACAAAGACATACAAACGTGTTGCACACAACAGACCCTACACGCACCCAAAACCCCTATCCCACACAAAATAAAACCCCTTCTCCATCCATGCACCCTTCACCATGACTTCCAACCCTGAAGCACTATGAAGCCTTTAAGCCAATTTATCTATCCTTGTTAATAGTAACCCTAAATTCCTAATGGAACTCCTCTATATAACTGACACTCTATTCAGATATGCTATGGCCAACTTCCATGTTTCTAAAAAGTCCTCATTACTTTTGTTCCTCCTATTATTGGTAAGTTTGGCCATTAGCATATATTCCCGCATACTTTCCCTCCAATCCTTTTCAGTTAAACCTTTTTCTCCTTTCCAGTATTTGGCTATGGTCAATCTTGCTGCGGCAAAGCTATATTGGTATATTTCTTGGTCCTTTTGGTTATTGTTTTCTCTATGTAAACCTAATAGACACAATCCTGGGCTTTTTAAAATCTTATTATGTAGCATTTTATTTGTCTCTTTAATTACCTTGTTCCAAAATGCCTGCATGGTTGCACAAGTTCACCACATATGGATGCTGGGGTGATGTAACATCTATAAAACATTTTATATTGATTCTCCCTAATTGATCTAGATATTGTGAATTTGAATTATTTGTTCCATAGGTACTCCCAGCAATCCAATTCTATTGGCCTACCTAGGTCCTTGGCCCAGGATATCATTACTGTCTTGACTGTGTTATCCTTCATATTGTAACTTAATATGTATTTGTATAATCTGGAGATTAACCCTTTGTTTCCCTTTTCCCATATTCTTTCCAGTTCTGATTTTTTTAGTTGCGAAACCTACCCTCATATCTTTTTTATATCTTTCATGCAATTTGTGATATCGAAACCAATCATTAATCTCCAATTCCTCCTGCCCCTTTAATTTCCACTCTTCATTTTCTCTAATAAGGTATTCTTTATATGTTCTTGTTTCTACGCTTAAGGCTGGTCTTGTAACTGCTTCTAGTGGCCTCAGCCAAAGGGGAGTTTTCGGTTCAAAACCTTTCCTGTATTTTTCCAAATGTCTAATAATCCCCCTCTAATTATATGTTTATTAAAGTCTTTAATTTGTCTCCATTATACCACACATATGCGTGCCAGCCAAATCTTAATTCATATCCTTCCAAATCTAACAGGGTCTTATTTTCTAATTTTATCCATTCCTTCATCCAGGACAGTGCTGCAGCCTTGTAATAGGTCCTTAGATCGGGTAAGCTTAGCCCCCCTCTTTCTTTATTGTCAATTAAATTTCGGAATGCTATCCTCCCTCTTTTTCCTGCCCAAATAAAATTTTAATCTCTCTTTTCCATTTCTCAAATTTTTTTATTTCTTTAATAATGGGTATATTTTGAAACAGGAATAGCATTTTGGGGAGTACCATCATCTTTATTACTGCAATTCTGCCCATCCATGTTAGTGGGATTGTTTGCCATCTAGTAAGATCTTTTTTAATGTCTTCCCATGTTTTGACATAATTATCCTTGAATAAATTGATATTTTTGTTTGTGACCCATATTCCTAAATATTTTACTTTTGGAATCACCTCACAGTCTGCTGCGGCCTCCAGTTTCTTACAGCTTTTAGCATCTATATTTTTTACTAAAAACTTAGATTTTTACTTGTTTATAATGAATCCTGATATGTCACCATATCTTTGAATAATGTCCAATACTTTTTAATACTTTGTAGTGGGTTAGTTAGGATACAGACTATATCGTCTGCGTAAGCCCTAATTTTTAGTTCTTGGCCACTGATCTTTAAACCCGTAATTTCCTTCTCTTCTCTTATACTGACATTTAAGATTTCCAAACCCATAATAAATAATAGTGGGGACAACGGGCAGCCTTGTCTGGTCCCTTTTTGTATGTCAATGTAATCTGATAGTTGACCATTGATGTTTAACCTTGCTCTTTGATTAGTGTATATAGCCCCTACTGCCCTTTTGAATTGGTGGCCAACTTCAAATTTTTCTAGCACTTTTTCCAAATAATCCCATCTGACATGGTCAAAGGCTTTTTCTGCATCAATAAAGAACAATGCCAAATCTCTATTTGGGTCTTTTTCTGGGAAAAATAAAGTGCAAATCACCAAATGTCTACTAGTAGATTTCAATACACCTACCCTAGAAAAGATTTAAGCATTAGAAGTAGCAGAAGTGATTTTGTTCTATTAGGAACAGGGATACAAGTATTTTATTGCTTTTTTGAATGTTTTATGCTAAGCCATAATTCTAGCAACAAATTGGAATGTTTAGACAAATACACATATTCCTCTGTTTAGTAACCTGTTATGCCCTGAGCTAAAGATCTAAATCTTTCAAGCATTAGCAATGTCCCTGTCCAGCTTCCATTATTCATCTCTGTCCATATGTTTCCTTATATCTCCCAAAGCCACCAGCTAGCAATTCAAAGCATATAAAAAGAAAGATGCCTCTATTGTCATTGTATTATAAGCAAAGCTTATAATAAAAGTGACCACTGGTACCTCATAGTACCCTTATGAAGTATACACTTTGATTTCTGAAGGGTCTTGAGCTTTCCTGAAGTGTATAATGTGCAAATAATTTCATAGATAGCATATATCCAATATGAAAATACATTATGGAAAGAGTGTTCAGTCATTGTTTTATATATATGTGTGCTTTTCTTGTTTTATGAATATGCATACTACGGCCTCAGTACATGGTGAAAAATTTACGTTGGGAGCTTTTTTCTTTTCTTTCTTTCTTTCTTTTTCTTTTCTTTTTTTTTTTTTTTTGCATTGGGAGCTTTTTCTTGTCCACCCTGAAGTTCAAGGTAAAATGAGCACAAAGCAGCATTAGTTCTTGGCAAGGAGCTTTTTGCGTGTGTGTGTCAGGAGCAACCGGAGTTGCTTCTGGAGTGAGAGAATTGGCTGTCTGCAAGGACGTTGCCCAGGGGATGCCCAGATGTTTTGATGTTTTACCATCCTTGTGGGAGGCTTCTCTCATGTCCCCACATGGAGCTGGAGCTGATAGAGGGAGCTCATCCACCCTCTCCCCGGGTGGGATTCGAACCTGGCAGCTTTCAGGTCAGCAACCCAACCTTCAAGTCACGAGGCTTTTATCCCCTTGTCCACCAGAGGCTCCTAAGGCAAGGAGCTAGTGGCAGCTGTGATGTTTCCTGTCTTCCCACTACCTCTCAAAACCAGACACTATTTTGTGGATATGAACACAACAGTCTCAGTCCTTAGCAGGGAATGAGTGACAGCACCAGTTTTTCCTGTCTTTCCTCCACTCCCCAAAGTTTGAAACTGTTGTGTGAATCTGTAGCCTTAGTCCTTGGCAAGCACTTAGTACCTGCTGTGGCATTTTTTCTGCTACCTTACCTCATAACCTCATGGATTTTAGGAGAATATATATACGAGAGTATATATATGCAGGAGAAGGTTAAAAGTGACAGAGTAGGATTTTTTTCCAACTTCTCCCTGAATCCTGAAACCATTATGTATATGATATACACAGGGCCATAGCCAGAGGGGAGGGGTTAAGGGTTCAACCCCATCCAAAAAGGTTCAACCCCCCCCCCTCAAAACCTGGTTTATTCAAGTGTTTAGCAGAATTAAGCGACAATACTCAACCAAGTAATATCTATAACCCCCCCACCACCACCACCACAACTACAAAGAGTAACTCAATATAACGGGAGAAAGTAACTGACCTTGGCAAGAGATTATTTTGGCTACGACGTGGACTAGCTAAAACAAGGGAGAAGTGACGAGAGAGAAGAAGAAGGAAGTAACGAGCAGGAAGTGATGATCCAGGAAGAAGAGGGGATATGCAGCAATGTGATGACGCAAAGACACAAGAGGGCAAAGAAGGGTGGAAGAAGGAACTAGGAAGAGGCAGAGACATTGAACGGGAAAGACTAGTAGAGTTAAAAATAAAGATGCTGAATCGCATAGGGACACTGAGGAAATAGTGATAGAAAACGAAATGGAAGAATGGAAAATACAGATTTTAATATAAAGAACTATATCAAAGGTAGCTAAAGAGAAGCAAATCAAGGAAAGAAAAAGGGGAATGCAAAGGACACCACGCAGATCTCAAGGGTAGTGTAAGATTTAATAATACAGCAATTGATATAAACTATAAGAACTGAGTTGCTACAAATGCAATCCATGTTGTACTGATTCTTGAGCACAGCCCTACATACACATTTCACCTGCTTTAACCCCTCACATCAGAGTTCTCATGTATGTGGATACATTAACTGGTCCTTTGAAATAACAAAAGGCATTTCAATATCTTCTGCTATTGATTTTCCCTACAGTTAACAGATGTTGTCCTTATCATTAAATGATGATTTCAGAATAGCTAAAAAATAAATTAGGATGTAAGAAAATGACACATGAAATGAAATCATTCAACTGCCTTTTTTCTGGACAATTCTATACAACATAAATGTATGAAAGAATTTTCTTATTATGGTAAGAAGAATCTTTGTAAAGCATAAATCCCATTTATTGTCATCAAAATGCAGTATTTCAAGTTCCTGTCTAATTTATCTTGTGCTAGTTATACATCCCTGTGGTAAAATAAATAACAGCCATTAAATTGTTCTACAAGATGGTGACACTGATGTGTCCTCAGTGCAAATTTATACTACCTTCAGAAATTTAGATTTGATGAATTTCACTAAGTAATTAGTGAAATACCCATACATATTCATGGTAACAACAAAAACTTCAACAAGCAAACAGGTTCAAAATTAAAATTCACTTCAGCAGAAAAAAAATCTAGCTCTCAGATTCTTCACTTGATATAGTTATAGGAACAGAATAATTGGGAAAAGATTGATATTAAAATCATAGAAAAAGTGACATATATACTGTACGTGGGCTTTGCAGAAGAGCACAATAAGTGATTGGCTTCTATTAAGGACGTATATCATACTGTAATATAAAAAGGAATATGCTAATTTAGAACATTCTGTTTGAAGACACTGACCTCAGAGAAGTAAGGAATAATCTCTGTCATTCCTTGTTATTTTCAGCCCCTGATAATACACTAAAACACAATTCTTGAAAACAATTATTTTGGGCATGTATGCCAAAGATGTATGGTCTATAGCATTTCAGTATTTATGTAACACTCTATTTGTATGAAAAGTCTTAGAAAAAGAATCTATTCCTAACCTAATTTCTATTGGGGAAAACACAATTTTATCAAGAAGCAGAAAGTCTATTAAAATGGCAGCTGTCCAACCATATATGAAGATTCTGCAGTCTTACTAATTCATCTCAAAATAAGTCTAAAAAGCATTAACTGAAGTTCACTTACCTATAATAAGTGGGTCAGATTTGTGAAACTTCAAAATGAAGGGGTTGGTTTAGAGCAGGGAGGTAAGGCATGAAACCTTTTGTATCCTTTTGTTTACCAGCTCTTTTCTTACAGATTGGGATACAATGAAGTGGCGCCACTTGGAGAACTTTCACATTATGTCTTGACACTGCTGGGCAGGCTTTGCTTTCCTCATGCCCCATCTATCTGCACTCAGTTGCAAGAACTGGTGACAAATGAATGAACCTAGCAATTCTTGGCTGAACTCAGCATGGGATTCATGTGAGCAATTCAGCCTCTAACAATACAAGGAAAAGTCAAGCTATAGTTCAAATCATAAACTGTAGTTCAGAAAACTGCTGTGTCAATGGTCCACTAATAGGATCATGTTTAGTAGCCTTCTCTATGGATGGTTACAGTATCCTGGATTAAATGATAAAATTGTCTTTTCCATTCTTTCTCTAAAACAGATTATTGAGCCTTGTGGGTTTGGTTTCTGTTTACTAAATTGCAGTCATGGAGGGATGAGACCATGACAAGAGAACCAAAGGAACTGAACTTTTGTCCCTGCTGCAGTACTGAACCTCCTTAGTAAATTCCGTACATAAGTAGCACAATTAGATTTTCATCCAGCCTCATGGTTGCTATTTCCCATGAGGGGAACTAATAGTCCCAATGATAGCTTTTTTCCTAGAGTGAATAGAATGGGTAAACTGTAGGGAGTTTCAACAAATTGCTGTTCAATACAAAGAAAGTAAAAAATAGAACAGCCTAGAATTCCTCCTATCAGTTTTTTGCTTTTGAAACAATATCACATGAAGACAACGCTGACACTTTTCTAAATGCACCTGTTTTGGAGATGACATGGATTTGATGTGAACTCAATGACTATAATAGTCTAAATCACTTCTCAAACCATATGAAATATTTAACCCATTCATGAACCCACTATATATATCCAACAATAAATGTAGAACTAATCCTCCTTTCCATCACAAAATAAAAAAAACCAAACAAAGGTCCTGCCATTCTCATTCTCTCTCTCTCTCTCTCTCTTTTAAATATAGTTACAAACACATGCTTTGAGACAGTTATTAAGATAATGGCAGTAGATTTTCACTTCTGCAACCATGACCGCAACGTGCCATTCATGAACTTCTTCCAATGAACAATAAAATGATCAGTTCACATGTATTTGCCTATATAACAGAGCACCATCTGGTGTAATAACTTAGCCTCTATAGTAAAAAAATATTCTTAGATCCTAGGACTGCAAACTCAAGAAAAAGACATAGTATCGGTCCATAGGAAGTAAAGCAGGAAATAAGATCGGAATAGCAATGTGCAAACAGTGGACCGCCAGGTCAGTTTATGTTTATTGACACAGAAATATATGTCTTATCCTTCTAGAGATTATGGTTTAGAGTGGTGATCAATGATTAAAACCTGCAGGGTGTCTGAGTGAAAGAAGACTGGACGGTAACTAGTAGGGTTGAGCAAATTTTTCGTTAGTCCGTTAAATTCGTTTAAAATTCGGTTCGAAAGCACTTTTGGAGTGATTTTTGAAACATCTGCTCACTGCCTTCCTAATATTTTGAATTTGAATCAAAAAGTACCTTTTTCGTCTGTTTCTGATGTCTTCAGATGTAGCTGTAGCCCCTCTGAAAGGAGAAGCAATGTTGGCATGCCTCTCAACCAATCAGAGCGGAAGGAAAAGGGAGGCAGAGGCATGGCCATCATTCTGCTAGTGTTTTTTTAAAAAAATGTTTCAAAATGCCCCAAAAATCAGTGGATGGGTTAAACATTATGAAACTTGATAGGCAAAGAGAGGTGAATTTTTGCTTTGATCGAGGCAAATTATATCCCAAAAGCTTTCAAAAAGCAGGAGAACAAAGCCTCTGAATTTTCTCCATTTATTTAAGTGGAAATGAAGCAAACCGCCATTGCTTAGAAAAAACTCAATTTCCCAGAAGCCTTGTGCTAAGCCAATCAGAGCGGGAGAGGGAGGGAGGAAGAGGCATGGCCATCGTTCTGTTAGCGTTTTTTTAAAAAATGTTGTTTCAAAATGCCCCAAAAATCAGTGGATGGGTCAAACATTATGAAATTTGATAGGCAAAGAGTGGTGAATTTTTGCTTTGATTGAGGCAAATTATATCCCAAAGGCTTTCAAAAAGCAGGAGAACAAAGCCTCTGAATTTTCTCCATTTATTTAAGTGGTAATGAAGCAAGCAGCAGACATGGCCTGGATAAAACTCCATTTCCCAGAAGCCTTGTGCTAAGCCAATCAGAGCGGGAGAAGGAGGGAGGCAGAGGCATGGCCATCGTTCTGTTAGCGTTTTAGAAAAATGTTGTTTCAAAAGAGACCTCATGGGCCATCCAGTCCAACCCCATTCTGCCAAGAAGCAGGAAATCGCATTCAAAGCACCCCCGACAGATGGCCATCCAGCCTCTGCTTAAAAGCCTCCAAAGAAGGAGCCTCCACCACAGTCCGGGCAGAGAGTTCCACAGCTGAACAGCTCTCACAGTGAGGAAGTTCTTAGTAATGTTGAGGTGAAATCTCCTTTCCTGTAGATTGAAGCCATTGTTCCATTGCGTCCTAGTCTGCAGGGCAGCAGAAAACAAGCTTGCTCCCTCCTCCCTATGACTTCCCTTCAAATAATTATACATCATGTCTCCTCTCAGCCTTCTCTTCTGCAGGCTAAACATGCCCAGTTCTTTAAGCCGCTCCTCATAGGGCTTGTTCTCCAGACTCTAGATCATTTTAGTTGCCCTCCTCTGACCATCTTGACCAAACTTTCATACGGTATGTGAATTCTTGGAAGGTATGAGAAGTTTAGAGAGAGAGAGGGAGGGAGGGAGGGAGGGAGAGAGAGGTTTGAGTGTTGGACTCCGATTGTGGCTTGATTCCCCACTCAGCCACCCACTTGGGCAAGTCACACACTCTCAGCCCCAGAAAAGCCAATGAAACAGGAAATAGCACTTTCAAACCAGGAACTGATTTCCTTATTAAGAGGCTGATGGCCATCTGTCAGGAATGATTTGATGGTGTACTATGATTTCTGTTCCTGGGTGATAAATGTCATTTCCTAATTGGTTCTGTCATAGAAACATGGCAAAATTTATGACACTGCCTGAACTTTGTCTTTGTGCAAGGGACATGGAGCACATTATGGTTTCCTGAGTCCACCAATTTAACAAGGTTTCAGCCACAAAAACAAAGTTTCTGAAGTAGAACAATGACTTTCAAAGTAAAGACAACCCAATGAAACAGGAAATAAGACTTTCAAACCAGGAAAAGATTTCTGCAATTATTAAAAAATGGTTTATTATAAAAGCTATGAAAATTCACCAAAAATCAGAGGATAAGGGAAACGTACTGAATTTTTGTGAGCTAGCAGTGTTAACTTGTTCTACCACTGTACCAAGTTTGAAGAAGATATCTCAAAAATGAGGGTGGGAGAATCCTGTAAAGTCCCCCCCCCCCCCGGTGCTGTTTTTTTTTGCCACTGCACATGCACATCCGCCATTAATGAATTACTTTTGAAATTAACAAATTTTCATTAAATTTCAAAACTTTTGAAGACAAAATTCAGAAATTACATCAGAAATGAAACGCTAGCGCCCCCTACTTTTGAAGCGAGTTTAGAATCCATTTTTTCATGGATCGCTCAAGCCTAGTAATGTAAACTAATGTAAAGTATTGATTATGACGAGGAAGGAAACAGAATGACTTTATCATGGCTTGACAAGCCAAGCTTTTCACTTCATACCCAATACTAACAGAGAGGTAAGTGGCAGAAAAGGAAAAACGGTTTGAAAGAAATGGAAATAGGAGGGTTAAACACTGGGGATGGTGGGAGTCATGAGAGGCCAAGTTCAATCCTTGCATAAAATAGCATACCAAACATTTCGCTTCATCTTCAATGTTTTGTTCTTGAATAAACAAACAAACGAAAACAACCCCAAATAATGCTGCATGATTAAGATTTGGAATAAATTTCAGTGGGTATCTGAATTAAAGACAAGAAGTGTGTTTGCTGCTGAATATTCCATGGGTGCAGTTAACAATTTGAATTTCATATCTAGACTGAAAGCAGTTCAACAAGCCTGCTGAATTAATATGAAAGCAAAGATGGTACATCAGCTGAATATTCAGGCTGATTTAACTATTTTTTGCATAAATAATGCTCAAAAGACATTTCTGTCCTATTTCTTCACAAACTAATAAAGAAACCATGCATTTATCCTTTTATTTGTAGCTATTAGGCATGTCCGATCGATGGAAAAAATGTTTCAATTCTCGTTTCTAAAGTACGGGGTGCCGGCGCTTAGATATAGAAAGTATTTCCAAATTTTTCACCTAAAAATTTCGGATATTTCCGAAAATTTGTAATGATTCTAAATGTTTCTAAAATGGCGGACGCACATGCGCAATCGCCAAAAAAAAAGGAAACCAGGGGGGACATTTACAGGGCTCTCCCGCCCTCATTTCTTGAGCTATCCTCATCAAATTTGGTACAGTGGGAGATCACATTCAACACTCTTTGCTCAACAAATTGCAGAACGTTTCCTGTCTCCTATGATTTTTGGCAAATTTTCATAACTTTTTATAATACACTATTTTTCAATATTTGAAGAAACCTGTTCCTGGTTTGAAAGTCTTATTTCCTGTTCAATTGGGTTCTTATCACTGTGAAAGTCCCTCTTCCACTTATGTAGACTTTGGATTAGAAACACAGCACATGCCAAGCAATGCCTTGACAGGATTGGCAATGTCCTTTGGAAACTATAAATTGCCTTGGACCTTATTGATCGATGGTGTCCCTGGCTGACCTTGTGATGGCAAAAATAAAACTCTGGCGGAGGACTTTGGATTAGAAACGCCCAAGCAGAAGGCAAGCAATGCCTTGGCAGGATTGGCAATGTCCTTTGGAAACTATAAATTGCCTTGGACCATCTATTGAACCAATGGCTGACCTTGTGTTTGCAAAAATAAAACTCCGCCCAAGGCTTTGGATTAGAAACGGAGCGTAAGGAAAGCAATGCCTTGGCAGGAGTGCCAACATCCTTTGGAAACTATAAATTGCCTAATGCCTTGCTATCTTTTCAAGCAAGGACTCTTTGCAAGATCCCACAAGCCCCAAGCCAATGCATTATTACCCAAAAAATTTAAACATTCTCACTTCCAAGAGAAGGACGAACCAGCAACAAAAGCCCAAACCCTTACCAGACCCAAACCCCTCTGTCTCTACAGCCAGAACTTCACCCTCTCTCCCTCAATGCAGGCGGCTTGTTTGCTTTCCGCTTGCTATGCGCAGCGCACCACCCTCTCCGCTTGGAAACCCACCCCAGAATGGCTCACCAGGGCTACACAGGGGGCTTTTATGGCAATCTTCCATGTGGACGCAGAGGGCCCTAGCCTCCACCTTTGCGTCCGTCATGAAAGCGTCGGATTGGCCCGGGAGCGGCGGCCATTTTAGGCTGCACTAGGCTCCCATTCAAGGTAGGTTGCAGAAACAAAAAAAATATTTTTAAAATATATTTTAAAAGATTTTTTGAGGAAAAAATTTAACGAAACATTAAGACACATTTAGAGAATGGGCCAACGATGGTTCAAATTACATTGCTGGTTGCGCCCAGGGACAACGTCTCGGAACTCAATTCAAAAAGCGAGAACAATCTGAAATAATTCTGATATAAGAATCAAAACGATTTTTTGGACAACCCTAGTAGCTATATTTTGATAGAATACAAGTAGAAGTAGAATACAAAACACAGCTTTAAGTTTTTCTGCATTCTGAGTTGGCTATTGATCATTAAGAAAGGAGAAAGTGTGATTAGTTTGTAGTTCTCTAACTTTATTGATGCTGTTTCAGGATAAATTTCAATAACTAGACATGCTCTGACAACATGTTTTACATGAAATACTTGTTGAAAACTCTAGTTCAAGACTCAAATGCCAACATAAAATTCAACAATCCACAAGATTCATTTACTTCCTGCATTAAACAATTGAAAACCTGGATGTTTGGGCTGGCCTTTGGAGAGACAGCTATTGGATGACCAGCCTCATTATAATTCTATTCTGAATGTTATTAGGTTTCTTTCATCGGGGTATTTTAATCTAATGATTTTATCTTATATTGATGCTATAGTGTCCCCCCCCCCACACACACACACCTTTGAAGTTGACTGAATTGCATTGGTGGTTGTTTGATATTATTACTGTTGTATAAACCTTTGTTTTAACTTCTGTTTTATCATCTTCTTGTGTTTTAACTGTGTTTATTGTTAATGTATTTGCGCTGTTACTTTTGTAATATTGTGAGCCGGCCCGAGTCCCCATGGGGAGATGGTGGCGGGGTATGAATATAGTATTATTATTATGATTATTATTATTATTATTAAACCAAATATAGGATAAGATTAACACTTAAGTAAGAGTGCAAGGTTGCTGGAAAAAAAAGAAATTTACATAAAAAGGAGAAAAGTTGTGAAATACAAGTTTGAAAACAAAGTTTTACATTGCTTTCCTATCTTTCAAACACACACACATGTATATGTCCACATACAAACATATTGACAGGGGAAGGGACTACAAAATATACAGTGGAAATGTACACTGGAATCTGCAGCTACACTGGAATCTTGTAGTACATTCCTTTGCTACAAGTTCACGTATTTAACATACAGTATGTTGAGCAGTATGCTTCAGCATATTGTAAGGAGAAGATGAGCTAACCATTAGACTTGAGCGTTTGTATAGAATTGTTATCAGTTTCTGTTTGTTTCATTTGCCATTTTCACTTCAGAGTGCCCTCAGAAAATGGACGCCTTTCCGAATGACCATTTTTGTTCCGCATTCGAAAATACAAAGATTTTTGACTCATTGGCCACTATGGGAAGGCTTCCGCAGGGTTCCCTTCCCCTCAGTTTTAGGACTAGAGGGGTGAAAATTGCCACAAATGGAGGTCACAAATACCAGTTTTAGTGTACCAAGTTTTATAATGTGTGGTTCATTCCCCCAATTTTATGGGATTTTTTTCTTTCTATAAACAAAATCTCCCTAAAACATTCCCTCTTTCCCTCTGCTGGCCCTGCCTTCTAACTTCTCCAGGAGCAGTAGTAGGAGAGAGGTAGGGCAGGGCACCATTCCTTCCTGCCAAATGTCGAAGATGCTCCACACACCACAAACACAGCCCAGTGCCCATACCCACTATTTCACTTCTTCTTTAACTGGCAGCAATGGGAGATTCTCCTCCCCTTCCCATCATTTTTGGCAATGGCATGATTTGTCTTGAAGCTGCCACCTTGGGTCTTTGCTTGCTATTGCTGCTGCTGCCTGGCTGGGTGCCTTCCTCTCCTCCTGAATCTCCTCCTCTATCTCTCATGCAAGGAAGGTGCCTCTTACACCCCTCCTCTTTCTCATCTTCCTAAGAGGCATGAAGGAGGAAGAGGAGGGGGTTGGAGGCACCTTCCTTACAATGAGATATGGAGGAGGAGATTCAGAAGAAGAGTCGTCAGTCACCACACACTTTCCAAGGCATTTAAAGGAGGTTCCCCACTTCCAGATAAGGAAGAGTGATGACCTTATGGAAAAGGAGAGCAAATGAAGGGTTACTTTTTGTTTGCTGAGGAATTAATTAAAAAAAGATTAAACAGTGCTCACAAAAAGCAGCCAAGGAAACGGTACTCACTTCAGCTTATTTTTGTTTTAAGCTAATTTTCCTTCCGTGTGTGTGTGTGTGTGTGTCATGCTCCAGCCTCAAGCAAAGGGAACTAAAAAATGGAAGAAATGGGAGAAACGGATTCCACACACATACTAACCATATAAAATAGAGAAGAAGAACCAAAATGAAATGTTAGGGTTGATGTCAAAATAAAAGTTAAATTGCCCTTGCCCTCTACTTCTTCATTAAACCATTTTGAGAGATCTCCTCCCTCTCATAGGTTTCTTCCACCCCTTCCACTAGACACTAGTCTAGATGGAAATCCTTGTAATGGTTTGGATTTAAGGAGCTGACTAGGCCCCCTTAATAACGCTCCTGTAGAGCCAGGGTCCCTGGGGGGTGGGGACCGGGAGGGGGAGGGTTCCATCGAGGTCGTGTGGGGGAGGAGGGGGTGCGGTCAATGGTTTCCCAGGGAGAAGCGCAACAGGTGTCTTGCGACCCTGGAGAAGGATAGGTGTGGCAGCCCCTCCGGGCTGAAGGTGCTGCTGCTTAATGCCAGATCTGTCAGTGGGAAATCTTCAATTATCCAGGATTTAATCCTGGATGAGCAGGCGGATCTGGCTTGCATCACCGAGACCTGGTTGGATGAGCTGGGTGGGATAAATTTTACCCAGCTCTGTCCTCCGGGCTTCGGGGTGCATCAGCAGGCTGCCGTTTATTTTCCGGGCCCAATTCAAGGTGCAGGTTATCACCTACAAAGCCCTAAACGGTTTGGGACCCACCTACCTAAGAGACCGCATCTCCCCCTATGAACCCGCACATTCTCTTCGCTCGTCGGGGAGGCCCTTCTCTCGCTCCCACCCCCCTAGCATTCGCGGTTGTTGGGGACGAGAGAGAGGGCCTTCTCCGTCGTGGCCCCCCAGCTTTGGAACTCGCTCCCTAGAGAGATCTGGCAGGTCCCTACCCTCCTCTCCTTCCGGAAGAGCCTAAAAACCTGGCTCTTCCAAAAGGCCTTTGATGATTAATCATTGTGGGTTTGATTTATCTGCCCATTCTACAATAGCTCCATAGTTGATCCTTTGCCATTATTACATTGCACTTTATTGTCCATTTTAGCTGGGAAACTACCTCTCCCCATTTTGGAATATTCCTCCGCCCATTTCCTCTGCCCATTTTGGCCTAGATCTGTGTATTAGTCTCCTGTTTTTAACATTTTATGCTGTATGTTGATTTTAATGACTGTTTTATTGATGCTAATGTTTTTATTGTTGGGATATTTGTTTTATTGTTTTGTTGTTGTTATTATATGGTTGTATCGGGCAAGGCCCCATGTAAGCTGTCCCGAGTCCCTTCGGGGAGATGGGGCAGGGTATAAAAATAAAGTTGTTATTATTATTATTATTATTATTATTAAATTGTTAAGTATTATAAACATATAAAAATTGTGATGCATCTTGACATGGTTCAAGAATGGGTAAAAGGAAAATGGCACACAATATTAGTGAGTGAAATATGCAAGTTCAAATGTATTTGGTGCATACAGACTTTCAGTATGTTCTCTAAAGAAAGCTAAGCAAGTACCTTGGATGATTCATGCTTTATCCCATGATCTATCATAGCCTGCATGCAACTTCTTATGTTTAATTACATAAAACATCTTGTGTACAAATGCCATTCCAAATTATAGCATTAACCACCATTTCCCCTTTCTGATAATGTTTTTAAAGCAGTAGCAACTACAATATAGTACTGAAAAGAAACTTTAATTAAATAATTCTTTAACAGACTGCAATAAAAATAACTGGTTGTGCTTTGAGATTTTCTAGCAGAGGCAACACACTATTTGGCTTATGCGTTTATTTGGAAATGAATGCCTTTGAACTCAGTGGGACTTACATCTGAGTAAACATGCATAGGATCACACTTTAAGTCTCTTTCCATGAAAGTTTTTGTGTGTGTCTTTTTATTTAAAAAAAAACCCAGATTTTTCAATAACCCAAAGTGTAAATCCTGTTTCAGATGCTGGATTCCTACATTCCTTCATTATATTTCTCTTATTCACAACAACATACAGAAACTGTGCTATAAAATGTGTAAATGCAATGCAAGAGATTTAAATGCATTCAACAAGATATACTCATAACAGGGGTAAAAGCAATACAGTTGAATATAAACAACCTATGCGGTAATAGGTTTCTGAGCATCTCATCACATTTAACATACATACATATTTTAATTCATATATTGTCATAGACAGAACGCCAGCAAGTAAAACAAAACTCAGTTTATTGAGGTTACAAAACTAAAAACGCCCGTAAGGAACAAAAAACAGGGCAAACACTTGACTTCAGTGTGCTAAATAACCAAAAAGCGGCTCAGTTTAAGCTTAAACAGTTCAAAGGGAAAAACCGGGTTAAACAGGAGTATAATCCGGATTAAATCAAAGAGCTTACTTCAGCTTGGCAAACAATGCAAACAAAAGAGAATCAACAGGAGTTGGAATGTAAACAAAAGACTGGCGGCAGATTCCTCTCTGCTACTCAGGAACAGCAGGGGAGTAAACCAGGCTTGTTTACTCCTTCCTGCAGCGAACGAGAGCGTGGTTGTAGTCAAGATTCAGGTTTAGGGTAACGGCAGTCAGCAGGGTCCCAATCCGGTCCAGAAGATCAAAAGCCAAGCGTAGTCGTCAAGGAATCCAAAGGTCACACCGATAGCCAGCAGAAGGGTTAATCCGGAATCGTAGTCAGTCAGTCCAGCGTCAATCCAGTGAAAGTAGATATTGCCCGTCAAAAAGACGACGGAGGTCCAAGCTATCAAGATTAAACACAAGTTGCACAGAGAAAAACCCCACACAGTTCCTCCCGCCGTCAATGCCCCGTCCTTGGTAAACTTACGTATCCAGTAATGAAACACACCCGTCTTCAGGAAATTCCCCAGCAAGAGCCCAAGCGTCTGTCCAGATTACCTTGCCCAACGCAATTAGACATTGGTCCCAAACCCCATTTTATCACAGTTCAAGCTCATCATCGCTGTCAGCTGCCATCCCAATTCCAGACGCCCCAACATCATCATCCTCATCAGAGCTTAAGCACCTTCGACTACGCCCCACAGCATCCCCAGCTGTGGATCCCGCTCCATCCCTCCAACCAGTCCATGGGTCTGATCCTGCAACCCGCCAATCACCTCCCATGCTTTCATTGCCTGTTTCCCCAACACCCAAATCCTCCCTCACACGAGTCCATTCCATATCATCCTCCTCCGAGCTGGCCATCTCTTCCTCCAAACCCTGAGGAAAACCCTCAAATGAGTCCTCATCTGTCGGCTCTGCAAACAAATCCCGGAGCCGTTTCCTTTCACGCTCCTCGAGAGTGTCTGACTCTCGAGGAGTCTTACGACCCCTTCTTTCATTACCGGAGCCCGAAGGCTCAACCATAACACTATCCCCCCTCACAAAGGCCTCATCCTCCGAAGGTGGAGTCACAGCAGAGACCTCCGCGGCCACAGTAGCTCGTTGCCCAGAAGTGTCCAATTTTAACAAAGAACGATGGAATACAGGATGGACCTTAAGAGAGGACGGCAAACGTAATCTAAACGCCACAGAAGAGATCTTCTTAACAATAGGGAATGGCCCCAAATACCGTGGTGCAAACTTTCCCCCAGAATGTTTGATATACTTAGAGGATAACCAAACCAAATCCCCCTCTTCTAACTCCTCCCCTGCCTGCCGATGTCTATCTGCTTGAGTTTTCTGAGCTGCCTTGGCTTCTAACAACAACTTACGAGCGATATCATGTAAGGCAGCCATTTCAGATGAGCGATATACAGGGTCAGAGGAAACCACATTGGTCGACGGTGCCACTCCCCCCCGCGGATGGAAACCATAAGTCAACTCAAATGGTGTGTGTTGACTGGACGTATGCGTAGCGTTATTATAAGCAAACTCGGCTACCGACAACCACTTCACCCAATCACCAGGTTGTTCTAGGCAAAAGCAGCGCAAATACTGCTCCAACAGCCCATTAACTCTCTCAGATTGTCCATCCGTTTGTGGATGAAAAGCAGAGGACACATTCAACTTGGTTCCTAAACACTCATGGAAATGCTTCCAAAAACGAGATACGAACTGAGGAGCCCATCAGATACAATAATCTCAGGAGCCCCATGCAAACGGAAAATATGCTTAGTAAAAAGTAAAGCCAACGTAGGAGCCGCCGGAACCGTTGAACATGGTATAAAATGAGCCATTTTAGAAAACAAATCCACCACCACCCAGATACACGTGTAACCCCCAGACCTAGGTAAATCAGAAATGAAATCCATAGAAATAATCTGCCAGGGCCTTTCAGGAACAGGCAGGGAAGACAGTAATCCCCTAGGGCGCCCGACAGGCGTCTTGCTCTGTTGACATACTGCACAACTATCACAGTAACAAAGAATGTCCTTTCGCATTTTAGGCCACCAATAATTCCTGGTAATAAGTTGTACAGTCTTAAACCTGCCAAAATGCCCAGCCATCGGCTCATCATGATGTGCCCTAATTACTTCCAACTGGAGTGAACCCGCCAGTACATAAACTTGCCCATTACGCACCAAAACCCCCTCTTGGTCCTGTAGATGTGGTAGCACAGTACGAGTCCCTACCGAAAGCAATATGAGTTGTTCTTGAGTCCAATTATCATTCTTTTGAGCCTCTAGAATCTGAGTGTGTAGCCCAGACTCATTCTCTACCACACACAGAGAAGCAGTTGGTAATATTGTCTGACGCACTGTTTGCTCGCAGGTTTTAAACTCTGGCTTACGAGACAAAGCATCCGCCCTTAAATTAACCTTCCCCTCCACAAACTGAACCTTAAAGTTGAACCTAGAGAAAAACAAGGCCCATCGAATCTGACGTTGATTCAATTTCTTGGCAGTCTGTAAATGTTCTAAATTCTTGTGGTCAGATCTGACCACAATTTGATGACGTGCGCCTTCTAACCAGTGCCGCCACACCTCAAACGCCACCTTTATTGCCAACAATTCCTTTTCCCAGATGGTATAATTTTGTTCAAAAGGTGTTAGTTGTCTGGAATAGAATCCACAGGGACGCAAGGTCCCTGATGAATCCCTTTCAGATAACACAGCTCCCAACGCATAGCTAGAAGCATCTGCTTCTACTATGAATGGTTTATCAATGTCTGGATGTATTAGTATATTATCATCTTGAAAACTAGATTTCAACTGTTCAAACGCATCTTGAGCCTCCCTTCCCCACACAAACGGTTGCTTCTTGCGTAATAGCTGTGTTAAAGGTACAGTAAGTTTAGCAAAGTTTGGAATAAACTCACGATAGTAATTAGCAAAACCCAAAAAACGCTGTACATCTTTTTTAGACTTAAGTTCCTGCCAGGAGTTGACAGCGTCAACTTTGTGCGGGTCCATTTTTAGTTCTTTTCCGGAAACTACATGTCCCAAGAATTCCACCTCTGACACATGAAACACACATTTGGAGGCCTTAGCAAAGAGCCCATTTTCCCGTAAACGTTGCAACACCTGCCTCACATGTTGCTGATGTTCCTTCACATCTTTTGAAAAAATTAATATATCATCCAAATAAACCACCAATAACTGATCAATCAAATCTCTAAACACATCATTTATGAACCTTTGGAAGACGGCGGGCGCATTACACAGTCCGAAAGGCATCACACGAAATTCGTGACATCCGAAACACGTATTGAATGCCGTCTTCCATTCGTCACCTTCCCGTATCCTAATCAAATTGTATGCCCCCGTAGATCAAGTTTAGAAAAGATCTTAGCCCCTTGAACCCTTGAGAGAAGTTCCGAAATCAAAGGTAGCGGATACCTATCACGAATGGTATGCTTATTAAGAACCCGATAATCACATACTAGCCTAAGCTCCCCTGTCTTTTTAGCCACAAAAAACACAGGTGCAGCAGTTGGAGAGCTCGATGGACGGATAAACCCTTTGGCTAGATTTTCATCAAGGAATTCTCTCAAGGCTTGTCTCTCAGGTACCGTTAGAGCATACAACCTTCCTGCTGGTAATTTAGCGCCTTCCACCAGTCTAATTGCACAATCATATGATCTATGAGGCGGTAATTTATCTGCTTCCTTCTTACAGAATACATCTTGAAATTCCCTGTATTCAATAGGCACACCCTCCATATCAAGCTGGGAAGAATTTAAAATAAAACATCCCTGCCTTTTAAAATCTATAGTACGCTTCACCCAATCCACTTGAGGATTCACCAACGTTAACCAATCCATACCCAGAATTACATTGTATCTTGGTAACCGTGTGATGTCCCATACAAATTCTCCAGTTATCCCTTGTACCTCCCATGTTATCTCTGAGGTTTCACGATTAACCACCCCAGATTCCAGTAATCTCCCATCCGCTCCTTCCACCCATATATCACACGCTTTGCGTTTTGTAGGGAGCCTATATTTTCTAGCAAACCCAACATCCACATACGAGACCGTAGCCCCTGAGTCCAGCAGTGCCAGAGTTGAAACAAGTTCCTTTCCCCCAATAGACAGAGAAATGGGTACAAAAACATGTTTCTTTCCCTCTAGTGACTGCCTTGTAAGCCCTAATGCGTTGGACTCACATCGCACTAGGGCTGGCCTTTTCCCGAAAACTGAGAAGGCTTGATGTTACAGTTCCTAGCAAAGTGCCCAGCAGTCCCACAATACAGGCATAATCCTAATTGCCTTCTACGATCTTTTTCCGCCGTCGACAACTTTCTAAACACCCCAAGCTCCATAGGCTCCTCCCCCTTAGCCACAGGTGCCCTAGATACAGATACAGGTGGCGCATACATAGCCCGAGATTGTTTACGAGATTCAAACCGGGCATCCAAACGCAAAACCTTAGCCACCAAAGCGTCCCAATTATCTGCTGGCTCTAACCGCGCCAGTTCATCTTGAAGATGGTCACTTAAACCAGCTATAAACAAAAGCATACATGCATTCTCCCCCCAGTCCAGTTGATGGCGAAGAGAATTAAACTTATTCAAATAGTCCAAAACAGACCCTTTTCCCTGTTTTAACCGGTAAAGAGCCCAGCTAGCATTTTCCTTACGGAGGGGATCCCCAAAAGTGTCCGATAATAATCTTTTGAAATTAACCAAATTGTCCTTGACTGGGTCATTACCCAAAATTAAATTAGTTGCCCACTGTCCCGCTGAACCGGTCAATAAACTAAAAATAAATGCCACCTTGCTGCTGTCCGTAGGAAAAGCTTGTGGGCTAATCTGAGAAAAGTAAAGTTCAATTTGAGCCAAAAAAGTAGGCAACTTGTCCCGGGACCCATCAAAACGTTCAGGAGTCATTACATGTCCCTTAGCTGGCTGTGCTGCTTGTGCAGCATTAAAAGCAGCCTGCAGCTGATCCAAACGAGCCTTGAGTTCCTCCATCGTCTTCTTGACGTTGGTACCTCACTGAAAAACTGTTTTTTAGGGCGTTGGGCAATCTGTCATAGGCAGAACGCCAGCAAGTAAAACAAAACTCAGTTTATTGAGGTTACAGAACTAAAAACGCCCGTAAGGAACAAAAAACAGGGCAAACACTTGACTTCAGTGTGCTAAATAACCAAAAAGCGGCTCAGTTTGAGCTTAAACAGTTCAAAGGGAAAAACCGGGTTAAACAGGAGTATAATCCAGATTAAATCAAAGAGCTTACTTCAGCTTGGCAAACAATGCAAACAAAAGAGAATCAACAGGAGTTGGAATGTAAACAAAAGACTGGCGGCAGATTCCTCTCTGCTACTCAGGAACAGCAGGGGAGTAAACCAGGCTTGTTTACTCCTTCCTGCAGCGAACGAGAGCGTGGTTGTAGTCAAGATTCAGGTTTAGGGTAACGGCAGTCAGCAGGGTCCCAATCCGGTCCAGAAGATCAAAAGCCAAGCGTAGTCGTCAAGGAATCCAAAGGTCACACCGATAGCCAGCAGAAGGGTTAATCCGGAATCGTAGTCAGTCAGTCCAGCGTCAATCCAGTGAAAGTAGATATTGCCCGTCAAAAAGACGACGGAGGTCCAAGCTATCAAGATTAAACACAAGTTGCACAGAGAAAAACCCCACACAGTTCCTCCCGCCGTCAATGCCCCATCCTTGGTAAACTTACGTATCCAGTAATGAAACACACCCGTCTTCAGGAAATTCCCCAGCAAGAGCCCAAGCGTCCGTCCAGATTACCTTGCCCAACGCAATTAGACATTGGTCCCAAACCCCATTTTATCACAGTTCAAGCTCATCATCGCTGTCAGCTGCCATCCCAATTCCAGACGCCCCAACATCATCATCCTCATCAGAGCTTAAGCACCTTCGACTACGCCCCACAGCATCCCCAGCTGTGGATCCCGCTCCATCCCTCCAACCAGTCCATGGGTCTGATCCTGCAACCCGCCAATCACCTCCCATGCTTTCATTGCCTGTTTCCCCAACACCCAAATCCTCCCTCACACGAGTCCATTCCATATCATCCTCCTCCGAGCTGGCCATCTCTTCCTCCAAACCCTGAGGAAAACCCTCAAATGAGTCCTCATCTGTCGGCTCTGCAAACAAATCCCGGAGCCGTTTCCTTTCACGCGCCTCGAGAGTGTCTGACTCTCGAGGAGTCTTACGACCCCTTCTTTCATTACCGGAGCCCGAAGGCTCAACCATAACATATATATATTGTTAATAAAGCATGATAACCCTAGTCCACAGAAGAATTTTAAAAGTGCAAACCTCTACTTTCTATTGATTTCAGAAGACAAACCTATTAGAAAATGTAAATTCTGAACAAAGAGAGAAAATCCCCTTTGTTAAACCATACTTGATAAAAGAATAGAATAGTTCTCTTTCCACATAGTGATTTTTAATAGAACAATCTTCTGATAAACAACTTAGCCTCTTCATTTACTAACTCAGATATCTAAAAAGATATCTTTGAAGACGGTAGTATACAATTCATTTGAAAACTGGTTTCCTGTGTAAAGTGAATTAGTGGAGATAAAAACTCTGAAATGTCCTTTTAAAGTGAAACATTCTTTAAAAACTAAGGCATACTGGTGGTTGTATTCAGAACCTATAAAATTTAATTCTCACAGTTCCTAGTAGTTATATCTTCATATTAACAATCCTTTTTTATCTTAATGAAAACAACATAAGTGCAGCAGAGAAGTTACATTAGGGAAGATGTCTTTTTCAATTCCATTGGGAGATACGTCTCTTCAGAAAGCATTCTATAATTCAGATTCTATTTCAGTCTCTATAGTTTTCAGGCTTCCAAGATTCTTGAGAAAATCTAAGCATCAGAGGTACACAACAGAGTAAAGTTACTTTGAGGTCCTCTGTTTACACTATAGAGCCAGGATGTTGGGCTAGGATTCAGGGAGACCTGAGTTCCGATCCCAATTCTGCATTTGAAACCCACTGAGTGATCTTAGATAAGTCATACTTTCTCAATCTTAGATTCCTCTGAAGAAACATTATCAGGAAACAACAGGATAGGGTTGTTATAAGTCAGAATTGACTTGAAGGCACATGGCAAGGTTTATACTGCCATCTTTCAGGTCTTTGGATATATTTGGTTCTTTACAAAATCCCACACTTCTTCCTCAAAAGATGTTTCCCCAGGTCTTGGGTTATAACAGTGAAGGTTGGTAGGAATAGGGCCACTAAGAAGAGCGCTGTACCTTTTTGCTTGTGCAATTACAACAAAAGAGATCAAAGTGAAGCAAAAAATGCATTTAGATACTGCATATTTCTCCCCAAGCATTGGTTCTCATATATTAAACGTTTTACTTCGAAAAAGTGTGGCATGTTGTCTTTTCCTAAGCAAATTTTCTCGCATAATTCACACATTTTAAAATCTGTGTTAGGAAGCATGGCTGTACACTAGAAAAAAATGAGCAGTCCAGCCATACTAGTTATTTCCTCAGAAAAAAAGGGAATGGGAAAATTTTCTGGGACACATTTGTTTCACTTTGTATATAAACAGCAAACATCTCAATTTGTTATTGTTTGGGGCATTACTTGTTGTGTATGCTTGATATTGTTTTGTATATGTGATTTAATACATTTTATTAAAATAATGTTTTCCATGTACGTATTTTGCATAGAATAAGTCCCAAGCTACAAAGATCCTCATCAATCTAGCATTCTTCTCATCAGAGTTTCTCAACACTCAAAAATATTTTGACCAATTTCCAAATATTTCAAATATTCTTTCAATCTCCAAACTATAGACATGTACAATACTACAGTTAGATTTTTAAAAAATGATATCCACAGTTATAGGATGGGTGAGAGTCTGCCTAGCAAATGATACATGTGAAAAGATGTAGGAGTATTTGCAGACCACACACTGAACATGAGTCAACAATAGAAGTATAGTGTCGAGGGAAGCCATAGTCCCACTTTATTCTGTTTTGGTCATACCTCCTCTGGAATACTGTGTCCAGTATTCAAGAAAGATTTTAACAAGCTGGAATGTGTCCAGAGGAGGGCAACTAAATGAATAAAGGTCTGGAGGCCATGCCCCATGATGATGTCACATTGAGGAAAGGCAAGGTATTTTTTTCTGCTGCTCTAGATACTGAAACATGGAACACTGGATTTAAACTGCAGGAAAAGAGATCCCCCTAAACCTTAAGAAAACATCCTGATGGTTATTTCAGTGGAATATGCTGCCTCAGGGGATTGTTGCATCTCCTTCTCTGGAGGTTTTTCAAATACAGTCTGGATGAGTGTTTTGATTGTGTGTTCCTGTATGGCAAGGTGTTAGATTGGATGGTCTTTGTGTCTCTTCCAACTCTATGATTCTATTATTCTTTCAGCCATGGCAGCTAATGTGGTGGCCAACTGCATTAATACTACAGTGTAAAATGCAGCCTAAATCATGTAACAAATAAGTCAATGAAATAATAATTCCCTTTCTTCTCTCCCCTCACATTTGCTGCCTAAAATTCTCCAAAACATTCAAGAAATATTTTTTAATCCCAAATCCTATCCATGGCCTAAATAAAATTAAATAAGGCTATCTTTTTCAGGTCTTGCTGAAAATGATAAATTCAGACCCCATACACAATAATCTAAAAGTCTCGCTGGGGTGGCGATGGCTGACAGGTAACTCTGGCATGGGCTGGTCCATGTGGTCACAAAGAGTCAGAAGCGACTGAACGAATAAACAACAACAACTTGTGTTATTATGGTTACTATCTTCCACAATGTGAAAATGGCAGTGTGCTTTTCAAGACAGAGCAGGGCAGTCCATAAACTTTATGGAAGTAAGCCCATGTACTGATCTTTAGTGATATTTGTGTGACCAAAAGATGTTAAAAAAGAGAGGAGTTTTGAATTGTAGGTGAGAAATTGTTGTGAAGATTGTTTGGGATTCTGGTGTTACACAAATAGATGGCTGTGAACCCAATGCTGCAGCCAGAATTGGATCAGGTTATAAGGCAAACTGTCTAAATATCACAACTTTGATTGACTGACATTTTGCTTAGTTTCTACTCTGCCAGGGAACAAAGGCTAGAGGAATAATGAGACAAAATTAAAACTAAAGCATATGAATTAGAGGCTTTATCGTGGCTTAACATTCCACCCTGATCTCTGCTCTTCTTGGTTTCATGGCATTATTGTTTGTTGGTAAAACAATATCATCCCAGGAAAGAAGATTATTGCTGTACAACAAGGCTTTTAATCATAAGGACTGCAGTGAATTGGAACTAAGTTGATTAAAGTGATATATGACATGAGAAAGATAGAAAGAGAAGAACAAAGGGAGTGTGCGCCTGTACACAATTCCTTTGGACTATCCCGTTTTCTATTATTTCTTCTAACTGCTGCAAGGCAATTGCAGTGTTTTTCACTATAGAACAAGTCCTATTGCTGTTCTACTGGATATATAGAAATGTTAACCATACTTTCAAATAGCAAATGAAATGTGTGTGTAAATTGACATTCAACACTGTTGAAGTACAGCTATTCAAAACTAAAAAAAACTTCTTACATGCTCCCCACAGTGCTCATGTCACCCTTTAACTCTACTCACTGTATCTGATGAGAGCTGGCTCAGGGACATGGAACATTTTGTGCAACACAACTGACAGCTCTCTTCTCCAACACCTTGTTGCTACTTGTCACCTGTGGTGATGATCTCACTGTGCCTGATGGTAGGGTCCACCTTGGGAGATTGGAAAGTCCCTAAATAGTCTTATAAGAATAAGCTTGTGTCATTTAAATGGGCAGGACAGCCTATCCTGCTAATTCATAGGAGGATTAGTGCTTACTTATATATCTCTGCTCATAGGGGTATCTGGTGCTTACAGTTTAAAGATGAGAAGACCAACAGAAGTATGGTAAAAACAAAAATACAATAAAGCACTCCCAAACATGGGCTGAGCAATAAGATTTTAAAGAAGGCTCATTAATGTTCACATTTTTTATGAAAACAGAGTGACTTCATATTTTAGTCATCCCACCAAAGAGAAGGAAAGCTTCAGGGCCATCATATTTAAGACTTTATCACACCAGCCACAATTGCATTATTACAGGAAATGGAAACATATTGGTTTTAGACCATTTAGTATCACACTTCCCTCCATTAGTGAAACAGCTTTGGTAATCTATGACGCTATAATCTGTTTTCTGCACAAACCCCATAACCCTGATTTCCTGATCTATGCTTTATCCATCATGCTTTTGGGGGTTTATTGTTTTCTTTATTTTTATTTTACTTATAATTTTGGTGAAAAACACATGTATTGTGAAAGAGCAGATGATCACAGGACAAACAACAGAACAAAAAGGAAAGTGAGACAAAATAAGAGACATACCCACATGTGAGAAGGCAATCAAACTGAGGGGTGGGAATGAATGGGCAAATCTCTCATTGTTTCACTTTCTCCTGTGCTTGACTTTTTACACCTCACTATATAACTGTTATATAGTTGGTGCTTTTCAGGGAAAGAAAATAGCCAGCAACTCTAAACCAGCACTAACTTGTTTAAATGCATAGGAATTCAAACACAGGCTTTTAAAAACTAAGCATTCAAAGCCTCCACTGTGATCTACCACTATTAATTTTTGAAAGCTTCAACTCCTTTATGGCCCAAATACAAAGAATTTGTGCATTTTGGTACATTCTTGTCCCAAATTAAAAAAAAATATCCCACATTCCTGGATGAACAACAAGTAACAAACAGAAAA